>NC_092198.1:14067000-14408000 GCF_043641665.1 Enoplosus armatus | reverse complement strand
TTTACACATCTGAATAATTCAGTTTATTTGGGATAATTGATCCAGTGTTAGGTCAAGTGTCTCTACCTTCTACTAAGGTGGTGGAAAGGCAGTATTGGCTTCAGAGATGGCAGGTAGATGTTTGTGACATCATCTGTCTTTGTGAGCGCGCTCAGCGGCTCCTGTGGCGGTTGCGCTGCTCTGACCCCTGCTGGTCACTATGTTATGCAACCAGCTGTAGTTGGCAGCCGTCTTAATGTGTTTGATGGAGGAATTGCGTTGAAATATTTAGCTTTTGTTGAAATAATAACTGAAGACATTAATTACGAAAAACAGCAGATTGTAGTAAAAACACATTAAAGGAAAAACACTGCCTCCTAAAGAAAATGTCTGCATCACACTGAAACACGCAGCACAACTCTTCTCTGATAAACCACATTTCCCATATTCCCCAAATGTTTCCAGCTATCTTGACTTCATTAGTGGGGTTTTAGAGGTAATTTCCAGTTACTTTGCATACCGTAAATACAAGATATCCTACAATAACCTTTTCAAAATAGTTTTTACAGAATACAATATTTAATCTCAATTGATGTAAAGAAAATAGAAAATTTGACACGACAACTTATTACGAATACTTACTGCACAAGTCTTGCTGCTTGGAAAACTGTAATTGCATTTAACACTGCATTATTTTCTGTAAATGTTTACATTTCTACAGTTTAAAGCCTTTCAATCAATTTAGCTGAGATTAAACGGTTTGTTTTATAATTAGCCACTGCCTAATCGGAGACATACAAGGAATTGTGAATTTCTAACCCTTCTAGATGAGAGGGGCCTTTGCTCTCGCACAGAAACTCTGTAATTCTGACCCAGACTTGACCTCCTCTCATTCTTGAACAGCCCCTTTCCCGCCTCATCATGCCACGGAAACCACACCTTCCAGACAAAACTGTTAGTTACGGGAACATATCTCTTTCTCATGCTTACGTGCCCAGCTCTGTGCTCCAAGAGACATCAAAACTAGCCTCACCTGCCACAAATGCCACGCCTACGTTTATAAGGCACACTGACACTCACACACACACAGACACACACAACTTTATGTTCATGTTATTATAATCTGTTTTTAGGTTGAATCTATGTTTTTGTTTTAGAAAGAAGTTGTCAGTTTTGACCTGAAACAGATGTCGCTTAATATATTTTTTTAGATGGTTTTAAAACAGTACCCTGGCTCAACAGATACCTGTCTGTGATAATGTGTTTTCCTTTGGTCTTAACTGTAGTCAAAATAGTACATAAATTGTACTTCTTTTACTTTATTATTTCAGATAACTGAGGTCTAAACACCATAAATAAAATAAAGTGTAGAACTTGTAATAATGACAGGGAATGAAGTTGGTTAAAGGATGCCACACATCATTTGGTGATAATTTATGCTTTATGTTTGATTTACGAACAGTTAAAACAGACCAATTTTGGCAGTAACACCATAATAGAAAATGAACAAACACAATAGGGCAATTTTTAATGAATTTTTTATATAATAAACATCTCAAAATATGACCTTAATTCTACTACAGATTAATACATAATTGTTGATACCATTGGACTTTATGAATTATTGTTTTATGGCTATGGCTGTTTATTTAAGTTATGCTATTGAAACTGTTTATATGATATGAATCTAGTTGCTAATAGCATCTTAACAGGCTTAAAACAGCCTACAGCTCTTATTTATGACTTATTCCCCAGGTTTCACACAGGTAATCCTGTTACTAACAAGTTAACTGCAATTAAGAGGCATTGCTAAAACACATCAGAGAATATATTCTTAACATGTAATAAACATAGACTCAGGTCCATTTATGCCTTTGTTTAATTTTTATTTATTTATTTTTTAATTGGACAAAAGGATGAATGTTACATGCTCTCTGGAGATGATTCAGCCCCCTTCAAAAGCAAGACTGAAGCAGACTTCAGCCTTCGTCAGAAAAACCTGGTATGATTTGTTTTCCGATTAAGTGGCAGCAATTTGCTAACATGCTGGTTTTATTGGATCCAATTCATATTGGATGCATTTTAAAACCCTGAAAGTGAATCATTGTTTCATGGTCACATGCTGCTGCTTTCAGCTTCCGGGCTGGTATGAGAAACAAAACAGTGGATGGCATCCTGACGCGCTGAAATCGTGGACACTTTTGCTTTCACTTTTTTTTTTCTTACTCTTTCAGCACACAATTGCTTCTTGTCAAATTTAATAACACGGTGTAGTTTGGCATGGCACAGAGTGCAGCTCAGATTGATCCAGAGAAATAGCATGTGTCATACTACCATCTAGTGGTGGGAGCAGGTATTTCAACTCCGCACTGCTTATGTTTTATCAGGATACACTGTGTGGGTTCAAAATTAGTCAGGGTTAGAGTCGCATTTTTCAGATACAAACTATCCTCAGATTTAAAGTCGTGTCTTCTGTTTCATGAAACAAATGTGTTGAGGTTTTCTACTTTTTCTTTGTCATCATCTCATGTATTCTGTCTTTTGTCTCCTCCATCTTCTGCAGCTGTTATAACTGTGGAGGTCTGGATCACCATGCCAAGGAGTGTGGCCTGCCCCCCCAGCCAAAGAAATGCCACTACTGCCAGAGCATCACGCACATGGTGGCTCAGTGTCCCCACAAGGCGCTGGCGCCCGCCACAGGCTCTCAGGACCAACATGCGTCTACCTCGGCCTTCAGCCCAGGGACCGGGCCCTACCTCTGCCCCCCAGAGGAAGAGGAGCGCTCTGGCTCGTCTCCCCTGGAGGGCTCCTCCTCCTCCCCCGAGGAGCCCCACACACGTGGCCCCCGGACCCAGAGGTGGAGGAAATCCTGAAAACAGCCCATAGAGGTGAACCTATCACCGCTAACCCCTGGCCCTCATGTCTCCCCTCAATCAAGGATACCTGAAGCCCCCCCTCATCTACCTCACACCTGTGAAAAAAATGGGAGGTCTTGATTTCTTTACTTTTATTTTATTTTATTTTTTATTTTTTCTAACCAGCGCAGCTATGGCAACGTTCAATGGGGTACGGACACGCGTGAATGTGTGTGACTGACTTGCAGTCATCTGGTGCAGCTATGGCAACCACCGCTGGAATGGTGACTGCAGGGAATGACTGTTTTTCTGTTTCAATCAGTGCAGCTCAAGAGTGAAACAACATGGTATGAATCTTGGTTTGATGATTTTCCCTCTTGGACCTAAGTGTTCGCCATTTTGAATGCTTTTTCCTAACAGTTGTTGTCGACTTTAAAGCCGCAAATATATATCCTGTAGGCCTAATCATTCTGAAAAATCACGATGCATCCTTTTAGCACACACGGTAGCTCATTTTAAGAAGGATTAGAAGAAGATTTTTAAAAGCTTGAGCCCTCTAAGTGATAATCCCGACCCATAGGATTGTTAGCTTGGCTTATAAAGATCTTTAGGGGAAACTTTATGGATTCCAGAGGGATTTTTTTTTTAAAGACAGTGGGCTGCTAAACACACTCTCTATAATCTTGAAACACTCACTACATACCTCTCTCTTACATGAAATAGACTGGACCAACTGATTGTCAAAGAAGTGAGCATGTGTGTTTGTGCATGCGCGTGCAAGACTGAGAGAGAGAGCGAGAAAGTGTGTGTGTTTGTATGCGTGTTGTTGTGCATGCTGGAGCGCCTCTGCTCCAGGTGCGCGTCGACACTATTAACTTTCAGTTTCCTCGCGTTAGAGATAGACACGCCTTAGATACAGCATCATATAATCCAGCTAGATCATAGTTTAGACACACGGTAATGAATTGATCATTAGACTTCCATTTTGGTTGTTGCATAATTAGTTGAAAATAACATTACAGTTTATAAATCATAGTATAAGTCATTAATATATATGTAAAGTCACAAGATATAATTGAAATTCTATTAACTTTAAGTAATGCATATATAAGGAACTAGCTCTGACATAGGTGAGTAGCCCTGTATATTGCATGGGATACTTTGTTGTTGTGTGAAAACTTGTAGCTTTCGCTCTATTTAACCGTTTTCATCCATGACAAATCAAGCGGATCTTTTTATTCCGATTTTTTTTACTCTACGCCTTCGTCTTCGTCTAGTTCAAATAGTCAGCAATCACCTCTGACCCCAGCACAAAGACTCACCTCGTTTGATTACAGGTGTAGCGTCGGACCATTACAGTATCGTCACAGCTGCTCTACTTACTTAATACCTCATCAGTTCTTCCTCTCGGGGAAATGAATGTCACAGAACGTCAAGCTGTTTGCTCTCCCAGCTGTGTTTCAAGTTAGATCGAACCACCTGTTCCTCTTCCATCTGTGCCTACCGGTTGTTAGTTAGCACCAGCCAGGCAATGCTCACCCCTCTTTTAGGATGAGACGCCGTCACTGCTGCTTCAGACTCACTGAAGAGAGAGAGAGAGAGGGAGAGAGAGAGAGAGTGCTGCTCTTAGTATAACTTGAATCCCAAGCATGGCTTTAGTGGCACTTATTTGTGACCTAACAACTCTTCTCTGACCATATTGAATGTGAAAAGAGCTTATCTGAAGTCGACTCCTCACAAAGTTCACGCCGGGTCGCTTTGGAGTTTGTATCTTAATGTTCTGACAAATCAAATAACTTTGTATGATGATATCAAACTAGCTTGTGTGTGTTTTTTTTTTTTTAAAAAGCTCTACGTAGACAACCAACTTTTTTTTGGTATATTTCTATACCAAAGAGTTTGGCTTTATTTTTTTGAAGGCATTTAAAGTTACAACTTGCTGAACTGCTTGCTATCCTGCAACACTGCAGTCATTTTGGGTTTTTTTTTATGTACAGCTTTTTGAATGTGTGTGTGCGTTTAAAAAATCAAATCCTCAACAATGCAGCATGACAGAAAAAAAAAGAAAGTGAATGACCAAACCACATAAGGAGCACAGCCCATGCTCAAATCTTTATGGAAAACAACATCTTTTTGTATGATGTATTTTTACATTTTTACAACACAATTCCTCTCAGGATGATGAACTGTTCTCAGGGAATTAACCAAAAAAAAGTGTATTTTATTCTTTTGGGAATCATCCACTGACTGACTCAACAAACTCTGTTAAGCAACGGTGAAGAGACATATGTAACTGATTCATGTACTGATATTAGCAACTACCTCTTGAGTTATACATAGTTGTGCATTTCTTTTTGTTTTGTATATTTTTTGATGAGCTTGTATGATTAACTGTAGGTCTCTGTTGTACTGAGGTGTTGTGTGAGAAGTTCCCTAGTGTTGCCACAGACTCCCTGGTCTTCCTTCCCAGATTTTATGAGCTACTTTTTTCTTTTACTGCAAAACTCCCTTTTTATTTTGTTTACAGCAAAAGCCTACCTCATATGCGCTGTTCCTCCACAAACTCCTTACCTCCTCCTAGCCCCCCCCCCCCCCCTCTACCTCCTCCATGCAGTTGTTTGTTAATGAAATTGCCACTTGTCGCACTAGGGTCACACGGCATTTTCAACAAATCAGTCCTGAAACGGCTCGTCATTCGTGACTCCAAATATATCTTACAATCAAAGCTTGTTTTTTGAAGGTTTTACACACGTTTTTCAGAGTGGGCGTGTTTGTCTCACACATCCAGGATGAAGTCTTTCTGCCAGCTCTGTGTTATACAGTCAGTATACACTCATCACATAGCTGCAGACAGCCAGTGAGTTTACCTCAGTTTGTTGGGCTAGCTATAGACATGTTAAATATGAAAGATTTTACAATTCCGTGTGAACACATTTTGAAAAGACATCGACTGTTGTTTTTAGTTTGTAAGTATTTTATCATAACCGTTTTTTGTAACCACTTGATATGATGGGCTTAAGGTGGAGAAGAATAGGATTGTACTTCGCACAAGGAGTGCCTATCTCTATGTTTTGTTTGTCCGACCCTATTACCAAATAGATATTTTCCTCTTTTTGGGCTCCATGGTAATGGCCTTTGTCAGCCATTTTTACAGCCTCAGATAATCAGAAGTTGTGTGGTTTGGAGATGATGCCCCTTCTTGGTGCAAACTGCATTTGTATTTAAGAGTGGCATTGTTAACATTTAACAAGAAATCAGTAGATTTTGTACTAATGGTGACATAGACGTCATTCTAAAAAAATGTTTATGAAGATGAATATTGTTATCAGTACTTTTTTAAAAACTAACTCCTGAGATCAAAGATTGATTTTGCATGTAACCGCAGTATTACACTTCACACTCAGCTGAGAGAATCACTATGTTGCATTGGGCCTACATGAGGAACTGAACGCTTGTTTATGCCAGTTATGAACAAAATACACAGCCGCGGTAAATATAGTGATATTATTGTTGTTAGTAGCTTTATATTTTCTTCCAATCAATGTAACTACTGATTGATCTCTTGTTTATTGTCCTGTTCGGTATTCGACACAGCCGAGAAACCCTACAGGGGAACAATCTCCCTAAGGTAGTAAAAATCACATGGTTATCGTAGGGTTGTCAAGGCTGCATGTAGGATAACAAACTGGTAGAATTATGTTATTAATATTTCCCCCACTTGTCTTAAGTTTTGAATCATGCAAACTTGAGACAACACAAGCAAAAGTGTCTCATCCATGCAATCATCAAATATGTTGCAGAGGGTTTTACTCAAGACCAAACATTTGTGACCCTGAATGTACCACTTGTGTCTCAGCAGAAAGGCTCAGTTTGAGTCTCAAGCCATGAAAAGGGAACATGGTATTCTCAGATGTAATTTGCTGCCACTGAATACAACAAGAAACAAAAACAAGACATATTCAGAGTGTGGTCACAGTTTTTTTTAACCCCAATCCAAGCCTCGTGGTTTTTACACTAATATGAGAGTTATATGCTTACTTGCTTTCTTGACCCCCCAAAAAATAATGCACAGCCAGCAGATGGTTAGCTTAGCTTGGCACAAAGAGTGGAAGCAGGGGGAAACGGCAAACTTAGCCCTCTCCAAAGTTTAAAAAAAATCATCCCTACCAGCATCTGTGAAGCTCTAGAAATTAGTTAATTGGTGAATATAACATGTTGATTAGTATAAACGTTGTATTTAGTTTAATTAGTGAGCTTTAGAGGTGCAAGTAGGTGGAATTTGTTATCTTTGGAGCCAGGCTAGCTGCACCCCCCCCCCCTTCCAGTCATTGTGCTAAATTAAGCTAACCAAACCAGCTGCTGGCATAGCATATAAGCATGTTTCCTAAAATGTCAAACTTTTGCTTTAAGCTTTGTGGAACTGTATTTTGAGATAATCCAGTTGAATTGTAAAGGATTGTACAAGGGTTAGGGTTTCATGAAACCTTAAGCATTTAAACACTAATTTGAAAAGTTCAAAATCTCTACATTTTAGGTTTTCATTGGACAGTGACTTAATCCTGATTAAATAAGAATAATACCAACTAATATAATCTAATTGAAGGAAAAGTGTTGCTTCAGAAATACTCCAAAACCCCAAAAAGACGTATATAACGTAGACAAAAACCCTGAATTATCCAATGGTATGGAAAGCCTCTGGAGAAGGACAGGATGTACTATGCCATGATCACAGACAGAGAAACCTCAGCAGTCTGTCTCACTGCTCCCTCATGTGGTTGTTTAAGAGATGACTGCAGAAGGACTGAAGTTCACATACCTCAACTGCTGCCTTTTGTCGGCTGCTCTGTGCTTTGCCTTGACTGGAGAAACAATGTATTGTAGGGGATGATCATTTATGATGTTTATTTTTTTTTTACTGAACTGTATCATGTCAGATCCATATTGTGTTTATGTACATGAAATCATACTGGAACATTGGACCTCTAAAGGACCTATAAATCCAACCATCACAGTTAGAAGTGCAGATACCTCCTTGTATTGACTAATAACCTCACATTTCTCATGTTTGTTTATGTTTTTATTCTCTACATCGTGGCCAGAGGGAGTCTTCTGTGCTCTCTATCTCTGGGGTATGTCTAGAGCCAAGCACTGATTGCTTTTGAATGGGGGAAAATGTTCTTCTATGTGCATATCACTCATTATATTAGCCCCAATATAAGTGTACTGCCTTTTTTTATTTCTGTGAATCTTGGATTGGATTTTTAAATATGTCTGAAATGTTTTACTTGATTGGAAAATAAACATATTATATTGGCATTAAAGTATGTATAATTTCCTACTAGACACTGAAGTGGTTTAATGCTTTCTTGGATATTCATTTCAATATAATTTAAGATTGTAAAATTCACTCTCGTACACATTTGCACACACAAACACTTACTTTTACTTTTACTTTACTTTTTTGTTTGTTATCAAAAGTATGTTTCACAGTTAAAGGGGAATTACGCCAATTTTACACATCATGATCAGTTGACTAATCATGGGAAGTGGTGCTCATATTGTGAAAATAGTTCTTCTGTAGTTCTGGAGGAGCTTTGTCAAGTCTAACAAAATAATGTGTGTGATTATCTGAGCTTGGAGACTACACATTTGTAACAAAGCTTGCATTACAAACAGGGGGCGTTTAAAAGACATGGGTGTTTACCAGGAAGGGAGGGTCTAATGAAAGATGCTGTCGAGTTGCAGTTGCATTATGGGAAGTGTAGGATCTGGCATTTTTGTAGCTTTATCCATATTAAGGACTAAAAATCATGACATCTCTGCCTGTGCTGCTTTGCTTTTGGCCATTATTTTTTAAAGGGAAATCCCAGTAGTTTTCCACCAGATATTTATGAAACAATAAGTAATGATGTCATGTTATTACTGCAGATGAAGAGGTAGTTTGTTACTTGGCTAACTGAACATCTTGCTGTTAGCTGGCTGGTTGCCCTCCAAGTCATTCCTTATCCATAGCTATAGCACAGACATTATATAAATAAATCATTCAACTCTAACAATACTAAAGAAATGGAGTATCCCTTTAAAACCTATTTTCCTAGTCTTAATAAATTGAAAAAACAATTCCAAAACATATCCCAAGCCTAACCTGAGTCTAATCATAATACTAGATGTATTCCTAACCTAACTGTACTTATCACTCTAGCTAAAAACAAAAAACAAGGCAGACAAAAGAGTGACTACATCACAATTACAAAAGCAGCTCCACCAGTGCTTCATATTAAGTTGAATATTACTCACTCCAGTTTTACATTTTCAAAGCAACATACTAAAACACTAAAGAAAATACCATTTACAGAAATAACAAACATAATTGACTGATTCCATGATATTAAATGAATTGCCAACAATTTTGATAACCAATAAATCATATTGGCCATTTATAAAGCATAAATGCCCAACATTTGAATCCAGCTTCCCAACTGTGAAGATTTGTGGCTTGTTTGTTTTATATGATTGAGAGCTATGTGTCTTTGGGTTTTAGACAGTTGGTCGGACAGAACAAAATATTTTTTTAAAGATAATTTCAAGATAATTACTTACCTTGTTTCTGATGTGTACAGTAGATTGACTGACTGGACATTTTGAGAAAAAGACAACAAAGATTGTTGGCCGCATTCGAACCAGGGATGTTGCAGTTACATGGCATGGCATCCTAGACCCCTGGGTCACTGTGGCACCCCCAAAACAAGAAATTTGAAGATGTCTCCTGGAGGACCCTTTTCGTTTTTTACATTTTATAAATAAAGCAATTGATTAATTAACAAAGTAATCAACATATTAATTTGTAATCAAAATAATTGCTGCTTTTTCAATTCAATTCCTGGCCTCTTTGTATGTTATGACTCTGAATAAAGTCACTTCTTTATGGTTCTTCAGTTGTTTGACAACAGTAAGATACATCAATCACAGCACCTACATGTCAAGGAAACTCAAAGTAAGTGATGAGTTCAACATGAAGGAAAATGGATTTCTTTATTCTTTCAGTTCCCCTTCTTCTCCACTAGGGGGCACCATAGTGTCGCTGTATCACTGGTCCCCCTCAGGCCTGTGAAGGACACGGCCAAAGCAGATTCATCTCCTCAACACATCTGACTCACCAAAGGACGCTGGTGTTTCTTCACAGCCCTCTCTCTATTCTCCTGCTCCTCTTTAATGGCCCAGCGCCTTTTTATAACCACCTGTCTCTCACACTGTCTCTCTGCTAAGCACATCCAGGCTTAAGGGGGTCCATTAAATGAACGCTCTTTGTTTACAGTTTCCCTTTGTTACCACCATTATCTTATACAGGTCCCCTTTTTTTCTTCATATGGCCTACGATCTCTGGAGATGGCTTCGTCAAGGTCAGCTATTTTTATGGCATGTGATATTGAAGGTATGGCGGGGAGGCGGCGATGAGAAGAAGACAGGGGAGAAAGGATAGAGAGCACTGAAGGATAAATACTGCCGTGCCTTTGCTGCAAACAGTACAGTGTGTGTTTTCAGGATGTCAGAGGCAGGCCGAAGAGAGGAGAGGAGTACATATCTTCATCGTGTTTCTCTCTATCGTCCTATTCCTCACTCCTAAACTGCATGCTGACCTTTGTAGTACCGCCTCCAGGCTGTATGCTTTAACCTTTCCAGTGAGATAGAGGGGGTCCCTGCACTGGGAATACAAGATAAATCACAACTGCTGTCTATTAATGCGACAGACAACAACACACACTGGCACGCAGGCACCGTTGAAACCTTTGTCCTTCCTCACAAAATCCTCCTCGTCCCCCCCCAAAAATACACACACATACAGATGGCCATGCCCCCGTAAAGATGTTCACAGCATCAGTGCATTGGGCTATTACATCTACAAGTGCACCCTGAATTATTCATCCTTCATTAAAATGCACTATGAGTAATGATAGCCAGGAGTGTGTTTTTTGGGTATTCTATTTTTTTTTTCTTTGTTTGAGTGAAACACAGGGGTCATTAGGAGTCATTTCTGGTCAATTTTGTATGATCAACCATGCTCCAGAGAAAGACAGAAAAAAATCCCATTTGCTTTCTGTGCATTGGGAATTCATGTTGAAAGAGATCAAAGGGGACAGACAAAGAGATGAGAGAATCGACATCTTCTCGTCTCCATTTGGCTCCCTATGAGAGGAGGAAAATTACTTTAAAGCTGCTGCCTTGATGAAAGAAAAAGACGTTATGCCTGATGTATTCCTCCAGAGGTGGAATCAACAGTATGAATGACTCAAAGGCAGAGAGGGGGGTGGGGGGGCATTTGTTTGAGAGAACCTAATGGGGGATTTTGGTGAGGAACAAGAGTGCTATTTGACAGCATTGAACAAAACAGCGATTCTGCTGTCAGGAGATGTGAATGGTTCAACACTCAACACTGTTATTTCCGGTGTGTGCATAAAAAAAACGCAGCAGATGTCATCAGACAGTGAGCTCATTTGCAGTATCAGTCTGGGGATTCTATCAGACTGAGCACCATCAAGATGTCTATCTCAAAATGTGATTTGGTGTCATATTCAGCCACAACCTTGTTTTTCTCAGGACAAGTATAGGAATAGGTCGTGAAAATGAAATAGCCTCCAAGAGTCCCATTAGTTTCTCTTCCTCTACTCTAAGAGACAACCGGCACTGTCATTTTTCTGACAGAGCTGTCAAAGCATCGAGCCCACCATCCTAGTTACACTTAAAGCAAATAGAAATGAAAACATTGTCAGTGAAAAGACTCATGGGGTAACGGAGACGCCAGGAGCAGGGTGAATCACTTAGCAAGCTGTGCTCCTCTATTCTGCAGCTGCCACCCACCACAACACATCTGCCACTGGGAAAAAAAAACATACACACACACACACACACTCAGATAGAAAACCACATCCAAACAAATTGCTACATGACACAAAAGATCACTTCTTCAAATTGAAATTCATTTGCAGTCGAAACGGGGTTTTGTCCCCCTGGGTGTGTGACTGTAGAAACCCACATACAGGTGGCAAATGTTGGAGAATGTGCATAGAAAACACACACACAGAAAACTACACGTAGTTCCAGTAGGACCATTACATTTCTTCATGTGGGGCCAGTGGTTTTTCCAATACTCCCCTCTGTGCTATCTCTGGGCAGACACATGCCACTGCTGGGCAAGATCCTAATGCGTACCAAATCATCACTTTTCAACCAACAACGACGGCCCGGCTCAGCCAGTTACCGCAATTCCCCTTTTATTGCATTTCCCCAGGATTTCATATTATACACGCTGAACTCCACAGAAAGGAGTCAAAGCTCATTTCTAGACCTGAAATGGCTTCAGAAGGGGAATCATCTACCGCAGGCTGAGTATTGCACCAAAAACTGCCACTAGCTTTGTCGATATGAGCCACATGGTAACACATGATTAAATTATTTACACAGACGATGCCAGGAATCCGTGATTTGCTTCAGGGAGGGTGAATAAAATGATGTTAAATTAGCGACTTTATGCCTTTTTATTTGAAAGCAACAAGTGCTTTCGTGGTCGGCACTTTTAACCCATAAGAACCCAGACCCACTTCCCCTCAAAGGAAAATTATGGGGAATACACCACAGACCAAGTGGACCACATTGAAGACATTTCTGATGTTTTTTTTATACTACCCCTCAATGTCAAAGATCTGTGATGGTACATATACATTACGTTGGGCGTTTATGGTAAATTTACTTGTTTTATTGTTTCATATTAATTTGTTCAAGAAACATGGTCAAAACAGGTTGACTGTATACAGGACGCACTATTAAAGCATTAGAATCGTTAAATGGGTTTTAACTTACCTTTAGTATCAAAATACAGGCTTTTTGAAATGAGTTGCTTCCTTCACTTGTGTTTACATGTCACACCACCATTTTGAAAAGGTCCCGACCTGCCACAGTCACATGACTGTGACATGACCACCACACCAGGATGTTTCGTATATGTCGCTTAGGGACTTAATGAGTTAGGATCAAGCACAAAGCTGTATAAGGAAGATTCTGGGGCCTTTGAAGTGTGTGTTACACTGGCGTCACCATGGGTTCTCATGGGTTAAAGGACTTTTACAAGGAACAAATTATGTTATTTTAACTTTATATTGTTATATTTGCACAATATGTAAATACATTTCTTTACCTGTTAACATTTTAACAGTCGGTCCTCACACAATTTGATCAGATTGATCAGAGTGTTCAAATGAAATAAATTTTTAGATGAGTGATATTTCCAACATTATTCTGTGTATGAGTTGCAGTGATTTGCATGTTCATACTTAATTGCAGCCTGCAGTTGTTCTAGATGTGTAGTTATACTGTATGCTAGGGGTGAGCAATGTGGATAAAATCCTCTATTACTGTACATGTTAATTTCATATTAATATATCTATATATATTAATATGAAATTACATATATATATACTGAGATATTATACATTTTCTGGAAAATGAGTTTAAGACCAAGCCTGTGGCTCTGTAAGAGGGTACTTTGGTATAGTAAAGCTTTGAGCTACATGCTAATGTCAGCATGCTAACATGCTCACAATGTCATGTTGATGTTTAGCAGGTATACCATGTTAGCATGCTAACAAATAGCAATGAACACAAGTGCAGCTGAGGCTGATGGGGATGTGATTCGTTTTAGACTAAAGAAATTCAAATTTGACCGGATGATGACACTATCAAGTTAAAAGTCAGAGGATCAAAGTTATTACAAGTACACACTGAGGGAGACATGAATGTCTGCACTGAATTTCACTCAAACATATTTCAGTCAAGTCAGGATATGACCAAAGTCATTTGGATTCATCTTCTGGGCACCATGACTGTTGGTACAACATTTCATGGCAGTCCATCCATTAATTGTTGAGATATTTCAGTCTGGACCAAACTGTCAGAGTGAGCGGCCGACCGTCTGACAATGCTAATGTGGCTAATAAAAACTGTGGATACAATAACAGGACAGGAAATGTCTGTTTTATGGTTAATCAAGCAAAGTTAATACATGACAAATCAATGTACGTCATCACATTGGTGCACAAATTATATAAAAATCTAATTTTGCCGTAAAGCAGTGCTGCTCATTGATTTGTACTATTGCCCACAATGATCTAATACAGCAAGGGATATTAAGGGAATAAATATCACAGTATAAACTGTAAGGCAAAATCTCTGACGGCAGACACATTTATAACATCTCATGGTATACTGGATATCGTTATATCACCCACCCCTACTGTACAGTATGTAATGACTTTATAAGTACATGTACTCCTACTTGGTTAAATGAAAAAAACCCTCAAAGTGGACTGATGATTAATAATCTGGCATCCTGAATTATTAAAAGCACTGGGAAATGAGCAGAGGAATACATTTCCTCCTTCACAAAACCTTCCTTGGCAGGTGCTATTAGCCTATAATATCTGTATGACAAACCAAAGTCACATTCAGAAAGCAATTTTCTGTCCACAACGCAATCTCGGCCATTAATTGCCTAATGAACAAGATGTTATCCAAGGATACCTTTCCAATGACCACTTAGGAAAAGGAGGAAGAGGACTTAATATGATGGAAATAAGTGTGACAGACTAAACGGTCCCTGCTGAGAGTACTGACGCATATTCTGACCTTCCCTGTCAATCTGGAGGGCAGACAGGGTGTCCATTTGTGTTGTGGCGGCAGAGCTCGGGCTGCAGAAACAGTTTTCATCATTACTCCCAGAAAACCTTGTCAGAAACCCAGAGCTGTCTGACCGCCCTCCGCTGCCTGTGGGAGGGGGAATAACAATAAACAATGAAAAATCAGAGAGTCAGAAGGCGTGGAACATTCTTGGGCCCTTTTTTGTCGGGCTGTGCAGTCTCCCGTGTATCATTGTGAATTTTATATACTTACGGTCATCTGGATTTCTGTGATCTCAGAGGGGTATTTTAGAAGAAAGGGATACACAGCCCGGCACACAGCCAGGTGGACAGACGGATCAGCGAGCCAGTCAGAAAAATAGCTGCTCAACATGCTTACAATCTTGATGTGATTAACAATTTAGCAATTACCTAATGCATTCCTTCGGATAACACAAATCAACCCTTTGGGCACTTAATCCATTACAAGAGCCTGACATTTCAGAATATTGCGAGACATAATACTCATCATTATGCTTGATGGCATCAGTTGGTGCACTCTAAAATGAGTTACCAAAACATATCTCTGATTTCTGAGCAATTCCTACCAAAAGAACATGAAAAAGTTGTACGAATAATATAAGCCAAAAACTACAATTATGACATTTTTAATGACATTATTTGTAAAACCTTGCATCAGTGTCAAATTCCATGAGCTCATATTTGTGTTTTTGTTTTTTTTTTCCCGACAGGACAGCCAAGCCTTTGGAGTCACTTCTAATAAATGTTTCCAGGTATTCAATCACCTCAGCTCGCACCGCTAGATTTAGCTGCGTGGAAAATGACAAGCAACGCTGGTAGAACGCCAATGAGTTTCAGGATTATGTCTTCCTTGTCAATTTTCATAATGTGTATATGTGTTTGTTTTAAATAAGACAACTATATCCATTCATGTACAGCAGAGATGTCATCACCAGCGTTGGCCCATGTGTGGCTATTTTTTTTTTTAAAATCCCTGGAATAACAGGTCGAATGATTAACTGGGTAGTGTAGGACAACAGGGGCAGTGAAGAAGTAACCTACCAAGTATGCTTGTCATTTCACAACATGGAACAAAGTCAACGGACAAGAAGTGTCGTGGGGCCTAAACATGAATACACATCTGGAGACAATTAGTGGGTCAATGATCTGTTCTGTCCACTTGCTCCACCTGAGGCAACACGAGTGGAGCAACACCTGTCATATGAGCCAAGGTGAGACATTTACTGCGGTAACATACACTAAGTGCCTCAAAGCTGCGGAATATTCCCACATCAGATTTACTGCAGCTGTGCTTTTACATACATTCACAAGTCGCCCATCGTTGAGGTTCAAAATGAATTCCTGCCCTTCAAAAATCTCACTTAGTAGCTGTTCTGGAGCTTTCGATCATATCATATGATCATCTTCAGCAGATAGAGTTGCTGAGTGGGAATGGCAGATGTTCAATTTTTACATTTTTTTAATGTGCACTTTAAGGAGTTCTCATCCGTGTCGGCTTAAAAGTTGACAATAAAACAGTGAGCAAAATTTAATTTGCTGATGAAGATCATTTGATATGATTGAAAGCTTCAGAACAGCCACTCAATGGATGTTGTGTTGAGATTGGTTTCGTCATAGCCAATTATTGATTTTCACTTTCGGTCCACAATGCAAAGATCTAGATTTCTTTTGTCTATTATTGAGTAATGAAAGTCTTAAGTTTCTGTCAATGCTGTGGGAATAGTTTTCTTTTCCATAAATCTTCTAGAAACGTTTTTCTCCTTCCAGTGCAGCAATTTGCTTTATTATGTCTTAAGTAAGACTTTTAGGACTTGATAGTAGTCAAAGATGATAAAACGTAAAATATTAAATGTAGTCTGGTAACAATATTGTAGCCTAGTAAATACAGTTATGTTTTTCTTTAACAGAAACAACATTTGCATGTTTTACTATGTCTTTCATGGTGACTCATCATAGCCACTGATACTTAACCACACTTGTTGTCAGTAGGACTTTGCTGACAGAAGCATCGTTCCAGTTTCTAGAATGAGTCACCGCCTTCCCTACTTTGAGCACCACTTAGTTTACAGTTTCATTGTTCTTACCCACCAAAAGAAAAACACCACATTGTCCCCAGAGAGTATTCACAGCTGGCCCCACGATACTGACAGACAAAAGACTGAATCTCTGATTGATGAGAGAAATGAACCCTACACAGCAGAGTTTGAAGCCCCTTAGGAAACAGTTGTCAGAGTTTGAGGGCTGAGTTGGTATCTGCTACATATTATGTCCACAGGAGGGGCTACCATGATACAAAGTACTACAAAACTTCTTGTTCTTGTACAAAAACAAACATTTTTGTAGAAATCCTGCATTTTAAACAACAACTGATACAGAGTGAAAACTGCGACCGCGTGTAAGGACGGGACATGAATAAGGACTTTGACAGTATACATTGCTTGTAGAGGCTTTGAACATAATAGGCATGGTAGAAAGTTCTTTACAATGGCAGAACTTTGGCATGAGAAAGGCATTACAGAAGAAAACGATGAGTATTCGACAAGGTCAGCATAGATGACTCCAAACTAAACATCACTTTTATACATCAGTTCATAGTAAACCATTTGGCACTGACTACCGTTCCCCTTGTTGGTGTGAGATTAGTGCTTGTTCAAATCATTTGAAAGAAACTCAAGTCACTGAAGGGAGGGAGCGATGGGGTCACACACACATGGAGGTAAGACAAAAGGGCATTGACATCAACAGAAAAACTACATCTGGTGTTACTGTCACAATAGAGTTTTCTCTTCTGCACAGGTGTCAAGTGTGTCAGATGAGAGTTTGTGTGTGTGTGTGTGTGTGTGTGTGTGTGCGTGCGTGCGCATATATGTGTTACGTGTATGTGTGTGTTTAAGTCCACTTCTACTGTGGACCAGACTTATGTTTTGTCCCAAACCTGCTTGGATCCTCCTTCAATTTACACACTTTCGAGTCCTTCCTTTCTAGCTTCCTTCAAAAAGTGAACGTCACAGTGAGGCGACACTGCTCAGGTATCTATATTTCCACAGGAAACATCCGTCTACATAAGCAAGTGGGTTCAAAAGAATCCTGTTTTGACTGCTAACCTCAGTCTGTGGTTAAGTCAGCATTCATTTGACCCCGTCACCCCCTCTGTGGTTTTTGTTGAGGGGTGTGTTCGGGGTATACTCAGCGTTCATGCCATGGTTTCCTTTCCTGGGAGTCTCCTGTCGTTGAACGTGTGCATGTTAATGACCTCCTCTGTCTTAACGATGACGGGCGGCTGAGGCTTCTGTTTGAGACGGCGTTGGCACTTCAGAGACACACGCAGCTCATCCATCATGGCGCTGCAGAATGATCGCTGCAGAAGGCAACAGGAAAGAGGGAAAAGTTATAGCTGGCACCATGCTGTTTGCCATACTATTCAAAACTATGCACCTCTGCCGCGTAGAAATATATTATTCAATTTTCAGAAATACTGAATATTGGCCAGACATGAGGATCATGGCCTATATGTATTGTATGATAGAGACTCTAGCCTACACAATGTTGAGTCACTGCACTGTATCGGGCTAATTCTGTTGTTTTGATGTATAGTTTGTGTAAAAAATGTTTTTTCTTCCTTCTTTTGTAGAATTATTGCCTCTCTGTATCATATAACAATAGAATGTGGACACCCACACACAACAAACATAACAAACATAACAAACACAACAAACACAACACATAAAAACAGCTCCAGGTCAAAAGTACACGGAATTATGTAAACATACTTTTGGCCATATAGTGTATTTATGTCTTATAGGCTTTGCAATCTGGACAGCATATATAAACACTGTGTATCCTGAGACCCATGATTTGGATAAGGAACAAAAAAAAAAGCAAAAGACTGGAAGAAAACTGCGGCTGCCATGTTGGCCAGGAAAAAGATTTTGGTCTTGCGAGACCATCCTGGCACCTTGTTAAAGTAAAAGTGTAAAAACAAATCTTATAATAACAATAATAATAATAATAATAATGTTTTATTTTATGTTTTTATGTTATTATAAAAATACTCACCAAGATAACTGTCAGTTGAGTGAATATGTCCAATGTTTACAACATTAACTGATTGTCACTGGTTACTGTCAGCTGCTATGTTAGTTACTAAAATAAGATAAGAAAAAGTAACATAGATGTAGCAGCAATCGATGATGGATTGATTTCTCAGTATCAAACCAGTCTTAACACTGACTTATAAAAGTGAAGATACTAAGTTGAGGTTCAACATTGGAAAGACCAAATAAAGTCTAACCTCTTAATGTGATTCCTAAAGAATATTTATGGGAAAACAGGCCGTCATTTAAAAAGTCTGATGTGTCCCAGATTTTCCCCTTTTCAGCTTTACTGTCACCCAAAGGTCTGAATGCTGTTTCCGAGTCTTTTGCACTATGCCAAGATCTGCGAGAACCATTCAACACTTGTAATTTTCGGCATGCAAGCAGGAAATGTAAAGATATGGAATAAAAGGACAAAATATCCACTTCAGCAGATTAAATCCAAAAATACTGCTACCTTCTTTGAAAACATCAATCTCCCCCTCGCAGAGTGACACGTGTTATGTAACTTCCGTAATATGAGCGTCTGTTGTTCCTGCATTATGTATGTGGTGTGAAATCCTATAAAATGTCAATATGCTTGTGCACCAACGTTGCCAAGAGAAATTCCCATACATTCACTTTCTGATTATGCAAAATCTAATTCAAATTCTTAGAGGGTGTAGGAGGAGAGACGATATAAAAGGAGGAGGGAGAGCAGTAAAGTATGAAGCTATTATTTTTCCGTTTGTGTATGAGCGTAGGTGTGTGAGATGGATATCTCTAGGTGGCTTATGCATCAGGTATTTCAGTTTTTTTCTCCATATTTACATATGTGTGTGTCTGGTGTATGAATGAGATATTTTGTATATTCGGGAAGATGAGTGATTGCGGAAGTAGAGGGGGGCAGGGAGGGTGAGAGAGAACACAAGGGGGGGGGGGGGGGGGGGGGGGTATGGATTAGAGTGATGGAGAAAAGAATAAGAATGAGGGGGGGTAAAAAAGCCGGTGATGTTAGGGTGGAGGAGGTTGGCAAGGAGAGAAAATAGAGAAAGGGAGGCTTGTTGTCAGCATGTAAATTAGTAGCACCTTGGCAGCCTAAAGAATGTGGCATTTGCAAATTATCCGAATATTGTGACCCAGTCTCGCGGCTCTTGATTAATGATAGCTAAGATGTGCTCGGAAACATATGCGGATCATAAAAAAAGAGCCGGAAACTAATTACTGTTGCAATAAAGTAACACGCTGCTGCGCTATGCTAATTCTGTAGATGTAAATAATTAAACCACGCTATCACAATTATCTGGAAACATCATTGTGCAAGTTAAAATGCACTAAAATACATACTCCACACTGTGTGATGAATCATGTGCACTCAGTACTAAAATAGAGCACAGATAGAACAGTCTGAAATATATTCAGTCTCTTGCTAGAAAGAAACATAACCAGAGGGTGGAGAGAAAAGCTGCAAATACGGTGCACTGTATGCATAGTGAATGTCTTCACTTTTCTTGAGAAAAAGGATCAGTTCACATTTTTTCAAGTCTGTCTTAAAACAATAATCACATGCCCACATCTACACCGGAAGAGTGTTTGGTCGCTGAAATCATTCCTTGTCTGTTCTGGCTGTGAAGAAATCCCATGCTGATGTGATTTCAAATTAAGAGATGGGACAAAATCCACAGTCCTCCTTCCATGCAAAAATGCACTGTAAATTTCAGCAGAGGCTGATATGAGGCCTAGCAGCCTGATTTAGAAAAGGAGGTACACTATCTACCAAAGTTAGTCTTTTTAGTTCAAAAGGATGTCACTTTATTATTATCCCTCCACTGCAGCACAACAAGGAAATACTGTCCGAGGAAACGTGTCGTACTAAAGAGACTAACTTTGTAAGATACCAACTTGATTTTGCTAACTTAGACAACTGAAACCTCATATTAACTTCAGCTCAAGGGATCTCTTCACGGCCAGTATGCACAGGAGGAACAATTACAGTGACCAATGGCACACATATACGCATATGTGAGTATATGTTTTAAGATAGACATGATAAAATGTGACTCATCCCCGAACCTGCAAAAATGAACAAACATGCAAACTAAAAACATACAGGGGTACAATACAGAATGTATGTTGTGTTGTATTTGATTAAAAGATGGGTTTGAAATTAAAACGTTTGGTTTAATTTCCTACATTTACATTTAATTTCCCTTGACAATAGAATAAGAAAATGAGACATGAATAGGGATGAGTGATGAAAGAGAGATGTCAAACCCCCAAATGAAGCCTAGTTTAAGCAAAATGGTGAAGTTCTATATAGAAACAACAAAATATATGCACAGAACACACAGAATACATAGCAAAAGCTTTCAGAAAAGTACCTTCTCCAGCTGGGCGTTCTGTTTAGACTTATAAAGGACCTCCCCTACAGCCACAAACACTGACAGCACCAGTCCTGCAGCCAGCACGATGAAGATCCCTCCGATGTTCTGCACCCCCAGAGCGCTGGCCTCTTTGCTCTCCTCCTCGGGACAGCCGTTCCCTCTCCACCATTTCTCCTTCATCATGTGCAGCTTGCCTTCCTCCTGCAGCTGCAGAATGGCTATTGTGATCTTGTCTCTGTACGGAGAGCCTGCGAGGAGAAAAACACAACATGAGACTATTGAACACGGATAATAGCCAGATATAAAGCCAGATATAAAACCCTGATTATAAGTCATTGTTGAGTGGTAGGCATATATAACCAGTGGTGGTGGGTGTATGAAACACGCTTTGGCTTGCATGTGATCATATAACCTGTCATGTTATTGTTGGCTGCTTAGAGGGAGTTTTTTTGTAAGTCCTTCTCCCAATCCCACTAATCCCTATATTCACAGAGTGATTCCAAAATTCTCACTCCTCTCTGCAGTGTGTGAATTATAATGCACAGGGAGTTGGCAACAAAGACTTGGCTTTGTGAAGCAGAGCTGCTGTTGATTTTGACGAATTAGCTGCTGTTTGCACACGCTTTCATATGCTATAAATGGCGCGTATAAACAGGAAAAACAGAGATGCCCAGTGGGGTGTACATTACATGGGTGCATGTGTGTTTGGGATTATATGTGTGTATCTGAGATAGGGTTGCGCTATCAGTGTATTTTTATGCATGTTAATGTCACGATGACTAAAAGAACTCAAATCCACAGACAGTGGGAAGGCGCCAGAATTAGCGACAAGGCATTAAGGCGCAGCGGGTGCTGGCGTGATCAAAGGAGGGGTAATCGTTGCAGAGTACCCGAGTGGGGTCGTGTTCCCCTCGCATCCACAGCGTGTGCGACACAACACACGCCTGATCAAGGCGCAGTGCTCACGCTCTGCCCCAACCAGGCCGAGAAAGATTAAAACTCACTATGAGCGTTCATGTTTCATTTATAAACTGCTTTAAAAGCTTGTTAGTGTATTTATGTGATTATAGAACTCATACATAATGACACCTGGTTGTACATTTCCATTTCAGGCATTTTGGCATCATTTGCTTATTCGGAGTGACTTAAAAGAGATGAAACAGTTGTAAAATGTAAAATTATTATAATGCCGACATAGTAGAAATAATTTTAAGAACATGTGGGAACAACATGGGAACATTTTGTGCTAAAACTCCCGAGGAAATGAACTCAATATGGCCCCAGGTAGCAGGTAGCATCACTTTGTCTGTTGCTCTCATACTGTTTTGCCTGTCAGCCCCTTTAGTTGATTCCCCCTCTGTCTCATCTATCATTTATATATTGCCATCCATCATCCTTTCATCTCCATGTCTCTATGTATTTAGACTGACAAAGAAGACATTAATACAAACTGAAAACTACACAAAGTACCACTGAAAAAAAAGCGTACCAGTGCTTGCTTCTTTGATCATAAATAGTCTTGTATTTCTGAGTGTACCTGTGCTGTGCTGATGAGTACGTGTGCTTTTCTTTACAGTGCATCCATTCATTCTGTGCACGTACAGTAGATATGTACTGCTCTGAATACGCAGTCGTGTATATATGCATGTGCACGTGCATGTAAAAAGCATATGCTTGCTCCATTTGAAGATGAGAGATCTATCAAGTCCCCTGATTCTGGCTCCCCTCATATTTCAAATGATTAATGATGGCCTAACAAAGCAGGCCTTGGATAAATGCTAATAGGATGGGTCCTTAGAGAGGAGGATATGGAGAGCGGGGCCCGGGCGAATGGAAAAGCGCTGTGCTTGACACACTGTGCATACACAACTACCTGACAGATGTTCAACACCAGAGGACATCCATCACTCCCACACTGTCTGGCCTCAAGTATTAATGTGATCACAGTTTAAGTCGATAGCTTTAGATGACGCATTTCCGTTTTGGGAACCGGACGTGTAAAAACCGACAAGCACTAAAAGGTTAAGACTTATTATATGGCTTGCTCTGGCTTATTGCTGTAACAGCCCTACAGGGAATGAGCTGCTAAACAGTGTTGAGCAGGGTGAAAGTTATAGGCTGGAGGTTGACGTGAAGGCTGAGGTCTTCATCAGTGGTGGAAGAAGTATTCAGAGCTTTTACTAAAGTGAAAGCACTAATACCACACTATATAAATCCATACTGGTCTGCTTCCCTGGCCTACATTTAATATCTTACTTCAGTAAAAGTATGTATCAACAGGAAAATGTACTTAGTATCAAAATGGCCCCTGTGAGAGATATATTATTATATATTATATTTTTAGACCTTTATTGCGTAAGCAGCATTTTACTGCTGTAGTTGGTTGAAGTGGAGCTATTTTTGACTATTTTGTAGGACTGCAACTAATTATTATTTTCATTATGAATTAATTTCCTGATTCTTGATTAATTGATCCAGATTTTAATTAATTTATCCAGAGCCCAAAGTGACACCTTCACAATGTTTGTTTTGTCCAACCAGTAGTCCAATCCTCAAAACTATTAAAAAATAAATTAGAATGACTAAAATAATCAAAAGGAAAAGCTGGAACAATGAAAGGTTTGGCTTTTTTGCATAAAAACAAATGACTGAAACAAATTAAAATAGTTGCCAATTAATTTTCTGCCGGATGACTAATCTATTAATCAACTAATTATTTTTATTAGCTTTACTTATATATACTTATTAACAAAGAATCATGTTTTATAAGCACTTTGTATGTTTTGTATGCATTCCCTCTGAGTTATAGTTTGTACTTAACTACAGTATTTGAGTAAATCTACTTTCCACCACACTCCTCGTGGTGTTTCGGACAAGGAAACAAGGAGAAAGCTGCCCTCTGAAAAAAGTGAAATATCCCTATTCTTCCAAGACGACTGCTGGCATGAAAACAGAACTCATGTTGAATTAATGAAGCAATTAACCATCTGAAGACCTCTTCTATCACAGAAGAAACATTTTAGAGGCTTGTGATCAGCTTTATTTCTGAAATATTGAGCAATGAACATCAGGATTAGAGATTGAAATGAGTTAGTAGGCAGTAATAACTTTGAAAGCGGACATTTTTAATCATTATTTTTTATGCATTAAAATACTCAACCACTTATCACTGAATTAAAGTGATTCAGGATATATTTTGTAGTCGTATATTTGATACAGTGTATTACCACATGAATGAAAATAGAACTGATCTACGCTCCAGGTCTGCGTGTCCATCTCAAGGGCATCAGTGTAAGTACTTCTGCACTTATGGAGCCACAGCGGGACTATATTTCACAGCATCACCTCTGCTTTGTTACAGCCTCGGCAATCACGGCATCCCTGCAGATCCATAACTGCTCCATACTCATCAGCAGCGGCCCGGGTCCAGATGTGGATGGACAGAATTAATCCTCCATATTTTGATGGCCTTCATATCACTGATGATAGATGTGGCTATTACAGCTGGTTGCAGTGCTCTCCGTGGCCTCGTCATGACCACTCTAACCTCCCTGACACTGGGATTGGAACCATCACCAGCTCGGGTGCCCTGCAATGCCAGGGTTGTAAGCTTCCTCATCACAGGATAATGGTGCTTTTAAATGTCAGAATACTAATTCTTGATAAAAGCTGGGTCAAATAAGCAGTAGGAAAAAAGTTCTTGGTGCTCGTTTCATACTTTCTGAAATGCTTTGTTGCTTAATGCTCAGAAGCAATTCAGACGGTGTCAAGTAAGTCACAGGGAATTGCACTAAATTGACTTTCCGGTTGCTTTCTGTGATTGCTTCATTGTCTTGCGCTCACAATCTTTCCTTATGTAACTCCAAAGTAGACAAAAACACACCATTAAAAGTATGTGTGAACATTATTTAACCCAGGTTTGCTTCTCTAGTCTGTCAACAATCCTGTGAGAAAATCGTTACAGCCAAAAAAGAAAACCTGCACTTGCTAAGGCAGAGCTTGAATGGTGCCGGTGAGCCCCAGGCACATTTTAACCTTATCCATAAATTCAACCTCTTCAGCCATTCGCTTTTCATTAAGCTAAACCTTTTACACCTCACGCTGTTGAACCATTATACCCGTGACCCCATCAATAAAGGTCAGCCTTTTCATTCTCAGGGCTTATCCATCATCCACATTAGATACCTTTATCTGTCACATAGTATCTGCAGCATCTCTCTCTGACCTACAGCTTTTAAAACACAGCAGGCAGCACAGAAGCACATAGAGGTTTGAGGTTATTTACCCATTGGTGTTCCCACTCCGTAAGCTTTGGAGTCTATGAGGCCTCCGATCTGTGTGAGGTTGCAGTTGCGCTGGGTGACAAACTCGATGGTGGTGGACTCCATGAGGAAGGCATAGTCTGAGGTCAAGACGCGCTGGATGCCCTCATCCACGTTCTTGACCATCACAGATTGCCTCCTGCTGTTCATGAACTCCCACATCTTGTCATAGGTGGAGATTTTTGTTTTCTACAAGATAACAGAAAACAGAAGTGGAATAAGATTGGTAGCAGTATTAGGAATGAATACGGTGGTCAGCTCTAAATTCTGCTGCTATTATCATTTGTTTCAGTGTGTAACTTTTCATTATGCAGGCTATTTGTTTAATACCATTACAAAATGCAGTTACCAAACTGAGAAACAAAAGAGAGAAAAAACAGTGTACACTGATATTTCTGTGACAAAAAAAGGAAGTTGAAGTTATAATCCTTAAGATTTTCATGACATCAAACCTCTTTTTGATGCTACTCATGGTCAGCATTTTTTTTCAGAAATAGCCATTCAATGTATTTACATTGTGTAAATACGCTTTTACATAATAGTTTTCATTGTTTGTGGCGGAGTCCGCCATTCCCGCGCTAAATTCCAGGCCTTATCATGAGGGATTCACAGGAAGGGATAGACGTATATAATCCAGCGTTTATTTTATCTCATTGATAACAGCCTCACTGTTTGCTGTTCACTGTATCTGAGCTGTATTACTGCTAATGCAAACCCAACATTTCTGAGTGCTGCTGCTTCACGTTAAAAGTATTCAAATGGTGAAACATGGGGTGGCATTTATTGTGAAGCAGTCACAGGAAATGCAATGTATTTGTGAGTGCTAACCATGATTGTTCATCAAAAATGCATCTACAAAGCAGGTCATTTTCTGCATTTTTACTCGCACCATGCTCAATCGCAGTTGTAATTATTATTGATTGACTTCTTCATTAAAATGTGAGTTTGTCTGACTGCGCAGTAAACAGAAGCACCAGTTGTTCTTGTGTTGTATTTATGGCAAAGTATTAAACAACACTTGCCGTTACCACCAGTAACCATGGGTGTCGCTAAACCAACCAGGAACGAAATCTTACAGATAATAACTTTAATAAGTGAGAAAAGAAGATTCCTCATAAAACCACTCAATAAAAACACCCTGGCAGACCCAGCTACCTTGAAGAAGGTCATGGTGGCACCGTCCTCCACCACCCCGTACAGGATTTTAGTTTGCTTGGCCAGGTCATCGGCTGAATCTATGGGCGACTCCATCCTCTCCACAGTGAGAAAGGCAGCCAAGTTGGCTGTGTATGAGGAAATGATGATGAGGGTGAAGAACCACCAGATGCCTCCCACTATTCGAGTCGACAGGGCCTTGGGCATGAGCTCTGAGCCTGGTGTGAGGGAGGTGGTAGAGGTGAATGTTACACTGCAAAATGCATTCATCTCAGCCTCATTATGATTCTAGTCTTGTTTTTAAATGTAAAGTTTATTTTCTCAACATGTAAATAAACAAGATGAGATTAGTTCCTTTAAAAACAGTCAAACTAGTTTCAAGATCTCTCTTCAAGTTTTCAGCTCAGGCAGATGCGCCACTCGCTTCCTCAAGAAGAAATCACTTGAGAGAGCTCTCAAAACAAGATGATGGATTTCCAACAAGTGAAATTATCTTGTCTCAGTCGCAAGTGAGAGCTTTAAATAATACAGGAGACTCAGTAAAAAAAGACTATTTAAAATGTCTCCTGAGAACAAGGTGTTTGCATAAATCAATCACATCCAATCAAACACATTCAATATGGATCATTCAGAACAGTGTGGAGAAGTCGCAGGCTGTTTGGGCCAGAGAGTCATGTACCCAAGGTAACCTCACATCCTGACTCCACACCCCACTGATCTCCAGGTGCTGATGGGCCAAGGGCAAGAGGAGAGGACACTGGGTATTGTAGTACTATCATTATTATGATAAAGAGCCTATTTATAGACTGTATATAATTTGAATAAATCTCAGTAGTCAAGCTGTTTGAGCTTCTGTTGATAAAAAAAACATTTATATACATTGTAATCTCTAATTCAGGGTTTAAAACATGAGTAACTTGATTTTACCCAAGTGGTAAAAGTGATGTTCAAATATATCCCACTCATATACACATATCGGTTTATTCTGTTCATATGAGCTAAGTTGATTAAATTAAAAAAACATTACATGCACATTTAACTCTAGGTTCTGTCTTCCTAGCAGTGGACCCCCAGAGGTCTCTCTCTGTTGCCGCTGGCTTGGATAAAACAACCCAACCCTCAGAGCCAGTGGGATATAGAGAGCTCCAGCTCCACAGAGCAACAGCAGCCACAGGCTGAGGCAACTACCTTGCTGCATGAGAGCCCCAACTCCAAACCAGAAACTATTGAGCAGCGTAAAATTGTTTTCCACTACATCCGAGTCTGGGTTGCATGGATGCGGGTTGTACCACTCATAAGGGCTAAACCTACAAAAAGGAGAGAGCACAGGGAAAGATATGTCAGCACGAAGCAAAGAACAGTGTGTTCCCTGGTGCAGATTAAACATACATTTTAAAACATTGTGAGCAGGAACAAAGGGAATGTAAATGTGTAGGAATCCTGTGTTGTGGCCTCGGGGTTGGAGCTTCTGCAGAGACCAAAGCAAATCATTTTGGCTTTCACCGAGATCAACTTATTGGCATATTCAAATGCCATCAGTTTATTGTGAGAACGGATCAATAGGCTGGAATAACACTGTCACTGGTGATAATGTCCCAGAGCGTGATGATCTTTGGAGCTCATTTGGATTCACTGACTCAGGAGCCTTTATGTGTGTCCCCCAGCAACTGCAATCACCGTTATTCTGCGGATGTCAGATCCTCCTCACACCCCCAACATGGGACTTGTGTTCTTCTTTTCTCCTCTGGTTTCCCAACAGCCGTCTCTGTTCTTCCACTCCCTCGCTGCTTTTCCTCTTTTCTCACATTCCCTTCACACCTTCATCTCTTTTCCCTATTCCCATTCCCATTCCCACTTCAACCACCTACACTTCATTTTCCCCCGATTGCATTGCTTCCCCTACGAACCTGCCCCTTTTACCCCCGGCCTCTTGCTGCCTGCCTTGGCTGATTGTCAGTGTCTTCAGGTCAGTTGTGGACATTTCTCATTTATTATCCTAAGCAAAAGTGGCATTGCATTAATGCAGGGTGATTGGGTTAGCGTTAAGCATCAGGAACTGATTGAGTTTGTGCCGAAGTGGGTGATAGAGGGAACATTGCTTATGCAGAGTTGAGGGGCCCATCAGGTAAGGCAGTTTAGGAGCTTTCCCCAACATGCTGCATGCTAATAAGCCTGTGGGCTGAGTCTTTAAGGTTCAGACTGCATAGAAATGTGATGCCATTTGTCAGCTGTGCTTTTAGAGACACATACATACATACATATATGCCGTGTTTACAAGAGTCAGAGACACATTTCACATTATCAAACCAAATGTTATATGACGGCTGTTTTATGGCACTATTTGTCACAGAGACTGCATGACTGCTGTAGATCTACATACATATATGTCATTTGATCTGTCTTTGTTGTTGTTGCAGCAGCCTAATTAACAGTCTTATTTTACAAGCATCGTGAATGTGGCAACATCTTTACCGTATTGCTCTTCCTTCACAGCTTTTTTCTATGCCGTCCCCTTGAGAAACATCTACGTGGACATGGTTGTGATGACACACTATAATTCTTCCTGTCAACCCCATCAGGATGCCTGATTTGCTGGAATGTCTCCTTGGAACCACAGGCAACTGGAACGACACAATGGCCTTGTGGAGCTGTGCGGAATGCAGTGTGTGCGCTCGCATGCGTTGGTATGTGTGTGCGTGGCTTTATGCCTGTGTGTATCAAGCCTCTGGCGCAGGAATGTTTGCGTATGTGCCTTTATAGCTGTGTGGGCGTGCATTTGTCTGTGGTAGCAACTGGGTATTTGCATTGGCTCAATCAAATCCATCTCGACGCCAAATAATTTCTGTGATGATTTATTTATGATGTTGTTCGATGTTACATATGATGTTCAGCCTGAGGCCGATCGTGGCTGACATCCGATATGTGCCGTAGGTAAGGTGGTGTAAATCTGTGTAAATCTATACAACACACTCTTGATTGGATTGCGTTTGTCCCTCTCTGTGTCTACATGTGTCTTCTGCATGCACCAGGCCCGATGGCTCCTCTGTATGACCTTTGCCTGCAGCTTGGCCGTATTCCTGCGGGCCGTGTTCTGCACACCGATCACCAGGAAGAGGGGGATGTGGAACATGCGGACGTAAGGTCACCTCCTCACACCAAGCGCGAGGGACATGTCGAACCGCACGCAGAATTCTAAAAAGATTCTTCCTCTCTCCACCTCTCCCGGTCCTCTTCTCCTTCGCCCGTCCCCTGTCACAATAGCACAACACGCTCTCTCCATTAACTGTTGGATTCAATTACTCTGGCTGGCATTATAGATCTGCTGCCTCTCTTCTCTCAGGCCAAGTGAAGAGGCTGCGTTGGGGGTGTTGAAATCATACGCGTCCATGGACTACTAAACTGCAACAGCCTGTAATTACATGTAAACATGTTATAATGCAATTTAAATCATCCATTCTTCCAGGCAGGTGGACATTTTCTACACCGGAAAAGGTTTTTGTGATCTGAGAGAATACCATTTGTTTTGTTAATAAAGAGAGGAATCAATTCAAGCACAAACGGTGCTGGAAGGAACCACTGAATGAAATGTGTTTCTCTGGAGCTTGAAATGAGATGAGTTATTTTGTGTGTGTGTGTGTGTGTGTGGGAGGGGGGGGAGCAGTTCAAAGATGTAAATCCCTCCTGAGATTGAGGTGTTTAGTGTTTTATTGTGCAAAACAAGGACTTCATAAGCTCACTCCATTCACTCTATTTGAAGGGGATTAAAGAAAATAATATACTCTGCATTTGGGGGATTGACCAATCAATCGCTGGCCGTGCAATCAATACTACAATTATGAGAGAACCAGCCCAGCGAACTGCAGAAAACACTGTACTTCAGATCCAAACTTCACTGAGTATTTCTGGTCACATAGTATGAGGACAAGCACATTTTATTGCCATGGTGTGCAAAAAAATGCACAATGCATGCACGCAGACAAGAGCATTATAATTTAATAAAAGTACCAAGGCCATTTCATTACAACAATATCAATATAATGGCATGCTAATCACTTACCCTGACCAAGCGTGGAAACAAAGGGCTATGGGCATAATTTGCATATTCTGAACTAACTTAAGTGACAGTTGCTGCTTTCCTCTCATGTGATCATTTTGCCGGTAACATTTGATGAAATGTGCATTAAACCCAAACCTCTCAGGATCAAAGCGAAAGAAGAGGAGCCCTGGGGTTAACACACATCTTTCCACATCGGTCATGCATCGGGGGTTTTAGTGGGGTGGGTTCATCAAGATATTTGTAAGAATTGTGCTTGTACAATGTCAGCATTGTGGTTGTACATTTCTTACAGCTGAATAAGAGATATATAACGGGTAGCTGGTTTTATAGTTGCTGATGCTTGCGCAAACATGCCTGAAATAGTGCGAGGAACGAGCTCATTTTAAAGACCATACCAGCGTTTTCCTTGTTTTAGCTAATTTATTGTACAGTAGGTAATGAATCTCAGTAAACATTTATTCCTTTTTATTACCTATTTTATTCTTTTCATCAGAGCTACTTTATCAACGCTTGATAATGAAGCTAAAGCAATGGATTGTTTTAAAAACTTTTCTGGGTGGTGAGTTCAAGAGCTGGTGGGAGGCTCTGAAATTGAGATTTGGTGTTTTGGCAGCCAACTGTTGACTGCAACAGTCTACACTTTCAGTTGTATTTTAAGGCAATGATAATCAAACACTAGCATGGTCCTTTAAAGTAACGTATTTAGATTTTATATAATTTTGTTGTAGACCATGTCTACATAACTAAAGTCATCTTAGAATAAATCAGCTGCCTCTTGCAGTAGTGTTTTTTTCCACCAGTCACAGCTTGATGATTTTCAGTGAATAAATTCCCCTCTTCAGGCCCAGAGGGAGCAACTGCTGTGTGTTAGTGAAAGCAGGCAAACAGGTAGGGAAGACGGAAGAGTGGAGGAAGGAAGGAAGGAAAGAAGGAAGGAAGGAAGGAAGGAAGGGAAAAGGAGGGTTGTCATGTTACCTGGCTATGACAAACAGCACACAACTGACACCCAAGCAAGCCAGCAGAATATACATCCAGATATCGGGCGAGAGGGGGTTGAGGAAGGAGAAGACCCCGGGGTTGGTGCCGTTTGGCTTGCGGTACAGGATACTTATCCCCAGCGTCATGAAGGGCTTTGAGAAGTCAATGACCTTCTCTCTGACGTAGGTGATGGCCAGAGGAGCCACTGCCAGGTCTACTTTCTGCAATGAGATAATAGGGATGGAGTGGGGTGGAGGGGGGTAGGTGTTTGAGTCCACCAATAAAAGACAACCAATCGAATTAACATCTGATTTCTGTCGACAGCTGGTCAATATGTACAGGAGGAGGAACCATGACAGAGGAGAGAAAATAGCTGAGGTCATTAGTTCACCTAGATTAGCAGGTAGGAGGCTGAGTTTTTCTGGAAATTACAGGTTACATGTTTGATCCTTCTTATGTGGTGTCAAAGGTGAGTCACTGAGGCAACAATTTTGGGATTAGATGAATCTGTGACAAATTAACCTTGTGTCCCCTCCGAACGCAAGATTAGCCGTCTTTGGTGCTAAGCGCTTGCTCCGGTGAGTTTTTTTTTTGCATAATCCCTTCAAGAAATATGTTATTCATCAGACAGTGCCAGTTTTACAGTCTTTTTTCAATAGATTTTCTGCATAAGATTTTTGCGATTCTGTAGATGGCGCTTCTTTCTTTTTCTGCTGCTCATGCTAACTAACACAATATCATTCATAGTGGTGGAAAGCAAAACATATAATTTTCTATGTACTAAAGGTTTGAATCGCCATCGTATCAAGTCATTACACTATATTTGAGTCTTAAAACCTTATTCTCATAAAGCAAGCCATAACTTTGCCAAACTGCATCCAATGTGGCCACACGTGACAATTACAGAATAATGTTGAATGCTAAAGTGTAGTGTAACAGTAGTGCAAGTAGAGAAGGGTAATATAGTCAGAAACATGACTAAGTAATGTCAGTCACACAGCGTTGTCTACCTAAAGTTTGCTAACATTAGCTAACATTAGCCACCATAACCAGACTAGAGACCAGACCAGATTTCCTCTTTCAAAAGTCACATACTCTAGCTTTAAAATATCTTAATCTCAACAAAAATATGCCAGTGCATATATGTTGTAGAATATTTCAACCTGTTTTGAACTGACTTAAAACCAATTGATTTGCATTGGGGACAAGCAAACTGACTAGCAGATTTTTCTTTTTTTTTTTTCAGAGATTTTTTGTAGTGTTTTTCCATGAAAGAGACGTGCAAACTGGATACATGTTTAGCTCTTATTGTTTTGAATCAGCTAGCAATGAAGAGTAGCAAAATGAAAATGAAAACCAATTGAAACAATCAATTACCTACAAGCCATGATTGGGGCATTGCATTGTTGGTTATCGTAAGTAAATAAACTGACTAGAAAATGCAGAAAATGTTTGTTATCCTGCTTTTAGAGATTTATGGTCGTTTCTGTATTTTTCCTTTTTGTTTTGCATTTTCTGCATCTTACTATGTGCAACCCTGGTGATGGTTGACTCACGTGGTCCATGAGCTCCCGCACCATGCCGTTCCATTGGCCCGTGCTCTCATCCAGCGCGCCGTACCTCCCGTCCTCCACCAATCGGACCTCATAGCGGAAGCCCAGGATGCCAGAGAGCTCCCTCAGCAGGTCGATACAGTAGCCTTCGAAGCGGTCGTTCCCATACAGAGGCTTGTCAGACTTCTTAAACATCACATATGGCTCCTCCTGTGCAGGGAAAATAAATTGGCGTACAAGTGCTTCTGTGTGTTTTGTATTCGATATTGAGCTGTTTTTTCTGTGTGTATTTGTTGACTGTGTGTGTGTGTGTGTGTGTGTTGCTTGTGTTTTCATTTGGCTGTGTCTACCAGTATGGTGGATACACGCAGGGATTTGTTAGCCAGCGAGTCTGTGATGTTGGATGTCTTGCTTTTGTGAGTCTCTGTCATATTCAGACCACTGGGAGGATCCCATGTTCCAATCTGTTGAAACAATTCAGTGTCAAGTTCGTATCACCTTGTCTTGTCTACCAATCGGAAAATGAATGCTTTAAAGCATCCAGACCCACACTTTCTTTTTATTTTCTGTAGGACTCAGCAGCCACAAATCATCAACTACACCAATGTGTGACACACCTTTTCCAGCCCCTCCTCCTTCAGACTGATGACATCCAGGTCGAAATCTGTCCTCAGTCCATTGGTCTTGTTGAAGAGAACACGTCCTGTCAAACCGTCCCAGTGAGCCTACAGACAGAAGCATACAGCATAATAAACTAAAATCCCGAGCTTTCAGCACAGTCATTCCATTAACCTTAAGACACCGTCTTTCTCAACAATATCAATTCAACCGCTAACCATAAAACTTTTTTCTGTCCCAATTATGAATTCCGTCTGGCTCACCCCTCACTGTCTATCTCAACAACATAACAAGAAACAATAAAGCAGCGAGAATAGAAGCAGGTTTGACAGGTAAGAGTTCATTATGCATGTGGTTCATTGTGCTTGAAGTTTCACTTCAAAGCCATTGGAGGAACAGACGGGCATGGAGAGTGATATCAGACACAGGAGGGGGAGGAAGTGCCAGCTACTACAATGGCTCATTCTGAAAATTACCTGCAATGATAGCATCCACGGAATGAAAGAACTTTGTAGAACAAAGCAAATGGCTGACCCTGACTAGAGTTGAGGAGACACACAGAGGCTTTGATACAAACACGGGTGGAGATATGCACGGAGAAAGAGTGGGAGAAAGGGATTGAAAAATCACAGAAAAACATGTAGTTCCTGGGGAACATGAATGCAGTGGTTATTTAGATTACAATATCATGAAGGTTACTGAGAACAGATTAAGCAATAAACTTGTTAAGGATGTTTATATGGGTTTTATTATGATGATCACAAGAGACGGAAAATGATGTGAACTGTGACTAAGCTCACAGAAAGCACTACAGTGTTTTACAAAGGAAATGCTTGCAAACATGTGACCGCACTGATCAATAAAACATGCCCAAACTACAGTGCTCAGCAGATTCAATAGGTCAGAGGTCAAGACAGGGTGCACATTGATTGCTCTGATGGCCTTGTACCTCTTTGATGAGGCTGATGAAACGCCCCCCGAAGCGCCATGGCTTGTGGCGATTACACTGCAGAGAGCTGACGGTGATCTGCTGCGATTGCTGCACTGCCACAGCCACCACGTGCACGGCGTCGTACATCAGCGCTGCATCCGTCTGCAAACAGGAAGGTAATATCATTGGACATTTTTATAACATCTGCCAATACATCTGTCCACATGACCTTTAATCCGTCCATTTGTTCACCTGCGGAGGAACATGAGAAATTGTGCGAAGTCTCGGCTGACTTGCTTTACTCTTTAGTCAGGACAAGAGAACATAAATTAGGAGTAATGCCAGCAGTAAATGCCCTGCACAAATGGCACAGTGTCTCAGCCTGTTAGTAAAAATACCCGACCACTGTCTGAGGCAATGAGAAAGCTCCGCCAGGGAGAGTCTCTCAGTGGAAGGCCAGCCTGTCACTGTGAAGACTAATGGCTCCTGATGGGTGTGCCTGTTCCCCAGAAAGAGGGAACGCAAAACAGGCGCCAGTGCAGATGGGACTACTCTGACTGGTAGATTTGGTGTAACATACTACACAGCACAAAGCATCGCTGGGATACACGGTGAACTGCACTGAAAAGCACGTATGATGATCCATATAACCCCAGTAATAAGTCATCAAAGGGAGTAAAAACGCTCGAGCTGAAATTCCTAACACTGACACGCTGAGATTTATATGTACCTCTCTGCCTGGCACACATGAGGCGCTTTCATGCCGTCTGTCCTCACAGTTTGAGACACTCCGCATTTACCCAGGTCAACACATTACAGCTCAGCTCAGATCCCCTTTCCATGGTCACGCACAGGCTGAAATACACTGTGGTGATCTTATTTGACAAGTCCTGGATGACCAACCTGCGAGGGAGAGTATGAAAAATGACTTTGAGACCGCAAAGTATCTGCAGCTATAGGGTATTTGTGGTCGTGCTGGCTGTCAGAGAGAATGAGCGGGGCTTCAGTACAGCGAGGCGCACAGCAGGAGACCAGTGAGCTGCTGTTCAGCTCATATCAGCTCCCTATGTTCTCTCTATAGCCGCAGTGGAGCATCCATGCCATCCGTGTGGGAGAGTAGGAATGCACGAAGGGTCTGGGTGCCACATGTACAATTTGTCCAATGGTGGCCAGTCAATTACAGAAATAAATCTTACTTCCAACAGCAAGAAAAGAGGAAATTTAAGATAGAGAAGAGGGGAGGAGTGTATGTGTGGTTGCGGCGGTGGGCAGATTGTCAGTTTTTAGCTTGTCCCCCAGTTCTCCTGAGCTTTTGGAGTTGGTGACTGCTGATGTCAAAGGCAGCAGCAGATCAGAGGGTGGGAGACTGATCTATGCACTCTTTCATCCCCACTGCTTCCCTGGGAAAGGGAACAGCTAGTGCCATATCTGCTCTCCCAGCGCAGGCAGTGTGTGGACGTGCGTGTGTGTGTGTGTGTGTGTGTGTGCTCGTGTTGTGGTGTCCATGGCAAATGCTGATTAGGAAAATAGTCTGTCATTCTGCTAATCTATTTCTTGAATAGTGGGGAGGAGGAGTTGTACACACAGTCAATATCCAAACACTATTTTCCCCACTGAAGGGAAAGTTCATCATGTCCTATCATCCAATTATTGTGCTACCAAACTGTACACAAAGACATGCAGTTGGATTGAACCCAGCCTTATTTCACTTCTTTTTACAGTCGTATTTTCAAAACAAAACAGCTCAATATGATTTGAGAAAAGTTGTCATAAATCACATTCAGTTTCACTTCAAAAGTACATCATACATTTTGAATTCATTTATTCAACAAATTCATGTTGGAAATGATTTTAGTTTGATTGTGACATGGTGGAATTCATGCAATTCAAAAAAAATGTGTTTCCTTCTACTAACCTTTCTAGTAACTTTAGTTTTGCGTTTGACCTTTTGAACTTCCCCTCCAACAACCTTTTTCCTTCCAAAAATCAATCAATATCACATTCCTATTCTTCCATCCACAAACTCTTTATTCATGTGGGTCAAACTACAGCATGCACTGCGTTTTCCAATAAATCATTATACATGAAAATCTGACAGCTTCTTTGCTAAAAAAAAACAACATACAGTTTGAAAGTTGTCCTTGGAAGTTTATTTTTAGTTTGCTTTTCATACTGAGTTGTGGCCGAGTATAAAATCCAGCTGGGATATTTTAGCACAGCCTTGATGTGTGGCTGAAGGCTGATAATTTGAGAATGTTGACAACTTTCTGGTGAATCATAGATGAGTGGAGCCTCCTGTTCCAAAATGAAAACTTTGAAAAAGCCTTATGAGACAATTTTATAGAGATATAGATAGAGTCACAATATCTACATGCTTCATCAGCAGCAGTGTAAAGAGTTTCTTATCTGGCAACATCAGAGACAGGCATTTGTTTATTGTAACATAAAGATCGATTTGGCTACAAGATATATCAGTTTATTAGATGTTTTACAGTATAAACACAGTTGTGTGTGCTGCTGTGTTTGCACTCTGAGGACAAACAGCTCCACTGAATCCGCCGTCAGCCTCTGTGTTTGAATGATTTATGTCATTCTATTAGCTTCTCTTCCGACTTAACAACCATTCCTGGAAATATTTCCTCCATCTTTAAACTTTTGATTGCTGTGATACATCAAATATTGTCTGGCTCAAATGATTTATATGACAAAGATCTTTTCCCTACTTGCCTTTGCAGCAGAACAATTCCTGAAAATCCCTATGTGATGGAAACAAAAAGAGGCTGGCATCAAGTGGAAGAAGGAGAGATCAAGGGGGGGAAGAAACATGAAATGATGGCTCACAGCTCTGGCAGATTGCATTCAATTTAAAAACAATCCAAGCGCGATTTTGATATTTATTTCAGAGCCAAGCACGGGCCCTGTGGGGTGTTTTAACTGCTTTAAGTGAAACCAATCTCGAACCCCTGGGACACTCAGACAGAGAGGGGAAGGGGTTTCAAACAAGATGCCCAAAACCTTTGTTGCCTTGTCTTTCTCACGTCTCTCTGTCTCTCTCACACCCACACAACAATCTGAAATCACACAATCCCCTTCCGCTTGAATGAAAGCACCAGTCCACACACCCTGTTCCTACATTTAATGGCTCACTTTTCTTTCTCCACACCATATGTCTTCCTTTCCAGCCCTTGATGTCTCAGTTCAACTTTGCATTTTACCTCTCTCATAAGCATGATACGTGAGGAACATGCAAACATTAACACACACACACACACACACACACACACTCGCAGGAACCAATTAGCAAGATGTGTGTACCACCACACACAAAAACAGGAACACAATCAGACATAGTGACAAACCTCGACGTGCGAGCTTCCCAGAGGCATGCCTCATTTGTCGTAGTTGCATGCAGCTTCCTCATTTAGAACAGGTGAACTGCAAACTCTACTGAGGTACCTGCTGTGTGTGTGTGTGTGTGTGTCTATGTGTGTGTGTTTACACAAATATATTCCTTTTCATTGCATCAGTATTCACACCAGCTCTTCACCCGTGCATAATTCCATAATTCCTCTGATAATGTTGCACCCTGAAAAACGACATCTCTCTTTCTCCTCTCACCTCTTCTCAATCAGTCGTCCCCTTCCCAGAATTCCTCTAAACACAGACACACACACACACACACACACACACACACACACACACACACACATTACTACCCGTCTGGTGATGGATGTGTACTGCGGCTGCTTGTGTACTGTGGAACTCCATTGTTTATACATATCATATACATCTGATTAGCCCTAATGAGATTAGCACTGACCTGTTATTCAACATGCATCACTGGGCTGCAGCTGCCAGGCACAGAGCATCAATACGCACACACACACACACACTCACACACGTACAGATATGGAGTCAGACACACACACACACACACTCACACACGTACAGATATGGAGTCAGACACACACACACACACTCACACACGTACAGATATGGAGTCAGACACACACGCACACACACACACACACACACACACACACACACACACATACACACCCACACACACACACACACACACACACACGTACAGATATGGAGTCAGACACATACACACACACACACACACACTCACACACGTACAGATATGGAGTCAGACACACACACACACACACACACACACACTCACACACGTACAGATATGGAGTCAGACACACACGCACACACCGCCAGCATTGCCATCAGCATCAGAGTCATACTGTCAGCGGGAGAGAGAGAAGCTCATTGTTTTCTTGAAGCTCAAGTCACTCTGCCCTCAGATCACAGACGGACCCATGGGGTTTGATGATTTGATAGAAGAAGGAGGTAATTATTCATTTCATTCCATAGTTTATATGTATTTGTGCTGCTTCGCTGCACAGTCGGTGCAAGTGTTTGAGTCACAATTTCTGCTGTCAGACAAATTACAGCATTTCTAGACTTCACTTTAGCTACTTTTAGCAATTAAATCTTCACTACTCAAGTACAGTTTTCTGCAAACAATACACCATGATATAGAATTTCTACTTGAATCAAAATACTCCATCTCACTCACCCCTCCACTGAGGGAGATACTGTATTTTGTTTTTTCTGCCAAGATGAAATTCTCATGAGTATGGACACTGGTGGGAAACATCTGAACATAATTAGTGATGGATTTCAACTTTAGCAAGAAATGCCGCCTCTTAAAGAGCAGCTAGTTGGTGAGCTAACTGCATAGACAAAAGTGGATGAAGCTACATAACACTTCACAAAGCTGGAGCCAGCAGCTGGTTAGCTTAGCTTTGCATAACAACTGGAAACAGCAAGCCTGGCTTTGTCCACAGGTAACAACCCCCCCGACACATTATGGTCAACTTGTCATTTATGTGCTTCTGTTTTTGTACGGATTAAAACGTACAAGATATAAACATGTTACCTTTGAACAGCGCCAGGTTCCAGTCTTTATGCTAAGCTATTAAGCTAACATCTCTTGGCTCCAGCTTCATATTGAACAAACATATATGAGAGTGGTAGCAATCTTGTCATTTAGCTCTCGGTAAGAAAGCAAATATGCGTATTTCACAAAATGTTGATCTAGTCCAAGGAGCATACCTTTAACAGACGTTTCTGATGCCTCAAAATCCTTTTAGTACGACTGTAGCGGTTGTAATGTAAGATGTAACCATGTATTTCTGGCTCTGGTGTGTTACATGAGACCCTCTGCGATGAAACTGAGTCAGTGCATTGAGAATTGTGCAAACTTTCACTTAGTACAAAAATGAAATGACAACAGTAGAAAAACACTGAAACGTGACATGTGATTTATGGAGCATATTATGGCTGATTCCGGCCTGCGAGCAGAGAAGGGAGAGCAGGCAGTGTCAGATCATTTTGGTGGGAAAAAGCCCACGGGTGACTGCAGCTCAGCGTAGTGCCATCTTTCTCTCTGTCCGTAACTTTTCCACTCTGTCTCTCTTCGTCTCTTTCTATCTGACCGCCTATGTTTTGCCCCGGTCCCTCCGCAGTCCCTCCTCCCTTCACTTCTATATCTTCCTCCCTTTCATCCCTTTTGTCTTTCTGCCAGTGTCTTCCCTCTGCCTTCCCCACTTGCTCTCTACAGTATTTCACTGAGCTGTGTGTGAGTGTTCAGAGTGTGGGTATATGGGGGGCTTTGCCAGTGCCGTCACTGTCATTTTTCCTCTTTTTCTTTTGTGCGTTGGAGGTTTAATCCGTTTCTCACATTGCATTTCCACATGCTGAGGCAACCGAGCAGCCTTGTTGCATTTTTTTTTAAAACGAGGTTTTTGTCACAGGGAAGTAAGACTGGCTTCTTCCGACGAGGACCCCTGGGTAACAGATCCATTGATGGTGCTGGATTTATGTGAAAGCACATTCATGGTTTCATTGTAGATTTAAGCACACTTTTAAGGGGGATAAAGGACTACACTGCAGAGCTTTTTGGTTTAAAAGAAAGGGTCCTGTGGGAGTGAGTAGACCTCTGTTTGATGTTTGTCTTTATGCATTTATTCAGTATTGATGCAGTGTTATTAAAGTACCCTTATCTTATCAACTACTGACAAAACCTCCACTCTGACCTGACATTGCACTTCTATCAATATCTAAGGATCTTTTTGATCCAACAGTAAGCTGTCTCATTACTGTAACCTAATAGGGTTTTTTTTACCCTATAATTCCAATAAAAAGCAAGAACTTGAAAAGTCAGAGGGAGAGAGAGTTAGTGACCGTATAAAAAGTTGAAAACAAACTATTTGTTTACATAGCTAAATGGGAGAAGCAGTACAAACATGCACAGACTGCTCACACTAACTTCCAAGTCCCTCTTCTGTTTGTTCCAAACAAACCACTGGTGCTGCTGCCAGGAACACTTTCTTGCACACCAGATTTTTCCCTACAATAATGTGTCTACTTTTGAGTGAAAGCAAAAGCAATAAGCAGAAAGAGCTATTTAGTACATAACAAGATTAGTAATCCACAGGTACACTAGCTGCTCTGTGAGGCTGTATTTAGAAACAGTAGTGCTTTGAGCTAAAGGCTAAAGTCAGCATGCTCGCATTTTCCAATGACAATGCTGTTGTTTAGCAGGTAATGTTCATCATATTCATCATCTTAGTTTAGCATGTTAGCATCCTAACATTTGCTAATTAGCACTAAACACAGAGTACAGTGGAGGTGGATGGGAATGTCATTATGTTTGTATTTGGTCATAAACCAAAATATTGGACAAATACAAAATTTCACCTCCTGCTAGATGACAAATTAAGGGACCAACAAAAGTATTAGAATTCATCCTCAGGGGTCTGCCTGTGCCTAATTTCATGACCATCCATTCAATTTCACTCAAAACCACAAATGTCAATCTCATGGTGGCGCTAGAGGAAAAGACAGAGGATCACCAAGTCAAGAGGATAACCAAGTCAGTACATCCTCTGTGGACCATAAATGTCTGTACAAAATTTCATCCAACTGTTGTTGAGATATTTCAGTCTGGACCACAGTGGTGGACCGACTGACAGACCTACATTGCCATCCCTAGAGCCATGCCGCTAGATAAAAATGTTATCATATGTAATTGTACACGAGAAATATCAAATATGATACTATTTTATTAAGTCTGACAAAAGAGGTTGTGAATGCTCTCAGCAGTGGTGTCCCACCAGACCCTTCAGGCAACAGCATGCTGTTGGCAGCACTGTCCACTTCAGAGTCCACCTTAATTAGCACCACGCTGCCTAACCTACATCTGATTAAGTGGCTGTTTAACATGATGGCATTTCCTCATATTTAATCAGCCTCCAGCCAGGTTGTGCTAAAGAGGCTAGTAGGTTTTTTTTCCTCCCCTCAGTTAATCAGTTCCAAAATGTCCAGAGTAACAAAACCTTTAGGATTCAAACCCCTTGAAAACAAGCCAAGACATGGGTTATGATTAAATGGTGAGTCACTTAAGAATGAGGCTTCATCTGCGACAACCACAAGTTAGAGCTGGACTCTACAGAGTGGAGGAGGAGAGGAGGGTTTGTTGGAAAGCTGAACAGTTCTTCGCATTTCGCTACCATCTGGTGGACTAGAGAGAGGGAGAGAGAGAGGATGTCACACTTGATTCATAGTGTAAACAACACAGGCAGTGTTAATTACATCTGGGTTGCTGCTAAACAGTGGGCATTTTACAGGGGTCTCCCCAGAATACCTGAGTAGGATGATGCTATCAATTTCAGTGAGTAATACCACCATCTTTTGGTTTTTGTATGCTGATGTTACATAAGAATATGCATTAACATTTTCTGCAATAACTGCAATAATAGTACACGTGTTCCTACTTGTTTTCCATATGTGCATATAGGAGACATGCTTTCTTATACACATTTCTCTACAGCTGTATTTGTCATTTTTCTGTGTGCATGCACATACATGTACATGTAGGCAAGTGTTCAGTGGTGGACGTATTTAGATCCTTTAAGTAAGAGCAGTAATACCACAATGTAAAAATACTCCATTACAAGTGAGGGCCCTGCATTCAAAATAGTAGTATTTTGAATGCAGTAGTAGTTAATAATAGTAGAATGACCCCATCAGATTGTTATATTATTGGATTATTATTGCTTAACATTAATATGTAAGTAGTATTTTAATGTTGTAGCTGGTGGAGGTGTAGCTATTTTGAACTATGTATGTTTAGTATACTATATAACAAATGTGTCATCCATGGTCATTACAAATCTTAATCTGCAAAATAAGTACTAACTACGGTATAACTGTTGAATAACTGTAGTAGAATAAAAAGTACAATTTTCCATCTGAAATGTTGTGGAGCACAGTTATGAAGTAGAATTGAACTTAATTACTGAACTTGAGTAAATGTATTTAATTAATTTCCACCACTGCTAATATATAATTGTATATCTGCTTCTGCATCTACATGCCTGTGTGAATCTATAGACTGTACACCTCTGTGTCTATGTCTGTGTAAGTACGTATGTTTCCACTTAAATGATTACTGCATGTTCATACTATATACATGCTGTATAGTATATGTGTATGCGTGTGTTTGTGTGTGCGTAGGTGGGTGGGCCGGGCTCTCACGGGATAATAACTTGCCAAGAGATCCCAAGGCCAGCCAATATCCCTGAGCACAAGTGTGACCATGACACACACAGCTCCCGCTGGCTCCTCCAGGGGTGGATTGTATGATAGTGATCTGATGATGGTTATAGTCCCTGATTGCACAGGCTTTTATTGTCCTATATAACATCAGCAGGCGCCTGCTTGCATTACTATTGAGGAATGTCTGGTGTGTGTGTGTGGGTGCTACTGTAGGAGGATACTGTTAGGGAATTTGTGTGCCGGTGTGTCGTTTTAACCTGTTTGTATTGTACTGAATTCTCTCTTTTTCCTCTTTCAATTGAGTTAATTAACATGTAATGACAATACATAAATGAGACATTAAAGTAAAATGTGTTAGAGGGAGCAAAATCAAGGGAAAACAGATAATACATTTCTCTTTTTAAATTCCCCCCTCCCCATCTCTCTCTCCCGCTGCCTGTTTTCACTCACAAAAGGCTTCTATGGACCGAGGCAGCATTGGTGCTAATAATGTTGATGCTGTGCCAAGCCCAGCTGGTGGTGCCCGGCACAGGGCATCGAGTGTCTGCTCTCCACAGTTGCTGTCTTTAAAAGGCTCTCTCCTCTGCCAACTGGGATCAGAGGGAGGGAGATCACATTGCTGTAATGGACGCAACCAACCTGTGAACCTGTGTGGAGCTCAGTCTGTCGGCTCTCTCCGTCCCTTATCAAACACAACATCGAAGCATCATGCTATTCTATGTAGCTGCAAAAAGTAGGTGTGTTATCAAAGCACCGGAGGGCAGGTTGCAATGACACCTAATTAGAGCCTGACATATACCAATATATATATTTGAGCAATCCATAATGATATATTTGTCTTTTTTAAACATACACACGACAAACAATTTTAAGAAACCTTTAAATTTGGTTATTAACTAACTGTAACCAAACAGCATATCTTACAGAAAAAAAGTGTAAGTCCTCCCTTGTGGACAAATTATAGATACACTGTTTCTGAAAAATGTTCTGCATTTAAGTACTTCAATCCCTTGTTACTAATTAAGGTTATGGTTAAGGTTACTTTATTGTCTCTCATAGGAGAAGAAATCTTGGATTAAGTGAATTGCTGCATCAAAACCAAACATCACAATAAAAACACACATTGAATAAAAACACATGTGCAAACAATTAGCCTGAGATAAAACAACCAAGCAGTCACAAAGCCATTGACTTACATTAACTTGTAACTTACAATTAATGATTATCAATTAGCTGTCATGTTTATGGAAGCTTATGTATCTGTGATGAGCTAAAATTGGACTTAATATCAGTCATGCTGATGAATCGGTTGGTGCACTGAACTAAATCTGCTGCACAATACTACTATGAGGATTTTTAATTTACTACCGCAGGGTGAAAACTCAAGTCAGTTATGAACAAATAAAATGAATCCCCAAATACTGAATCTAATTTCCACTGCAGTGATTCATATCAGGCAAAATTAAAGTATGGGTCTTCTATTCAATATCATATTGACTGGGGAACACCGAATTTGGCTCAACACCCACACTGAGGACCCTCATTTGGTTGAAATGATATATGAATGAAGCTCACAGGGAGAGGGATTGATGTATTGGTATTCTCTTCCCATTTTCAGATTGCAGGCAGCCATGTGCTACCCGACAGCAAACATGCCAGAGAGGCCAAACCTGAGCCAAGTCCTCCCCTTCGGAGGAGCCACCAAACCTGGGGACTCAATCAGACACCTTACAGTTTGTGCTCAGTGTGCCTCACACTTACATACAGCACAGCACAAACACACACTTGTATGTAAACATGAATGGTAAACCACCTTCTAACCAGAGCGTAGCTGCCACCTAGAAGGTTCCTCTATCCTGTGCGGGTGGCTCCAACTCTACTCCCAGCAGTGCTTGTTAATGCAGCAAGGTGTCTCTCCCCCCACCTCTCTCCCTCTGCCTCTCCCCCTCTCCCTTCCCCCTGTTCATTTCCCTGCAACCCTGCCCCCTCCTCATTTCTCTACGTCTGCAAGCAGTATTCCTAAAACGTATATTCAACTCAAAGTAAACATACTGTTGTATACTTTTTAAAAGGCATAATCTTTAATCCTAATATTAACAAATCATCCACCATTAAAAGTCAAAACATTACATTAAGACCTGTAGATATAATTTCAGTCTTTGTTGATCTTGTGGTTACTGTTGGTAACAGCAAGTGTGTTTTAATAACACAGGCCCCAGAGTTCAGTTCAAAATTAACTGTATCGACCAATGGGGATATTGGGAGCAACTGTGTATGTGTTTACACTACACCCAAATAAACTGTGGCTGAGAGGATTCATTGTGTCATTGTTTTAACACAGAAGTCTAATGAAGAACTGAACTCATGATCAAATGTTGCCTTTTGCATTATGTAAAATGCACGCATACGCCGGAATTTGTCTCAAGTTTCCCATATTACAACATATGCAAGCACCACTTACATGCAGATTGCAAAATGGTGGCCGCATCACATTTCACAAATGCTCAGGCAAGGGTGGCACGAGTAGGGTTTGTTTTGGTTAGTGAAATGTGTCAAAATCAACAGGGGAGGAAATTATCTCACGTTGCAAATCACAGCTTGCATGTTGCAAATTTGGTGAAATGAGACCCAGTGTGTGCATGCATCATTTCCTGTTATGCAATTTGTATCCCATGGGGAAAGCAAGACGAGTATGTAGGGAGGCAGTCTCAGAATGCAAATATATTGATTAGCTATTGCTGAAAAAAAACACCATTATATGATGAAAATCTTCAGGATTATAACTAATACTAAACTCTGGGAAATAAAACAAACTGCTGATGGAAAGGAAACAAAATATTTGCTCACATCGGATTTTCCTCCCTGGTTTGGTAGTATCTCAAGTATCTTCATGTGTTTGTTGTGTTTCCAGTGCATTTATCCCGTGTTACACTAACATGCTTTGTACAGCGTCCCATGTGAACTAAAGGAGCAGCCCCATCATGTCATACATATTATACAAATAACTGCTCTCTATTACTAAAAGAGTCATCATTATGAGCTATTATACCAGAATTTTCAATTGCGTTGATAACACTGGAGAACATCCAGCCCTCTGTTGTGGTAATTATATCTCACTGAAATGTAGACATAAATGAAATGATGCAGATGTAGAAAATATCTGGCCCTAAAGCCTCAGTGAGGCGTGCAACTGGGAAACTGTTTTTTTTTTTTTCCTCAATTAAATCCAAGTATATACTTAGCTCAGTGAATGGGGATTTTAAAAAAAAATCTAATTACAACGAAGCATAAAAACCAAATATCTCATTAGCTGCAGGCAATAATTATACACAGATGGGACAAAATAATAATCAGATTAGTTATGAAATATCTATCTATCTATCTATTATTAAACTGGTTGTGGATCTCTAACTGTTAATTCACACGAAGATGGAGGGTACAACAATTTGAACTTCAAATTACTCTGGAGACATAGTTTAAGAGTCGACACAAACAGACAAGATCACCCACTCTTGCACGTCCACACACAAATGAACTGGACTAATTAACATCCCTACTCTTATTATGCATCCCTCCATGCCAGAGATACCTCTGACAAACAGAGTTAAGAGGCAGAGGCCGAGTGTGTTTGTAGCTGCGAGCCTGCCTGGGCTGAGGAGGGACTTCTCATTATGCACCCTTCCCTGAGACAACACTCGGCCTCACCCAAGGCACAGACTGTCACTGTGATTATACACTACCCTGCATTAATGCCAGCGTACTGGTGTGAGAAAACATCGCATGCACCTCTTAACGCTCGTAACATCCCCACCCCCATCTTTCCTCTCCTCTTCCTCATCAACCCCCCTCCTGCCGCCACCATCTCACCTTCCCCACCCTCCTCCTCCTCCCCCCACCTCAGTCAATCACTCCTTCATGAAATCACAAGGTGACACGGGCGGCGTTGTCCTGGTAACCATCTCTACACAACTGTTGCCTGGTCAACAAGCACAAACAAGCCCAGAGCCCAGCGAGGCTTCTGTGTTGCAGAGAATGAGAACAAGGTATGAGAGAGAGGAAATAAAAGGCTGGAGGGAGGGTCGGGGGTGGAAGGTCACACAGTGGCTGCTGCAGCCCTCCCTCACTGTAATTTAATGATACCCTTCAAGGTGGCTTCTCAGCCCCGAGCACTGTAACATAAATGTCATAAATGGCAAATCTACAAATTAATTCAACACATTTGAGTTGCAGAGGAACCAAATATTATTTTAACCAATACATTAATATTGTAGGCTATTTTTCAAAATCAGCGGTAGAACTGTTTCTCCATTATGCCTTTATTATACCATTAAAATGACAATGTTTTTAAATTCATGCCGCTTCTTCATTCACTCATTATAAGGAATCCTCTTAGGGTGGAACACTCTAAAGAATAAAATACATCAGAGCCGGGATTCATAAATAGAGCACTCTAATGAAGTACTTTATCAAGCTTGCATGAGCCTTTGGACGCATTATTTATTTTTTAACGAGAGTTCTAGTCCAGTGAGATATGTTAATATGTAGTATAGGATCTGACAAAATGATTCATGCAATGTAATTAATCAATTCAACATTCTCCACTAATATCCATTGATTTCCGGTGGAGGAAAAAGAATCTAATGATTTAACCTCTTTGTACATTGCATTAATCTCTTTGCATACATAACGGCTTTGCTTGTTTTTGCGCATTCGAGTGCCACACAGGAAAAAGGATGCACATAGTGTTGTTTAAGGAAATAAAGTATGATATTTCTATATTTAAAGCAACATGAACTGTATGCTTCCGGCCATTCTGTTAATACAGTAAACTGTGGTACATTTACATGGCTTTATTTAGGAAAGTAAAGAAAAAACACATTGAGTTCTATAACTGATCATGTGTTTCCATTTTTCATCACAGCGTGAATTAAGGCTGCGACAGATATATGAATAGGCACCATGCGCCGTGTCTAATTCAAAGGCTTGTCCTTAAGTCTTTGATGTGAAGACACTTCTTTCATTACACCGATTTCTGATCCAGATCTTAAATCTGGCAAGACGAAAGAAAGGCTGGCTGAAAGAAGGAGAAGAAAGGTGTTTGTCTGCAAGGAAGGTGTTGTGAGGGAGGTGGAATAAATTGACTGTTTACAACAACAGACCCAGAGAGGGACCTTGAATGTCCATGACGGGCTTCATTCCCTTTTTCACTTTCAAATCACCTTATCCCATGCTTTTTTGGAAGCCATCCTAAAAAAACCAAGGCCATAATTTCCATCCAATTTGTTCCCTCTCTCTGCATGAACACTGACAGATTGTCATATTTTGGCCACACTCCCAGAGGGGTAGTGAGAGGCAGGAGGGCAGATAAACGGCTATTACCATTCACACCGGCTCATTACTGAGCATTTAGACCCAGGAGCACCAACCCAGAAGCTCCACGCAGAGGGCGTTCATGCTGCTCCCGTGCCCACCCCAGGAGCCCTGCACCATGGAACTTGTGATTGACAACTGGTGCTCACTCATTCTCCTCTTTGTATATTTCAAAACATTGATTTTCTTTTAAATCTACAGTCATCTAGCTCCATAAAGATCGCTCTATATAAACACAAGTGCCTGCAGCATAAAACCCTGAAAGGTGCAGTTGCATTACATATGGCTTTCAATTGATTTGGTCATTTGGACATACAAGGATGAAGTACAGCTATAAGCATGTTTCTGCATACGCAGCATAACATGTGCATTACGTAAGCAGCAGTAAAAGGTTTCAGCCTACCGTCATGAATCCATCCAGCAGGCCTGAGTCCGGTTTGGGTGGGGCTTGTAGCCGCTCCATTGACCACTTCTCGATGATTGACGACACCTGAGAGTTTTCTGTGTTGAGGATGCGGAACCCCGTCATGTTGACTCCACTATAACGATACGGCTCCATGTCGAGGGCAAAGAGGTCCTGATGCATAAAGATGAAAGTCTAGATGTGTTTGTATAATAACTAATTTCTCATCTTTGCTTGTATACCTACATACTATACACCTCTCATCTGTCCTCAGTAATTAAGAATAGGCATTTGAGTGGCAGCTTTAGCAAAAGAGGTGAGAGCAGAGTGCAATTGAAGGTATTTCACAAGTTATTTTGTCTCATGCTGAGTCAGTAGCCTTGATTAAGGCACAGCTTTCAAGGTTACAGGCAGGCTTTTGGTGGACTGCCATCTATCATGTGGTAGTGAAAGGACAAACCCGATTGTCCTGCATACAGCATGTCTGGCATCTCACCAGGCAGATGTCTCTGGGACGCAACAACACAGTTGACAGAGCAACAGCAGGTGATGGACGCAGAATGGGGCTGCCGTGGTCAATGTTTGTTGTCTTTTTCCGAAAGCAGCATGGATGGCTTAGTACCAGTATACAGCAGCTTTGGCTAGCGCCGTGGCCCTCCAACCTGCCAAACACTGGCTGATGTTAAAGTAGGCATGTTTCCACCCCGACAAGCAGCAGCATGCCCCTGAACAGGCCTATAATCACTATTTCCTTTCCTTTCCCAATGACATACCTGCCGTCAGTCACTCCCCTTTCATCTAGCCAGGTGGGTTCTAATGTGGATGCACAAGGGATAGTTTCATGTCCTGTGCACTGGCAAATGTCTTTTTCAGGTCAGTTTTCTCCACCCTTTCCCTCAGCCTTTCAAATTGTGCTCCAAACAACACAGCATGCCATTTGTTTGTTAGAGTTATAATGGACCAAATGGGTGACAGTCTCATTTGCTCAGGGCTGTTATCTGAGCTCTCAGTCTTATGTTCTCTGGCCTCAGCGAAGATGTGCTTCTGTTCATTTGGAGCGTAGTAAGTAATCTTTGTAGTGGCTAGATCAAAGATTTGGAGAACTTCAATCGCTGCCAGAGTCAGATATAAAATATACCCAACTGCTTTTGTTTCCTGCACTAAGGGTGGTGGACAGCCAGGTGGGGTGAAAAGGTTGGTGCATAATTTAGAAAGTAAACTGAAGTTTTGCAACTGACTTTTAAATGCAGAGTATTTTAATAATCCACTACATGACAATGAGTCCGCCTCTCAAGGCCAAATATTTCCATCAGCACAAATTCAGGTTGTAGGTCGGATTCAAAATGCTTTGCACAAAATGAAAATAATAGCATGTTTTCTTCAACTGGCTTCTGGTTGAGTCGTATTTAATTTTATTCTAAGAGAAGAAAGGCTGCTATCAGACACTTGGACAGATGGATATATTTTTGCCTTCCAATCCCAGAGAAAGAAAACAGTTCAAACCACACACATTATCAAGTGGATAGTGCTGTGCAAATGTAATAAACAACATAGCATATAATTCAATTTTGTCAACATAAGAAAAGAAGTGCCAGCATACTCACCAGGGTAGTAAAAATATAATGGTAGTACTCTGTCATCATACCCATGGCCAGGGCCTATAGGGAGAAAAGAACAGCGGCTAGTAACTAAAAATCAAAGATTAATAGTTTAATGACCTTATTACTCTATTAATTTAATTTTAATTCTTCATTTAGCTTCAGTTGAACTTGTATTGTCACTTTGACACTAACATATTTTCCCTGGCCAGGATGGCAGCTGAGAAAGAAAAAGTTTCACACTGAAAGGGACCAGTGGTGTGTCTAGATTTTGAGTTGGGGAGCCAGACATATTGAATTATTATTACACATTATTACAGAATGAGATGGCATTAACTAATCTGCACCTCCACATCCTAACCAAGCCCTGAAAGAGACATTTGTTTAAAAAAAAGAACAAAAGTAGTAGACTAATGTCAAATGACCCATCTAAAGCTTCTTCGGCTATTTTGAAAAAGGATTTTCAAGTAGATGTTTTTCACACAACATGTGTTGTTTGTGCTGATAGGAATTTGTTTATTTCACAGCTCCCTCTCTATGTGAATAGGCAAAAAAAGAAAAGAAAAAAAAGTCCTTGTTATTTTCTGTGAGCACACTATTAGGGCTCTCAAACACTGCGGCCATAACGAATACAAGGAAGCATTGCAGGAAGAGGTACTGAATTGAGCTGTTGACATACAGTATATGTTTTGTAGAGCCTACATCCATAAATAATAATTCTTGTTGCTTCCTGTAGACACACAGCCGTGTAGAGAAATCACGCAGTTTAATATGCTTCTGAGGAGACTTCAATTCAATAAGAACCCCCACCACTCCCATAAATAATGTGCCTCTGTTAAATGAATTTAACATGCCTGTGAGCAGACTTAGACTTTCTAATTAAAAAACCTTTATTGTCCAATGGAGAGCATCCATTATGACGGGTCAGTAGTAGAGATCTAATATTCAACAGAGAGATTAAAGATGCACGGAGCAGAAAGTAGACCTGAATCATTTGCGTCAGTGCTTAAATAGGGAAAGAGTAACAAAGGGAACACATATGAGCTTATTGTTTAACTATATGTAATGAATGGACTATAAGTCTATGTATTGAGTACTGAGTCTATGTTTGTATAAGGGGAAATTATGTAAATTTGGGGGCTGCAGTTAATTCAGTTTTAATTAGATTCAGGAAGTGCTATGATAAAATGTGCTAAAATTAGCTAAAATATTCACAAATGTAGTAGAATGTTCCATCAACTTAACTGTTGATATTAGATAAATAAAAAGACATTATGACATAATCATATGAATAAATTGTGTAATATATGTAAATGAACCAACAATTTGTGAAGTAATTGAAGAAATGATTAAAACTCAACATATTAATGTTTATTGATTTAATATTGTGTTTTGTTGAATGTCATTCTTATTCAATTACAGATATTTTATTTGCCTCTCTTAAGATAGCAAGCTCAACAGCTGCTAATCATATTTAGCCAGTTAGCACCTGTAAGCCAGAGCAACAACAAAATCAAGTTGAAGTTATTCAGAATCAAACAACTAGAGGCTAATTAAACCTCTCTAGCTTTTAAGCCATAGCTTACCAAAACTGCTCTTGCTACCTACCTAGCTGGTTTACTAGCTAGGCTGACTCGGGAGCTCAGATTATTATTACTCAGCATCAAAGAGAAGAGCCGTTAGCAGTGTTAGCTAGCTCCTATTGGCTACAACGACCACAAAGACTCTGTGTTTTTGAGTGTTTTTCTCTGACGAACATCTTTAGAATCAAAACGCTGCCGAGGTAACTCCAAATTAACCAGCTAATGTTAGCTGCTGCTGCTAACACTGTCTCTTCACTTTGATGCTAACATAATAATAAAATAATAAAGTAATAAAATGTTAAAGCAAGCACAGTTAGTTAGCAAGCTAAGTAGGTAGCATGTGCAGCCTTGTTAAGCTAAGTAAATAAATTAGTTTATGTGCTAATTTACAGCAGCAGCTAGATAGGTGATTCAGAATTACTGTATTGTTGTTGCTCAAGATAACAGGTGCTAATTGGCTAAATCTGGGAGCAGTTGTTGAGGCAGGAGGCATGTGATTGGTTGAAAGGTGAGAAGGCGGTGACATTAAAGTGATGAAAAGTAGATATTGTGATATGAAAACAGAGTTTTGAACACTTTAAAACAATAAGATTAATGAAACCACTTTGCATAATAAGGCATGACTTTTAATAATTTACTGAATCATGTCACAAATGAATGTTTCATTTATATATTTTACACAATTTATTCATATGACTATTAATTTCATGATTATTAATTTATCTATCCATTTAATATTAATCACTTTGGGGCACCATAAATTGTCCCCAGATCTGTTTTTTGCAATGAACCTAATAAACTATCATGGCTCATTAAGCTGGATTCATACCTGTTTTAGGATCCAGGCAGCCATCTCATGTCCACAATCAAAAATGACATGGAACTCCTTTGCCTTCTTCATCTCCTTCAGTAGTGGCTTGGCGTCCTTGGTCTCTGTGGGCAGCTGTCGGATCTTCAAACGAATGTTGTATCGTGACGGGGCCTTGATCAGCTCCTGCAGTCGAATGAGACCTGCAGACAAAGAGGACACATATAGCGTGAAAAAGGAATTTTAAAGATGCCGCAACATAGTGTGTTTGATCTGCTGCCATTTTGAAGTATCTCTGATACTGAGGAGGCCACAAAAAACCAACTGGATTCAGGTTTTCTCAGCAGAAAAAGGCTCATATGCATGCCTTCCTAATCCACAGTCTATTGATCCTCCCACTCATGCTTGGCAAGCAAACAGACTGCTACAGACCTATCAAGAGAATTTAACACCAACACAGCACATTGCACTCTTTTATACCAAAAGCACAAAATGGAAAGAACCTCGATCCGCACCCGCCTACAGAAACTTCCAATCCCACAGAAGCCTCCCAAATGTTGATCTGCTCTCGCCTTCCATGATACCATACAGTAGCATGGAATAGGTTCAATTTTATCCATGATGGAAAGCCATGGTCAATCCTGCTTCTCTCCCGTCTCTCTCACACACACTTCAGATGTGCTCTGATGAGAGAGGCTCTGTTTGCCCAGCTTGTACTTGCCCCTGGGGAGCCTGACGCCGCCGTCACATATTGAGCTACAATCTTCACCTTTCATTTCTCGACCACAAGCACAGGTAGAAAGCTCTCCGGGAGATACTGTGATGAGATTACAATGAGTTTCTCCCTCAGTAAAGAACTTCAGAGTGCAGGGATGAAAGAGGCAGGATTGATGGGAGAGATGATTACTTGTCATGGGTATAAAAATGGATGGAGCAGCGCGGATAGTTTGAGAGGGAACTGGAGAGAGATAGGATTTTTTTTTTTTTTTCGTGGAACCACTTTAAGATAGCTCAGCCTATTTTTTATTTTGAAATGAAGTGCTGGGTGAGCAGTTTAATGGTCTTACTGTGAGTGGGGCTGGGTCTCCCTGAGGCCTATAGAAAGATTGGTGTGAAATAGGAACATGCAGGTCTTGTTGTGAAAAGTACCATTGTAGGGAGGAATACTGAACCTCCTAGAGCTTTCCTCAGGTAATCCCAATAGATCCCTACTCAAGGGCATGTCTGCGTCTCCCTGTTTTTGTTCGTACTGACACTTTGGGAGGTGTTAAGCAAGAAAAAAAAATCTGTCAAGGGAGCTCAACGTTTGGGAAACACTGTCAGTGTAGATGTTTGTGGGCTCTGGCTAATGCCTTCAGACTTTCCCCCTGGATCTTCTAGCGGCTGTGTGTGAATATTTTATCCCCTCCGATAGTTTTTCCTGCCAGCCGTCAGATAGGCTCCAATCAGCAGCGCAGGGCCCTGGAGCATGAAGCTGTGTGATTACAGCCTGGGACCAGGTGGAAGCGGTTGGGGGAAGCAACGCGGCTATGCAGCTGTCACACTTTTCAGGGCGTCAGGTGTGTTATAGCAGAAATGCTCCACAGAGGAGGCCCTATCTGACAGAGAGAGAGAGGGAGGGGAGAGGTCACCTTTTGGCATCTCACTGGGGCAGTTTGTTGGAGAATGAGCGTGTTAACGTACTGAGCTCCAAGGCAGGAAGTGAAGAGAGGTCAAGGAGATGAGTCAGAATAATGTGGCTCGTGGGGCGAGTCATTGGGACATCCGAGGTTAAAATACGTGCTGCAGGATTGACTGTTTACTGAAATATATGCAACAGATGTGAAAGTAGAGATGCTGGAGGATGCAAAATAGGAAACTATTACACGTTTAGTTGCTAAAAGGAACAGAAAAAGGTTTCAATTTCTATTTAGCGGCACAATTTAGGATGTCAACTACAAGATGATGTTCATTTGCTCAGAGTAGGGAGTGAATTCATTATTCAACCTGTCTAAAATTTAAATCTCCTCTCAACTCTTCCTAATTTACTTACATTAAGTTGTCAACCACATCATGCCAAATAGCGCATAAATTTGCGAATGAGCGCTTGAATATTGTTATCTTCTCTGGAGCGATTACACTCTACCTCATAAAAATATCACTGCACTCCAGCTAAAATACAACTCGTCTTTTAAAATGCATATTATGAGCCACTCCACAAAGTCACCGAATAGACGAAATGGCTCACAGACACATTTGATAGCCACCCTCAGAGATCAAGTGTCTCTGTGTGTTATTAATGGCTGTTGTCAGCCCCCACATACTACAATTCTGCATTGCATTAATCTGAAGAGACATTGGGTCATTCTGGGTAATGTGGTTCTTTTTTTCTATGCTGCTGCTCACTCTTCTGGAAGACTGACATGGGCAGCACCTGCAGGACTGAGGCAGAACAGTAAGCTATTGATTTCTGAATTAACTTGACAGGTTACAAAGCACTCACTGAACTCTGAGCAGCAGTGCTGCTTTTTGTAGTTCACCTGGTACCTCTTGTTTTTCTGGACATTTTATGGTGTTAAGGCTGGTTCTAAACATTGTCACACTCATTATGCAAAAGAGAAGCACTGAAAGATGAAGACAGACACCAACTGTACCTGTACCTGTGCTGTCGTCATACACCACAGTGACTGTTCTCCACTTGAAGAAGTGCACCAGGTCGAGGATGGCTCTACTGAGGGAGGAGAAGTCGGGGTACAGGCTGACATAGTACGAGTCCCTGTTGTCTGACACTTGGTGCTTCCACTTGGTCTGGATGTGGGGCACTCCCAAAGCATTGCAGATGGACTGGACTGCATTGGCCGACGAGCTGTGCGAGGGGCCAAAAATGGCCGCCACTCCGAGGGAAAGCTGATCACATGCTGGGAGGTTAGCAAGAAGAAGAAGACGAAGAAGTCAGCTTAATGTTTCTATTGGTCAACCAAACAAACAATAGATAACCAGGTGCTTGATAAGGTCCAATATCACTGGCCCGTTTGCTCATTCACTACTCCTTTCAGGGTAAACACTGAATAATTTACTCTACAGTGAGCAGTAAATTGAGATTTCAGACACTTATTAATCATCATCATTTGGCGCCATCATCGAGAGCTGTAGTGCTGCATGCATGATGAATTTTTGCCTCTATCAAATGTGATGTGTTACATTACAGGATTTGCTTCAGAAAGTAGAAAGTAGTACTCCTTTTTTTTCCCTTTCATTGTGGGGATTTTTGTGGGCACTATACAAGTAATAGTGCATAAATGTCACACTCAAATAAAATAGCCGACAGTAAATAAAGTGCACTACATACAGACACAGAGCATGATTGTCCAAAATGACTTTCTGTGTTTGTCTCCAATCTTTGGTAGTTAATGTTCAATTCACCTAATCTGTGAACTGTTACACCAAACAGTCAATACCAAACATTTGACAAATGATTTGCAGAAACATGTAAACGAGCTTCATTTTGGGATTTATTTATTTATTTTCTTTCTTGTGCTGAATGTTTAGGTACTCTCTAATAGAGTCTCTTAGGAATATTAGATTTCCTTAATGCATGGGAGCTGTATGACAAACCATTTATTTCTTCATTTCTGACAGGTTGTCGCAACTAAAACCGATGAACTACAAAACAAGCACTCATGGTGAGCGTCTGCTGAATGTGCTTCCCATACAACCTGACTCACCTTTCCTGGAGGCCTCAAAGCTGTCGAAGATGTTTATTCTCTGGATGTCATAGGTCAGCGTGGTGTTGGGGAGCAAGGTGCGGTTCCTGTTGATTGTGTTCAAGGCAAATTTAAAGGCTAGTTCCTCTGCTCCAGAGGGGCCGCTCTCAATGGATTCAAATATTCCTCCTGAAGGTTGAGAAAAAAAAAAAAGAATTAGCAGAGAACAAGACCTCCGAACAGCCATTTCCTTCTTCTGTAATTGCAATAGATTCCTTAACACAAGTGACATTCAAGTAAATGATCGATATGATGCAGGTAATTACAGCTCAAGCAGTGCTGTAATTTTAACACTCCAGTATTTGTGCTCTAATATTATTGATGCCATTGTGTTCACTGCTTTAGATAGCTCAGTCACATGATGACATGAAACTGATTTACAGTGCGGTTTAGGCGACTGGATCTCATCTGATTTGCATTCTGTGGCAGTCGTCTGTGTAATTATAGGCAATTAGTTACGAAGGGAGGTGAGTTCAGGGGTGGGTGCCCTTCTTTAAATCCCTCGTTCAGCCTTAACAGAAAGGTTCACTCTTCCATTTTGTCCCATTGATTTCAGTGATTCTCAAATGAGAGGAGGGCAAAGAAAAACAAGAGCGCAGGGAGCGGAGAAATGAGGGCAAAAACACAAAAAGGTAGAAGGAAGTAGAAAGAGAGAATTAGAGCCATGGAAGAAATCAGAATCATATTTAAAGATGTACAGAAGGAGAACAGAAAGACAGACAAAGGAGGAGGCCAAACAAGACGGAAATGAAGATAAAACATCTTTTTAAATTACACTCATTAAAAACAAATCAACTCACAAGTTTAAATGATTGTTTCTGCGTCATATTTCACTGTTACTTTTGTTGATTTTTAATGGGAGAGCGTCCTGATGGGAGTTTCATGCTGCGGCTGCCTGAAAAATCTTGTTACCTTTTGGATTTATGTGAATCACACCTTACAATACTCATTAATTGACAAAGTAAAATACAATACAATACAATACACGCTGTGTCACCATGCCGTGCCAGCCAGGCAATATAATTACCACCACCAAGTAAGGTGTTGTCAACTTAAAACAGCTCCCTTCAGACTTGTCAATTATTTTGAGCTGAACAAAAACGATTAAAGCTCCAGATGGTCCAAGAATATCGTTCAGAATCCTAAACAAAGGAAGGCAATGTTTGAACCGCCCGCTACAAATGTGCCACATTTCAAAATGATGTCAAGACATAATATACCTGCATTCATTTGACACTAAAACACTAAAAATGCATGTCAGTAAATTTGACTACAACGGACATATTGCAGTTACAATCAAATTTACAAGCTTTGTTTTTAAATGTGTTTTGGGAACATTTACAAAATATATCACATTTTTGCTCCATCTAATCTTCAAGCCAGTCAGCCAGGACATATTTAAATTCAGGTGTAAATGGGGTCAGCGAGAATGAGGACAGTATTTTCACACATCATTAGAATGAGATTAAGTCATGTTGAAGGTGGTGCAATAGGCTGGAGTATGTAGCATATTAAAGTTTCACAGAGAATATTTCTATGTCAAACGGCTGAAACAGCTGTAGAGTCAAGCAACTACTTCAACTTTCCAAATGAACACAATAAAAAAAAAAGCAAACCAACGTCAGAAAGCTAGTACACTTTTGAGGATGGACTAAATCCTGAGAAAGCTTTACAGAAATCAAACTTAAAAGAGAATGGATTGGGGGGGGTAGATGAAAGGGGGTTGTGAGAGCAGCTCTGAGAAACACTCTCGGAGTCAAGAGCAGAGTTCACGAGTCCATCCACGGCTCCCATCCTCTCAGAGGACAGAGAGCCGGTTTGACGAAGTCCTGAAAAAAAGTTTAAAGCCTGTTTATCGATTCAATTACAGAGAGCGAGGGAAAAGTGAGACAGAAAGAGAAAAAGGCAGAGTGACGCATTTTTAAAAGAGTGGAGAGAGAGAGAGAGAGCTGTACAATAATAGGCAGCAGCTATAAATAGCGTCTGGCCATGGCGGGGAGTGATAGAAAAGGAGTGCAGGAGGGCAAAGAAGATGTCATTAACGTAGGGAAGTGAGCTTCATCACTGTCAGCATGGTACAGCCATATGTTGTGGTTCCTTATTTTATCTTATGACATTTTCTTTTATATATATATATATGTAGAGAGAGAGAGAGAGAGAGAGAGAGACCAGTAGAGAATTGAAGATGGTGAAATGAGGGGAAAGAGAGAAGGATGTTGCAGCGTAAGACGACAGTTTGGCGTAAACTTATAAGTGCACTTTAGTACGTTTTGTGCTTCACTGTCATTGAGTGAGCTATAATAATGAGGTTTTCATGCCTTAGTCCTCCCTCTAATACAGCGATGTGTGAACATGTTGCTATTCATGGCATTTCATTTCACTGAAATGGCACGTTAATCTTCAAAAGACCGAATACCCGAGAATCACCATTAAAGATGATTGGAATCATGTCAGTCTGACCTAATAGATAATTATTACACTACTGCCCCGAGGGAGCAGACTGAGCTCCACTGGCCCGTTCAACGAGTGTGAAAATGAGCACAAGGGTATTAAGTTATGCACATCAGATTTCTTTTGCACACTGTATGGGCTTGGACATGCTAAGAAATCATATACCTTTGAGAGCAGAAACATTCAATTAAGTCCACAAAGGGTGCCATTTAATATTTCCAAGAAGATGTCGAGTATTACATTACATTACAAAATGATACCACGCAGAGTGGTTATTGTTTGATTTAATGCTCCTTTGACTGTTAACATGTTACATGAGAAGGTGTCTTCAGTATTGTTTACACTGAATGATGAATCTCACACTAAGATTTCTTCCCAAACTGGGCTTTCAGCATTTTGGAAAATACTTGCACACATTGGTATTGTGTGTAATGTGTATTTAGCTTGCTTAAAGTCTGATAACTCTCAGTCTTGTATCATCTATCTATCCATCCTCCTCTCGCTACTTCGTGTTGTGGTGCGTCTGATTGCAGGTGTGTGAGTTACAGCTGAGATAATCAATGTGTGTGTGTGTGTGAATTATAGAGCCGCCATCATTGGGACTGGTGTGAAATATAGTGCAAATGAAAGCTCTGAGTGAGTTATGAGCTGGATAATCACCCTGACGAGGAAACAGGCCTGCTGATCTGAGTGTCTTAGTGTGTGTGTGTGTGTGTGTGTGTGTGTGTGTGTGTGTGTGAGAGAGAGAGAGAGAGAGAGAGAGAGAGAGAGAGAGAGAGTCTGAGCAGAAAGTGGAAATGAAAAGGCAGTGTGGGAGGGCGTCTCCTCTGTGTAAATTTGACTCCCTTTTAATGTTTGTTCACAGTTAATCAAGTGCATTTTGGATTGAACATCATAAAGTTACTTGGTCATTGGCTTCATTTCTGACTGAAATTAACTCAATTTGAAATAAGTTCCTGTAAATAGAAATCACTCTCCTCTCAAGGACATGCATCATAAACAATAGAAAAGGACAAACGTTGAATTTCATGTGCAGGTGATCAAAATGTTTGTCACTTTTGATTAAAATATATTCTACTGCTCACATGCTGCACCATATTTCTGAATGTATTTACCACTAAAAGAAAAAGGGTTATTTACTAAACTATGAATGAAAATGAAATTAGCTCTCTCTACTCATGGATGCTCTTGTACACTGGGAGATGGGAGTCAGATATGTTGCCATGGCGACTCATGCATCTATGCTATGGCTGAGAGGCATCTGCAGTTTTGGTATCTGAGCAGCTGATTGGTGGAGGAAGAGCATTGTGATAGTGCGGACGGCCTGTCTGTGTGACTAATGACCAGCAGCACAGCTGCAGGATGGCGGTGGGCTGTAGGGTGGGTGCCATGGCAACCAGCGAGCAACCCTGCCGCTAGGGCAAGTGGCCCAGGTATGCACATGAAGTCCCTCAGTTAGACTTTAAGACCTCCACCCACCACACCCCAACACCCTGGCCTGTTTGTGTCTCCCTCCGTCTTTCAGCCGGTGAGCATCAGTGCTCGGAGCCAATAGGCAGGAGCGAAAGTGATGGAAACGCTCCGTAAATATCCCCAAAATTCCCTGTGGGAGCGCTCCCTGACATGTTTGCCGGTGAATGGGACATGATGCATGAAGGCCTGCAGAGAGTCGCCGCCCCTGGTCATTAATCTGAAGCTCCCCTTGCGGTAGACTGACCTTCCTACGCTGCACAAGGGCCAATTCTCTCGCTCCCTGAAGATCCCCAGAAATGTGACCATGGGCATGGGATACATCAACTGTGCAGGATGCTCACCAGCGCTATGATATCACACAAGCAAACCATCGTCATTGTAGCCTGTGTAAAAAATGAATGCTATTTTCAAGAAAATGAAGCCTATTCTATTCTATTCTATTCTATTCTATTCTGTTCTATACTATTTTATTTTATTCTACATGTATGGGCAGAGACACACGCTGCTTTAATACAGTACATAACAGTGTATTATTTGACCAGCTAAATCTTCTCTGGCCTTGGCTCAGAGATAATATCTTGCAGAGCCTTGGTTTTGTAAGGGCAAGATAAGAAAGGCAGTAAAGTTGGTTAACAGAAGTATATTTTCTAAGAAGATACTTGATAGAGATCTTGGTTGAGCGTAGTAAACTCATTTAGGAGACAAACGTGATTTAAATCAAATAAGATGAATGAAAGTAAAAGCAATAGAGTGAAACACTATGTATTTGTAAAATAAGTGTGTGTGTGTGTGTGTTTCCCATTGATGAATAGAATAGAATAGAAATCCATATATAGGATGTCAGGTGTTATTTAGCATGAAAGACCAAGCTATTAAAATTCTAAAAAGGATCCACAACCCAAGAAAACCAGCGAAAACACAAATCAAATAAGCAAAATAAAAAGTCAACCTATATAGTGAGTTAGCAATCAATCAATAACTTAATCAATCACTGTGCTAGAGTTATGGAAACTGAACATAAAACCATTAGAAAGCAGCAGATGTGACCAACAGTTTAGCTGTTGTTATCCGACTTGTTTGGCTTGTTGTGTGTTTTTTCTCCAGGATAGAATCGCTCCTGTCACCCTAAAGCCTCTTGACACTGGACTGTCACCTGCCACTGCTGGACGCTAAGCCTCAGGCTGACTCACACACTTGAACATACACGTGTGAACACACACAATCACGCACTCCAAAGATTGAGCCTGAACAAACCTGTCAGGTAAGAAACAACCGAGTCCGAGGGAAAATGTGACCGGTGTGAGAATTTAAAGCTCACGCCTGCGGCATTCAGAGATGCCTAAGTTCAGCTGCACTCGGGGTAATAATTAGCTATACCATTGCCGAAAGGTCAATCTCATCAATCTCTTATAATGAGCACACACATAGTTTTCAATTAGAAATGTGTGCCACCACCCCCGTCCCTTACCCGGCGCCAAGTGGGAAACCAGTGATCATATAACATGTATTAATTCTGAGCGCTGGCAACAGATGTGCTAATTTGCCAGGCTCTCTCTATTCATAATAATGTGCCAGCTCCCTCCTCAAAATATGTGCTAATTTGCAAGGGCTCATTGTGGATGTGCTAAACTACCGGCTGACATTTTGTGTGCTAATTTGTCAAGCAGGGACCCCTTTTTGGTACTAATTGTGCCAAACTGTGAGTACACTTCTACAGGCCTTGAATTGCTGAAGTCCCAAATGACTTCTGACTGCTCGCAGTTTCCAACCTCTCCACTGCTCTCGAATTGTGAATGCAACTGAAAAGAAACACTACTGTGAAAATAAGATGTATGGCCTGCGCATGCACGCACACACACACACACACACACACACAGACAAACACAGATGCACACATACATATTTCAGAAAAATATGTGCCTGCTCTTGAGATAAGATGAGCTCCTTAAAGAAACATAGGGATGCAGCTAGAGACAAATGGTATGGTAGCTCATCAAAAACACACACATACACACATACAAACACACTATAGAAATAACAGCGTGTTCCTGAGATTAACAAAGCTACTTACAGAAACATAGGGTCACAAATAGAGTTTACTGTGATGATGTGTTAAATAAAAATGAAATATCTTGTTGAAATATTTCATCATCATCTTCTATCAATATTACAGTTTACAGCTGAGGGCATGAACACACCAACATGTGTGCACACAATCTAGAGGAATGTTCTTGAGTTTCAACTACCTGCTTAGACAAACATAGAAACACAGTGAGAGGCCAGCGCATGTTTTGTAGTGTCAGTACAAACACATTTCACAAGGAGAGGCTTTTTTTCCCCCCTAAAGTTGACATGAACACAGAGAATTTCATTCAACACGGATAATTCTATTTAGGGCTCCAATTTAAGATTATTTTTATTGTGGCTTCATCTGTCTTTTTTTTTTCAATTGATTGATTAATTAATTCTTTGTTCTGTCAAATATCAGACATTGGTGAAAAATCATCCATCCATCACAATACTCCCTTGGGCCCGAAATGACATCTTAGAATTGCTTGTTTTGTTTGACCACAAAGTCCAAAACCAAAAGGTAATCAGTTTACTATCACATAAGACTTAAAACTGAGAAGCTGGGACTTATTTTTGCTTGAGAAATGACTTGAACGATTAAATGATTTTCTGTTGATCTTCTTCTCTTCAATACTGAAGTAAACTACTTTGTGAGCAAACGTCACAGCGAGCAATACATATAGGTAAATAATTACTTTCTCAAAAATGCAATGAATCAGTCACATATTTTCCTTTGTGAGAAATGGAATGAGAATTGAAAATCAAATAAGTATCAAACTGTCATGTCAATGTGTGTGGGGGTGCATGCATCGTGGAGCTCATTCACTAAAGATCACATACACTTTATGTTACTGGCAGCCATTTTCCAGGCACCGAGTCCCAGCGTAAAGAAAACTGTAAGCTCCCTTCTTGCAAAGAGTAAAAATGTTCATTAAAGCTTTTGATGTGCACAATATAACATGTGGAAAGGTTGCGACGCGTTTTGTGCTCTTCCTTGGGCATCATTCAGCGCTGCCTGAGGAAGAGCAAGCCAAGCTTCAATAAATAGTTATACTTTGCAAGCAAAGAGTTTTCACTTGTCTTTATGTTGTTTCTCCATGGGCCACTTTGGAAGTCTTTTTTTCCCCTCTGCATGTGACAGATATCAAAGCTATGAGTTTGTTGGATTTTTGAATCCTTGCATCCTTCCCACCTGCCCAAATATTCCAGAGTACAACATGAAATATTCAGGGTATTACCATGGAAACAAGATTCATACAAATAAATAAGTTCTGTATGGAAATGTACTCAATAAATGCTGTTTGTCATCAACATACCAAATATACACCATGCAGATGATGTATGATGTACTGTTTATTGCAGCTGTGGCATGAAAACATTGTGTTTCAGGGGAAAATATACCGTATTTTTTGATTGACGCACGTTTTGGGAAAAATACAGTGGCTTTCACACACTGTGGGTTTTATGAGCCTTAAAGCTCTCACGCCTCCTATCTGACTTCCAAGTATAAACATGAGTATTCCCAAAACTGCAGTCACAAGGTTATGAAGTTCAAGAAAATAATACAAATCCCAGGACTGCAGTCAGGAGCTTTTTCTGCCAACACAGTAAATATGTGATTTGGCTCTAATATACAGGCCATAGGACGTGAGCGGGACCAGTTATTGAGCAGAATGCTTCCTAATGCTTCATGCCTCACCCGTCTTTGCCACCTCTCTTTCTTCGCCTCATCTTTTTCTCTCATTTATCAAAACAGCCACACACACACACACACACCGCCTTCCTCACTCCCTCTGACTAGACTACATCTCATGGTGGCCTCGGCAGGTGACAGATGGCGACCTCACAGCACTGCTCACTGTAAACTGAGTTTTAATCAAGCCTAAGCACGTGTGAGAGATGCTAATTATCCACTGCAGGCTAAGAGAGGCACAGGAGTCCAGCCTTGAGAACATTGTTACATTGCATGTGCATGTGTGTCTCTGGTTTATAATCACTTTCCCCATTTTGATAAAACCGTCAGGGCATTATTATCCATTTATTGCATTGCAGCTGAGAAGGATGAGGCAGGATGGACTGGGTGTCTCGAGCGTCCCTGGATACTCCAGCCCTCAAGCTGTATCGCTCACCAAAATAAATATAGATGAGAACTTGACTAACAGTAATCTTGGAGTCTTAAAACAAACTCTCTGAAAGTTAAGCCACGGGATTTCCAACTGTCTCTCAGCATACTTGCCAAAAGACTCTCACACTATGGTGCCATTTCTGAACATTTACATTCTAGACTTGAAACCACCACTTGTATCTGAAAAGAGTGTGATAGCAGGATAAACTTACATTGCACCATCTCTAACATGCATTCAAAGTATATCATACGCAGCTGACCTTGGTACAGAGCTAAAAAGAACTTCAATTTATAATGTTGCAATTAGGTCACAGTAAATTATATGAGACTATCGTCCTCTTTGCTCCATGCACCGCTCTCATTCTAATTCTCACTGTTCTCCTGCTCATCAAAATGGCTCTGTATTACACTCTTCCCATTGTAATTTTGAACAAAATGGCTGTAAAATTAGACTTTCTTTCTTGTAGAAGGGCAGATGTTATCTCCCGTCAGAGCCAAAGGTCAAGAATTAATTCAGGAGGCGGCTCTTTAATGCTCACAGCTGGGTTTTTGTATGGCGATACAGGATTCCTGTACTCTGATTAGAATAATTTTTAATCTTCATAAATGTACTTGCACAGACAGTGATTATTATTTTCAGATAGGTAATGACCCAGAAGCTGGTAAACCCTGACTTATAAAAATATATTTAGAAAAATATAAATATATATAGCAGATCGGGCAACAATGTTTTTACACACAAAAATGAAATTACAATCACTAGGTGAGTCAGTGCTTGTGGGTTGCAACGCATTAGAACTACAGTTTTTTCATTGCAGTAAATCCATATGGTACATACTGTCTCATCAAAGCCATTGCTGTCATGAAAAGAATATGGAGACGATAGAGGAGACAATATAACGGCAACAATATGAGCCTTGAGACAAGTGAGTATTGTGCACAACGACCATTTCGCAAATATCTTGCGACATAACATAATAAATTAAGTCGTGGTGATGAAAGCTGCAGTACAGCGTTCTATTCCACGATTGGGGGAGTCTAATGGAAATCTGAGAGTGAAAAGGTATTCTTTGCTTTGAAATTCAAAAGGTACAATAGGAAATAGAGGATTGGAATGTGTATTTCATATGAGGATTCGTGCCTTTGTGTGCAAGGACACTGAGACATGGGGAAGAGGGGAAGTAAGACTTGATGACAGTGCGAGAGAACAAAGTAGAGGGGAAGGACCAGGAGACAAGCTGAGAGCTAAAGGGAGACAAAGACGGCACGGAGAGAAGGACAGCGAAGGACAAAGGAAAAAATGGAGAGAGGAGAAAAAAGAAAATGGACAGAAAACTCTGTTTTCTGGATTCTAGATATTGATTTGATGCTGAAAGTGTACCTCACTGTCACGCTGTTTCCTCACAGCCCGTTAGATGTGCTTAGAAAACAACAGGTGAGGGCCGTGATGTCTGCAGTCAGACTATGCTGTAGGACATACGCAGATGGCAGATGGGAGTGCTGTCAGACAACCAAAAAGAGGAGAGTTTGGAGAAGGAGGGAAGGAGAAAGGGAGGAGGGGCGGGGCATGAAAATAATAGATGAGCGGAGGAAGCGAAGAGGGAGAAATGGAGAGTAAAGAGGTCACTGGAGGCAGATAAAAGACACTCAATTAAACGACTGAATGGATGGCCCATTAGACCTGAACGGACACCTGCACCCCCCTTCTCTCCCTCAGCCACAGGGCAGGAAAATGTCAGCTCCTGGTTTGGGTTCATCAGCCTCCCATCAGCCACTGCTGTACACAAGCTAGCTAATAATCAGAGCTACAGGTACAAATCAATATGCTACACTTTGCTGCAAAGGTGTGTCAATTTTTCTAGCTTGTTCTACAAACACACACAGGCTCTTCTGGCGCAGAGAGAAAGAAATGAAAGAGACCTGAACACTGACTATACAGAGGAAAATAGCCAGAGGCTACCCGATACAAAACAAAATGACTGAATAATATAGTTTTCTCATTTTTTCCTGAATGAATAAGAAAAGATCTATTGAGGAGGAATGTAAAAGACAATAGAGGTGAAATTAGTGGAAAATCATGAGTCCTGTTCAAAATTTTCTTCTGGTCTACTGTTTATTTCCACATTTCTCAGATTCATTCACACCCTGCTGGGTAGGAAATTCAGTGTCTTTTGTCATATTTAAAAAGCAATGGCTGGGTGTGGGTATACCTCATGGGTAGCTGTAAACGGCAGTGATTGGCTTCATTAAAATCACAGATTGTGCAAGATGGGAAATAAATCCAAGTCTGTTCTAGTCCGTCGTAACGCTATGCATGTGTGGATATGGGTGGGATCGGTGGGTCATAGCAAGCAAATGTGTGTCGTTTCGAGTGTGGGCGACTAACAACAGAACCCTGACGGAGGCATCTGCAGCCAAGAAATGTAGTTAGCTTAGCAATACAGCTTGTTTTCCAAAATTAGATAGATTGTTTTAATTCTTCCACTGAAGATACACGAGTATGCTCTTCTCTGGTCCATTTACACTAGTCAAAGCTGACACAAATGATCTGCTTTCTTTCCTGTGCATGTCCCTCCTCTCCTCTCCTTTCACCTTTCCTTTCACAAATCCCTTCAAAACAAAAAGATTGGAAGACTGATTTAGAGAAAGCTACACAAACACTTCTGAGCAAATGGAGAGGAAGGACGGAAAAATGAAATTCAACATTGCAGGAGGAGACGTTTTGCATAGCCCTGGTGGATCGCGGACAATAGAGTGTCATGCTGATTCAAAGAACATGATTTCAAGTAAGCCTGCCTCAATACGTCCTCCCACAGAGCCCATTTCCCCCTGTGTCCTTGGTTCACACAGAGAAACGTTCATACATCCGACCGGCTGTGCTGTCAATGGGAGCCCGAATTCTGCCTTCTCTCTTTCAGTCAGTCGCTCACCCTCCTCCTCTTACTCCTTTATTCAGATGGCTGGAGATGAAGGTGAATCACGACATCCCAACCTGATCGGTGCCTCACATCGCAGCCAAAACATGAGGGCTCTCTGTAATCGATTGACTTCTGAATCCCATGTAGTTTGGACGTCAACACTTTCATTTACAGAGTATGTGCCTCCAAACATCTTTACTTGGTGTGCGTGCTTGGCATTCACATGTGCTTGCTTCAGTTTACAGGACTCATTAAGACGCACTAAATATATAAATATATCTTGCTATGTGGATGAAATTATACATGCATATTCACCACTGAGCCCAATGGCAGCAAAAACATCCAACAAAAGGCAATCAATGACCCTCCTATATGTCTATAAGCATAGTGCAATTATACAGTAAACATTTACTCTGGCTCCCAATTAGCACTATCACTATTACCACCTTCCATAATAAACAAATGACATGCCATGTTTGTTTCCCTCTATTAAGCAATCACTCACCCTCCCATAAAGGTCTCATGTGTTTCTGCCACATATGATGCAGAACGGGGCGCGATATTGCAGCAAGTGGAACTTCTATTTTTCACACCACTTAAAGCGCGGCCAGTTCAAAATGTCAAATCATTCTGAGAGTAAATGACTTAATCCAGCTGACTTTGGTCAGACAGATCTAGAGTAGAAAGAAGAAACGTGATTATGTCTACAGAAGTCCCTGCGGCTTGTGGCTGTTTAAAGTTGTCATTAATTCACAGTAACATGCATTATTAATCCAATCCCACACATCCTTCTAAGAGTACACATTTGTTCTTTTTTGTTTTTAGTTTACGTGCTTGCATTCTCACAGATGGCAACCTGCAATAGATACACACAGGAGGGGCCATCCGGGACTTGGCACTGGTTACTTGCAATGCTGCCAGTTTCTTTTTTTTCATTATTCCTCTTAGCAATACAAACATATTGATTTGTATTGATTCCCACCATTTTACAGTCTACTGGAAGTGTAGATGGCCAAATGAGAGAATATAGATAAATTCATGAGATCCTAATAAAAATACATTTTGGGTTTAGCTCCCCAAGGCACCTACAGGGATATTTGTGCTCAACCAATGTTTTTTTTTTTTTAACCATTTTTCTTTCCCATAAAAGCTATTTCATGCATATCTGTGGTCCCAGGGAAATTTTCACCTTGCTAATACTATACTGCTGACATTTATTCAGAGCTGCAGTGCATGACTCCTGGCCCCCCACTACATTTCCACAGAACACTCTACTGTCCTTGCTGTCTCTCTTCACAGAAGCCATCAGAAAACAGTAATAAAAGACCACAACTGAGAGTGGGCTGAGAGTGGACTGCTGAGAGGCAAACTAATCTATCTTTACTCTGTATCTGCTGGCCTCAACACTCACTGTTTTTCTTCCTGCTCACACTTTACACAAACTCTCTCTCTCTCTCTCTCTCTCTCTCTCTCTCTCTCTCTCTCTCCTTTTTTCCCTCTCTAACAAACACTCTTGTTTTTCTTACACCTCTCAGTGACTTCAAATTTTCTTTCCATCTCCCTTGGTGGGATTGTGAGAAGGTTGGCTCCACATGTGTTAAAAGATGCAAGAAATAATGATTCCTTGTAAGCACTTCCAGCTCTGACCTTCAGTCAGCTCTGAGCCTGACAACCAGGCAGCAAGACACGCTGCAGGGCTCTTCTCCAGGGACAGTTTCACAGAACAATTGCACATATAACCCCTAACCCGGCTGATACTCAGGGAAATCCTTGAGTGACAATGACAAAGACTGATAGGCTGTGAATAATGTAAGCCAATACAGAAGTCAAGCCTTCCATGAGGCAGTAGAAGAATATAAGACTTAGATGTCCTCCATTTGATTTTTAAAAATAGACAATATCTATTTTAGACGCAGTTCTGCTAGAGCTGGTTGCCCTGCAAACAAGGTCAATCATCTAAAGCCTCCTTCATGTAAATAATCTTTTCGAATGTCGCTGGTAAATCTCAAAAATGGACTAAATGCTAAGCACAACAAGAAAACTAATTTCATACCTCACAGATATTTTCATTTGAAACTGGCAAGAAACCCGTCCCCTGAATTAATCACCATTGAGCCTTTTGTAACTGAGGCATGACAGCAGGACCTTCAAAGACACAGGAATGTAAACATGTTTAAAGAAATCCATCTAGATAGTTCCCTGCATGAAGCCCATGTGTGGTGCTGCATGCTAATGTAAGACAGATCTCCTTTTTGTTCTTGAAACCCACGGTGGGTATTTTTAAACCATGGAAATCATTTGCCAGCAGAGAGGAGATAGTTTCATATTTCTATAAGCTATAGCGGGGCCAAGTGACACATGAATATTTTAAGCAGCTTTGTGCCTATTTAAATGTGTTTGCTGTGAACTCGCTGGCAGTGGGCCAGGGCACAGGGTGTTATCCGTAATTCCTGCAATCCCAAACTAAACTCCGGCACGCAGATAATTCAGGCTGGCGGAAAGCAAAAGCAAATAAAGTCAATTAACTACAAACTCCCCTTGAATTTGTTCCCTCTACCCTTGCTTGTTCTTGACAACCTTGTAATTTCGCCACCATAACACATTCGAGGGCATGAAAAGAGTGTTAAATATTAGAAATGCAATAAAGGACCTTTATCCTGGCACAGCATTGTGGAAGTAGTTAGATAAACATAGCTTTCACCAGAGGGGATTGTGTCTTTTGCCAGAGGACTGAAAAAAAATGACTTGATTTCCTTTCCAAAATGAAAAACAATGTTGTGTTTTAATCATAAATATTCCCAGGCATGTCTGTACTGGGAAAATCTAAACATAAGCAGGAAACAAACAAATAAAAAGAGCATCTCTGAGTCAACAATGTTTTCAGCAGCAGTTGACAGCCCAGGGCCACACTGCATCTGCCAATGTTGTTTGAAGATGGCGGTGATAATGTTATCACTCAACCTCACAGCCGCAGACCAACTACGGTCATCAGAACTAAAACACTGCCTCAATCTCGTTGTTGATTCTTCTTCTGTTTGACTTCTTCTTCCATGTCTGCAAGTAAAACTCAATTAGCTTTGACGGAATGGCAGATGTGATGACTCATTGTTTGCACGACTGAACATTTGTTATGGGGGCAGCCAAATAAGATCATGCACATATAGCGCTATTTCCATGGAAGAATGTAAAGTGAGCTCCTTCCAGTTAGCCGACACATAATGCCAAGACTTTAATGCAAGCCTGATTTTCCACCTCACCGAATTCTAACAAATCATCTATGACAACTGAGAAAGTTGAACTTTGACACAAGCCGCATCTTAAAATAGCCCTTTGAAATTATTTCAGGACGTTCTGATGTTTCTACAATCTTTTCTGACATCCCTATCAGAATATGAATATCTTAAGATTTAAGGGGAAAATAAGATGTCAGCAAACCATAATTCAGCTTGCAAATTCAATACCAAGTTCGCTCTTTTGTGCCACACAACTGGGCTGCTGGATTTAATTTCATGTTTAAAGTGGACTTTTTACAACTTTTTCTTTCGCCTACATTTTACGGGTGGAAGTGGAGAGAAAACCAAAGTGGCAGTTGAAGACACTTAACAGTATCAGTAGCTACAGAGTCTCATTCAGTGCTCCCAAAAGGCAAGTGTGAACTAGTTATAAAAAGAAAATCTTCTATCAGGCGTGTTTTATTACACCTTGTAAGGGCTGCACCGGGTCCATTTTAGTATGAGAGTAAATGAATTACCTGTAAGATTTATAAATGAGGCACACTGAACACAATAATTCAATTCTGTGTGTAAATTAACTCAGCATATTTGCCTGCAGCTGGTGCCCAGAACACTTCTTGTTTTTTCTCTGGCACTTGTCGCTCTTCTACATGGTGAGTCCTATGCTGTGAATACAAAGGGCTGACGCTTTGGTGTTACAGTGTGTGAGTGTGTGTAAAGGTCTCAGCCTGACAGGAGAACAGTGGTTGTACAATGTGAGCCGCCTGTCCGGGCAGAATGAAACTTGGGGCAAGAAGGGAACAGACAGACTCAGGGGAGCTGACCTCCTCATTTAGCCAGCCTCCTGCAGGAGCAGCTGGGATTATCTGCTGAGCAAGCATATCCTGCAGGACAGGAAATGCACAGGAAAGGACAAATGGCTCCATTGTCTCTCACGGAATTTTTGTATTTCTCCTTTCTGTCACAGCACAGGCACTTACACACACTGACATACATTTTCTTTTTTGATAAAATCACCCACACACAACTCTATCGTCATCTATCTTCCTCTGTTGGAAACTCAGCTCCTTTACAAGCAAAGACAGACGGATAAGCATGTCATCTTTTCTAAAGAGAATGAATTACACTACGCGAAATGGAGCCATCTTAAAACAGAAAGATGTGGATGTTACTTGACTGACAGAGATAATGCTGTGCAAAAACCCCACAGACTAAAGCTTTTACTATAAGCACTGTTCTTCTTGTTCAGCAACAGGCGCAGGCCGCGCTGCCGGGGTCGCTGTCCGTGGTCCTGAACAGGCGGTTCAGGGGCTCGTTCAGGACCACGGACACAGACTCAGCTCTTTAGCGGCGTTCCCTTGTATCACTGCCACCAGAACACGGGCAAAACCAAGCATGAGCTTTACCTGCAGAGCAAAAGATCTCTGATATCTGACATGAATTACATCTTATCTCGCATGTGTCTGTCGTGTTATCGATGCCAGATGCCTTACAGATCCAGCGTGTCAGCATAGGCGACATGTCCAAATCTAATCTTGCACTGTTTGACATGATCAGATACACGCATACATATAAATACACGAAACTGCGGTTTCAGCAGCAGAATTCCCTCTAAGGTGCAACAACACTTCACTAATATCTGATCGGTTATTGCCCCGCTGTTTCTCCCATGAATGTAGTCATTATTTGCCGGCTTGGAAACTTTCTTGTCAAATGCTGTTATGCAGGGACTTGCCGTCCTCCAAGGATTACTGAATAGACGCCCGGCGTCAGTCAGACAACGTGTGAGACGGGAAATCGCTCGTCGGGCTGAGGATGCAGCAGGAAGACAAGCACATCCCGTTGCCATAGCGGCGGCTCTCGCGGACGCGGCCTGACTCTTAAACAGGACCCTCTGGGGAATTGGAGATTGTAAGGATGTGTTGTCAACACTTGATGACATCCGCTGTCGGGGGGGGGGGGGGGCTCCCCTGTCACTCCAAGATGTTTTCTGAGCATTCAACAGAGAGCGGCGAAACACAGCCATCCTGAGGCAGGTGCGATTAAGCAAGAGAAGAGGTCGTGATTTAGTGATTCATACAGGCGTTAATAGCACCAAGTTATGAATCAGCAACAATGCAGCGTAGTGGCAGCTGTTGAAGAAGTACTTTAATAAACAACATTGATTATATCATTCTTCTGTAAGGCGATCTCTATAGTTCTTGAAAATCAATTTTTAGGCTAATGAGCTACACTTGAGTCCCGTCAGTGTGAGAGATGATGGTCGGTGCTGTTATGTTTGTGCGGCTTCCAATGTGACTCAGCCGATCACCACTGAGGACCGGAACTATCCGTTTGATCGATGCCAACAACGGTATAAATAAGCAAAAGCCCGGTACATGCCGGTTGGATCGCAGTTCAGTGGGATTAAGGATGAAAAAGTACTGCCCGGCGTATTGATTGGCCCTCGTGACCGATCAGAGGGATTGATCCGCGCTCCGGGTGTAATGTTTACATGTAAACACGTTACTGCAGAGGACATGTTGGGGTGTCAGCAGTTTAAAAGGCCGTGGAGATACAAGACTCCGCGAGGACACCGGTGGGGAGACGTGGGGACAGTCTGGTGTTCTGCCTGAGTTTCATCAGCTGCACATATCCGCGAACTGTTGCTTCTTTTACGGGTTAGCGACAGATTTTCCTTTCAAAGTTACTGTAACACTGATTTCAAGGCTCGTGGAAGACACAATTTGTCCTCCATGGTGCGATGACTCGATTAAAAAGCCTGCAAATTGTGTTACGGCACATTGTGAGATTATAAACACACAACTGTAAACTATTCATCGACAAATATTATTCTGCAGAGCGCTGGTTGTTAGAACTCCTCCACACTAAAACAAGGCGAGAGTGGGACAAAAATGTCCCGACACATCCGCTGTTGCATCCTGTGAATGTCATTTCACTGTGGACACTCACACAGCCTATAGGCAGTCTGTGTGGTCGGACGTCGTTACAGATGATATCGTATCATAAACAAACTGTTTATTCTTACCGAATCTTAAAACGTGTGGCATCCCGCGAGAGTAACCAAGAAACAGCAGCAGAAGCGGGATCAGCCTGAGGTTGGACCTGAAAACGAGACTGGTTATCATCAGATGATGGGAGGTAATCTTCATGTTGTTTTTAAAAAATGCACAGTGGTTTAATCCACCCGGTGCGCGGGTTCGATTCCCCCGTAATTCTTCTACGGTCGTTGGGCAAGGCAGGGTGACGGCGGCCCTGGATGCGCAAGATCACGGCATGGTCATTTGCGCTTTTCCTAAATCCATTTGCAGTCCCGGCATGATTCCTTCCCCTTCCCCTTTTCGTCCTTCACTGCGCCAAGAAACAACAATCCTCCGGGTCGAGGGGCGGCGGGACATCCATGTCGAAAGGAACGGGTCCAGTGGGGAGGGGGGAGCCCGAGCACGGGCTATAGGTGAGGTACTGGAGAGGGTTGGAGGGGCTAGAGAGCGCCAAGCAGAGGATACAGCAGCGATATGCAGCCCCCTATGAGGCGCTCTGGGTTGCTTGCGCTCCCATTATACTGCACTGCTGCACAGGCTCTGACGTCGAGCCAAGGTTAGTGTTGTGAACGCGCACCAGAAAGAGACAGAGAGGGAGAGGGAGAGAGAGAGAGCGAGTGAGGGAGAGTGAGGGAGAAGGGAGATGGATATACAGATAGGAAGAGATGAAAAAGAGGGAGGATGGGGGTGTAGAGAGAGAAAGAGATGGACGGAGGCGAAGAGAGGCAGAGAGGAATGATGGAGAGGGAGGGGTGGGAAACTTTATTTCACACCACCTTTTTTGGTTGAAATGTCCCTGTCTTCGCAACAACTTGCCCACAAGTTCGCGCATGCATTTGAAGACGTGTGGGTAAATCTTTAAAGTGCACACGGTAACCCTAACCTCCAACCCGTCCACATTACCACCAGATCCGGATCTATTCACAAAAGCAAAGCATCTGTCAAGCATCACGGGCATGTCGACAGGATTGTGATAATAAAGTTGTGTCATTGATATCATCGTCTTATAATGAAGTGACTTGCGGTAGCCTCTATTTCACACTATATTTGTGTGTTTCCCTTGTTTGTTGGCGCAGGATCCATCAGCACCATGGACAGAGAGACAGCGGCAGACTTCATTTTCAGATACGTGTCTTTCTCTGGGTTCAAACTACCAGCAACGATTTAGCCGCTGTTCAGCCTGGAGGATGTTTAGGCTGGAAGCTAATGTTTAAGCTTTGGCTCCAGACATTTTCCTGTATCATGTACATAAAGAAACAACTATGTAGGCTACACGCGGCTCTGGCTAACCTCTGCACAATAACCACATAACTTCATGCCTGCAGGAGTTGTTTTTTCTTCTTCTCCCGCTCACTCGAGTATATGTAGGCCCATTGTTTTTTTTTGTTTTGTTTCGCCATTCACAACTTCCACCTCTAAACCTCTTTTACGGGATTTCAAGCAACAACCTTTCAACAATTTCCACCATCATTCCAGAAATGTGGGAGGAGTGGGATGAAAGGAATTAAAATTGGCAGAACAGCAAATCCGTAATATCGACAGAAGCTGCTGAAAGGCACGAATATTTAACCTATGCAAATAACTCCACTTTAGACTTGAAAGCCTTCCAGCAACAGACTATTCTCGAGTGTGAGCCGTCCTCCGATGTGAAGGTGTGTGTGTGTGTGGCATACACACAAAGGCTCCACTGCTGGTTAAATTTCACGGGGAAAGGCACGCAATATCTCTCGAGATTGTAAGTAGACCTATCACGTTTCTATCTGATTAGCGAGTTCAAACGATGTATCCTATAGGATGGGCAAAACCGAGAAGATGGATATCTGAAGCTCTTGCGTGGGCCTACACGCTATTGATTTGATACTACATGCACCTTATCAGCGTCCACCCCCAACGAGCAGCTCTTCATGGGCCATTGCATCAGCTGGAGCTATAGGTACAGTGGTGCGCCCCCTGCCCCAAGAGGGTGGAGGAGGGCTATTTAATCCCAAACGGAGATGTGAAAGGAGCTCTTTGATCGGCGCCACCAAGTCCAAAGCCTGAATGAACACCGTCATTGTGTGGCTCAAGTGTGAATGGCTGGCTTGTGTGTGTATGAGTGTGTGTGGTGTAGAACTACTCCAAAATAAAGTCACTACAATATTCCTGTAAACCCATCTAGTGCATTTAAAATAGATGTTTCAGGTGACCTTGGCGTATCACCTCTCATGTCACCAAGATATGTTTAAGTCATATATTGCCGTTAATGTGTTGTATCTTTGTTAGACTGCAGAAAAGGGACACGTGTGGATAAGTAAAAGATACTGACACCTACCCTCTCTTTTGTTGGAGTGCTACTCCATTATGCATTACCGGATCTGACAAATCCACATTCACAAATAAAAGCAAATGCGTTTAATAGTGAAGAGGGCACTTGCATCAGCTAAAGGAAACACGAAGTAATTACACGGGATCAAGTAGGTGGTGTGAACATTGACTTTGAACGTGTGTCAGTTTGCGTGGGTCTGCACACCAGCAATCTGCAGTGTGAGAATATCAAAGAGAATGGCACTCATCATGCTACCATCTGGAGCATTAGCATAATTATGGAGAAATTCAGGGTTTCCGTATAAGTCAGCAGAGCTTCACACAGCATGAAAGGAATGCTTATTGAGCTCAGGGAGAAGACATCAACTGACAGGCACGTTGGTTTCCTCTTAAAGTCACAGCGCCCTCTGGCCCAATACTAAGGCATTGCACTAAGAAAAGTCCCCAAGTGCCCCTACACTCAATGCACCCAAAATTCAATTTGCGGAATAGAATTAAGGCTGCCACAAATGATTCTGACTTAATTTTCTAATATAAATTTAAATAGTATTGTATGTCTGTGTCTGAGAATAGGGCATTTAAGGACAAAAGAATCAGTCATGCTCCCCTAGTAAGTATTCCTAGTTCATATTTTGTTTGTTGATGTCTTGTCATAGTTCAACAAACTTTTCACTTTCACTTAAGCCAGCCAGGGAAAGATAACTGTGCGTGTAAACTAGTTAGGAAGGAGGAGGTGATGGGAATGGTGAACTGTCTCATTATGATGTTATAATGACTCCTGCTCCTTTAGCTCGTGGTGACTAATAGGAAAATACCATTTGGGAGATGTACTCTTTTTCTTTTCATCCATGATCAAACCGTGTCGTTTTTGAAGGAGACCACAAATTAGATTACTTTGTACACACCCACTCGCTTGTAACCCATGGAGGCTTCCACATGAGCTGGCTGGTGTGTTTATTGAGACGCCATTCATTCACTGGGTAATGCAAAGGGGACTTTATGCAAAGGAGAGATAACCACTGCTAAAAGCCCTCTGTCATTCTCTCTCTCTGTTTCTCTCTCTCTCCCCCTCCCTCGCTCACTCTCTCGCTCAGGCAGACTGGTGGAAAGATAGCATTGGCACAGGGAAGGAAACCATGGAAACGAGAAGCTGATGCACTTTGAATGGTAAGACCCTGAAAGAGAAGACATTCATTCAGCCAAGTCACCCTGTACTAAAAGCTCATCTCTACTGCATTATTCCGAATGCTACAAGTTTATTTTAACATGGTTGGCTCCAGAAAGCCAACAATGGTCTCACTTCATCAGCCCATTATGTTAGGATGACTGTAGCTAAGGATGTCTTAATGTTTTGTCAACTTGAAGAAGAGCTTTACAAAACATACACACCCTTTCTCCTTTTCGCACTCACACATACAAAACGTATAAGCTTGTTCCTTTTCCAAGCTACAGTATGACAGCGTTCGTCTCTGCAAATGCACCAAACCAAGCGTGCCTCACTTGAGCCTGTAATCATGGCAGATTTGAGTTCAATATATTTACATTCCCCACTTGTGGCTTTGCTTCAGCAATACCTTTGAACATAACAGCGTGCCGAAGTCAGCACTGGCCTATATGTCTTGAGCAGCGCTGTCAATGAAATCCCTGGACCTCAGTGGGAATACATTCTTCAGAGACGACAATTAGTCAAGTGAGACAGTAATTAGGACCTCTCTGCACACTGTCACTTCCAGTTAGTTCTGACGGATGCCCGCAAATCCCCCCCTCCAGCAATTGCAGTCAGGGAGACTTACTTCTGGAGCTGCACTCTGACTTTGTTGTGGAAGCCAACTGTAACTTCTCTCATAGTAATACTTTCAACAAATGGCATGCAAATTTGGTCAGTAGCATGGTGGTAAATAATATGGTAAATTCTACCAGTTCTATGATCTCGTACCATCATGATTGTGACCAAATTACCATTGTCTGCTGTATCATGATGAGCAAATTATCACGCTACAGAACTACAGAAGTCAAAAAGTCCCACTATGTTGTAGCATTACCATAAAATTGCATGTGTAGATTGACTATTACTTCCATAACTAGCAAATATAAGTTGAAATTTGTATTCAGAACATGCCAATATGATTTAGTGTAGGCACACAGTTCTGACTAGGAAATATAATAAACTGGCTCCAATTACTGCAGTCGACAAGGCATCACAACATTAAAAACTTATTATAAACTATAAATATAGCAAGGAAAACTTTCTTTGTATGAAAGTCCTATAAAGCCAGTTTACTTAACACTGGCAAACAGAAATACCTCCACAATTAGGTAAATAAACACTATTTGTAGTCCTATTTATGCTTCAGCTAGCCTAAACACTTAAGCTAACACACTAAACGTCATACTATCGTGACGTCATACTATCGTGATGTCCTGGCTAAGGGCTAATGTTCTAAAGCTAGCATTTTATGACCCTATCAAACTATGAATGGACCGCTCATCATAGTTGCTAAATTGCTATTTGCTTACAGAGATCATTGTGCACACAGTGGTGAAGTTAGCTCCAGAGTCCAGCCAGGGCTCTGGTGCTTAGTGCACAGCATGGCTTACTGGGACACTTAATGATCATGCGGCACTATGCTGGAAATAACACGAGCTCACCAAACTTCACAAACCAATAAAAATTATAAAGGTGCAAATTATAACTACAACTAATAGGAGTGTCAGGGAGATGTCAATCATGCACATGCCCACATAGCCCTGCACAGAGGTCTAATCAGGCAAAATAAGGGAAAACACCTGTGTGGGTGCATGGACCTTGGGTTTGTGTGGCCTTTAAATTGGCTCCTATTCAGATTTTACTTACACTATGTATCTTAAATTAAATCTATTTCACTCTCTGGATCCATCATTTTAAATTAGTTAAAGATAGCATCACAATTTCAGACAAGACTGAGCAAAGCGACCAGTAAAGAACTATGGCTCACAGTCCTGAAGGGCCCATATCCATTTGCACAAACGCTCAAAATAAAAATAAACAGACTGCGTAGCCGACATTAACAAATGATGACCCTCGCTTTAAATGCCATTGCAAATGAATGCTCCATCAAAACCCTACATTTTGAGTATTAAATTGACTTGAAAGGTGGGTCTGAAAAGTTTGTGATAGCTGTTGTCAGCTTGAATTCACATATATTTATTGGATAGAAAAGCTGACCCAGTTTCCTGGTGTAAAAAGTCAGAATGTACATAGAAACTTCTCAAACTTCTCTGGCAGCACAATTCACTTCTGTCCGTCCTCATGCTCACTATGCTCCACTCGCTCATTTATTATAAATTGTATTTTTTCATTTTATTTATGTCAACGGCATTATTTATAAGAGAAATACAAGATGCTGAGATGTTCTCATAAAACTGTTCTAAACATAATCACATAACACAAATAAGTCTAAATAAATAAATATTATTTCTTTATTTTGTTTGAGTTGTTTATGTCTTTGTTCTTGACAGGAAAATAAATGTTTTCTGCTTTGCGGTTTCAGATCTCAGGAAAAAAATCATACATATTCACAGACAGACCCACACAAACACATGCACATACATACACAGCAGAGAGCCGGGTTGATTGGATGGTGGACGGCTGGAGTTGTTATTACGGAGCATCCAGCAGAGTCTGGTTTGCAGGATAAGGACATCCTTACAGGGCATTTCTCAGTGTGAACGATGAGGAAACAGCCCCCTGTGTGTGCGTGCATGTGTGTGTGTAGAAGACCGAGAGAGAGAAAGTTTGAACACGAGAGCATGGACAGATGCATCTGTCTGCCTACATATTTGGCCATCAAATAGAAATCTTGGCAATGCTTGTAAAAAGTGCCTTTTCCCATTGGACTAGTCAGTGCCAAGGGCTTGCCTGCAGAGAAAGAGACTGGAGAATAACAGAGGAACTCACAAGGCTTTAGATTCTGTCTTTACATTCATTTTCTTTCTGCAACGACATCTCCATCTTTGGTGTCCATGAACAAGAGTAAGAGGAGTGTATTTCAACGCCAGACATGGAAGTGTAAATAAAGGATGGACACGCATGGTTGATTTGTGTACATCTGGGGCTTTGTTAATGGGCTCTCTTGGTACCTATTAGTAAATCATTAGGGCTTGATCTAATTCTCATCATTTTACAGACCATTGACCAAAGAATGGCACCAAAACACGGGGACACATCAACAAGTAATATAGACCTGTGTTGACACATGGGAAGTGATGCAGGTCGCAACAAAGACTGCTGATTCCCAAAGATAGGGAAGGTTTGGTAAGGATGCCTAAACTTTGTCATTAGAAATCTGCTTTACATATAGTTACACACCTGAAATTTTGAAGTCTTCTTCTCGGGTTTGGGGTTATGACAGGCACACATCCCTGACTTTTTTAGGCTTCCACCTCAGTAATGCAATCCACTGTTTCCACAAAGATCCAAGGATCAACTGTTGCAGCAGGGGATGAGAAGGCCCAGCAGTCGCCTCAGACATCCACGATCAGAAACTCCAAACAGGGATAACACCCTCTCAGCATTCAATGTTTTCAATCAAGGGATCAGCTACTGTGACTGGAAACAAAATGTCCCAGACAACTATCACGCAGGAGTTGCCGGCAGGCAAAAGCTGGCACGACTAATATGGCTTGTCAGAGTGAAAATAGCCTGGTATTGTTCTCACCTTCCGGAAAGGTACAGGCATAACGCTTTTGTCTTGTTCATCTCTCGGGAGTCATGCTCTAATAGCTTTTCAGGCTCATATTGCTTTGGTAAGAGGGATTTAAAGTTGCTGTTTCACTACCCAGAGAGAGTAGTGATGGAGGTTGTGCTATTCATTTACACATAATTCAGCATGAATCAAATTTATACCATCATAAATGTGATAAATTCGTGTCTTTAGAATAAATAGCATTTGACGCATGGATTTGAGAATTATGAAATTGCCTGGTTGGGGATTTATTAAAAATAACTCAAGGTACATGGACTGTGCCTTCTACAGCTCAAGTGTTTTCATGGGTTGCCAAGACTGCAGTATTACAAAAATATATTGGACAGATAAACAGAAATACTAAATAGTGTGACAAATTCGTCAAGCACTGGTTGTTTGGTGGTTTCAAAGAACTGTGAGAGATTTAAGGACATTTGAGATGTGTTCAATCGCAATAAATTTAGCAATCCCAAACTCTTATACTTAGTGTCAGAAAGACAGACATCTCTTTTGCTCATGCAAACAATCAGATTCATTGCATAAGAGATAAATGGTTGCATAAACTCTCTGAACATCCCACTCACACATTATTTGCAGACACCTTTCTGCTTTTTCTGACTGACAAAATGACATTTTAAGGTATTCAACTCTCAAGTCTTCTGAATCACTTTCAGTGGTTTCTGTTCCTTGCACAAATCCTTGGAGTGGTTTTAATAGACGAATACTTGTTACAAAGGTCCTCAGCCTCTACAGTAAGCCCTGTACAAAATCCACCCTGCAGGAAACTGTTGCCACCTAAGCCCCTGTAAAACCCAGGGAAAAATCTGGACGTGGACCAGCAGATAGAGCGTCAGTGTGGAAACATAAAGAAGAGTTTGATCTCATTTATGCCCTCACTGTTCTGTAGGTGATGAAATGAGGCCGGTCTTGAGCTAGGCGAGGTCAGTCCACTCCCCTCCTCTCTTCTCTCCTCTCCCCCATTAATCACGTCTGTACACATGAAAATGAGCTTAACCCTTTTTTCCTGTGAAGTGCTCTACTTCCACTCAAGGACGCCTTGCAATTGCAGGTATAGGATGGATCTCCCTGCGCATATTTTCCTCCTGCATTTGCAACTAATGGACACCCTTCAGTCTTGATCCAGCTTGACTTAGTGATGAAAACATGCTCGCTGGGGCTTTATCCTCTCTTGTTCAGGTTGTCACTCTTCCTCATGCAGCCTCATAACAATTAACACTTCCATAAACCCTTTTGTCAAATGCTTAATAGAAAAAAATGGAATTGAAGGACTTTATCCTTACCCCCTAGAGTCTAACATAACTGACTCACTGACAACTAAACTATGTGGAAGTAGGTTGGTGTGTAATATACCGTATATGAAAAAGAGGAGGATGGGGAGAAAGAGCGAGAAGATAGCGAGAAAAAAGATGAAGACAATGAGGGAGGGAAAGAAAGAGAAGTAGGTAGAGGAGGAGTAAGGAAGAGAGAGGAAGCGAAAAAGAAAATGAGCTTGGTTCCCTTTGTGGCACAGTGCTTCACTACTTAATCATCCTGTGGTCTATAAATAGGCCTTCACAGCCACGGAATATTGGGAGATTAATGGAAGAGAATGGAACACCATAATGCTCTGAAGCTTCACTTCTGTTGCACTTCAGTTGTGCAGATTTCATTTTACTTCACCACCAATGGCAGACTTTCTCCTCTTCAGTTTTATCATATAAAAAGTGAAGTTTACCAGATTGCATCCAGTTGACTCTCTCCCTCGCTCCCTCCTCCTGTTCTCTGTCTTTTCATATTTTTCCTACTTCAATACAGTCTTACTGGAGGACAGACATGCATACTCCAAGCTAAATGGCATCAAATTATATATAAGGGCAGAAATATTGATGCAGTGCAAGCATGCAGGCAACAGCAAGTCAAGGTTTTTTCCACAGCAGACAATGGGATAGTTTTCTCCCCTCATTTTACTTTCTGCACGATGCACTGCAGAGCTACTTTCCAGCAGCTATCACAAGTGCTTATCTCCTGAGGAAATGTCGACGCTGTTGGTGTAGCAGGAATCACCTTGTATCTACCTGCTCCCCTCACTGTGTGAGTATGTGTGTACATTCAGGGGGTTTGCAGGAGTTTGTGTGGGTGTAGGCTCACATCAGAGGCATTTGACTTTGAGGGAAACGTGGCAGCGGTGTGAACTAGGTCAGAGAGAAGAGAGTTTGGCTGTACGGACACTAAACCTGCACTGAAAAAACAAACTATTATTTCTATTTATAGAAGTATTCCATCCATTTTCTGCTGCTTATCCAGGGCCCGGGCCGTGGTGGCAGAAAATGGCATGTATTTTGATATATGAAATGCTCATGCTTTCCCACATTGCCAGATTGCTATTGAACAGCACTGCTATCCAGCACCTCCTGCTGTTTGTATATCATATCAGTTCCCACCATCTGTTGAAAACACATACGTCTGTATTACTCACATCAAATCATAACTGTATAAATGTAAGCCTGTGAGTTTATTAGTACAATCCTGATAAGCTGGGTAAGAGTTATGCGTGGAACTTAATGACAAAAGCGATTTGCTGGTTATTACTATTTTTATTGATGTTGATTTATTTCCTACAATAGCCGTACAAGATAATCATTTCATAATCTCTAAAAAGAAAAGATAGACTGATAAAGCACCTAATAGGCCGAAGACATTTTGGCATGTCCCTGTAGGAAAAGCACAACCATAAATAATAAAATTAATTATAACTGAATTCCATTTAGCTGCATTTGTGTCAGTGCGTGGTATCGGACATGTTGGCACACTGTCATGGCTTACTGAGACACTTGAATAAAACAGAGCCATCTTCAATGTTACTAGTAACGCCTTTGCTTTTCTTACAAGCTGTGAAAAAAGGCCTATTATGCTTCTTTCTTCAGGCACAGTGAAAACTAAAATATAGAAGAAAAGAAAAAGCAGGCTAAAATTTAAGCAAAAAGAATGTCTTCTCTCCTTCACAGTGTTTATTCTTCACAGGGCTTATTCTTTGCATGGGCATCCAAACCGAACCTTGTAGTCACGGCACATGCAAGATTTCTGGTCCGTTTTGCGGCAAACAAATCCCTGAGTTGGATTGTAGCTGAAAAATGATTCCAAGCGGTTAATGAGTCAGTATCATATTTAAAGCAATAAGATCATACTGAAAGCAGCTTCTTCGTAATGCGGTACATTACTAAAAACATAAATGATTGTTTAACTATGACAAAAACATGATCTAGTTTGTAAATGTACCGTTGTTAGGTGAAATAAAATTTTTATCTTGTTAAATCTCTATTATCACCCCATCTATCCTCATTTTGTTCTTGATGTCATTTTGTAAAATGAGGTGTAACTTCTTTTCAAATGTTAAATGTCTCAGATATCCAATGGAAATAAAAGAAACGAATTGTAAATAAGGAATGCCAATGAACTGGGTTATCCATTCCTCTTACTCTTCAGGACACATAGACTAGACGTTTTCTCAGTCAAAGCAGAATAAAGTAAGGCTCAGCTAGGTTTAAAACTTTAACACATTATCTTCCCATTAGCCAGTTTCCTCATGGGGCTCATTAAAATTTCATTTGATCTAATGTAAATGTGCATCTACACAGTTTCCATTCACTGTTACAGCAGTAGCTCCAGGCAGTAGATCTTGATGATTAGGAAACTTCAGGAAAGTTGTGTTAATGTTGAGAAGTATTGATAGATTGGTGGGTTGTTGGTATTAAAAATACAACATGTAAACTTTTAAATGCTTTGGCTATAGGCAACTTACGCTTGGAAGGTCTCCCCTGTGTAGATGGCTGGGGTCAATGTGTCGGTGGTAACAGCCTCAATGTACAGAGGGTAATCACAAATTTCTCCTGGGTTTTCTGCCTTCAGGTTGCTCAAAAGCTCCCAGTCCCCTGTTCCACTGGGATTGTCCCGGTCATACCACTTGGTCCAGCACACTGCAAGGAGCAATAAAAGAGAGGCAGGATGACTGGTGGGAGAACTGTGGAGCCAAAGCACCATTCTAAATGAATGAGAAGTGGGAAATCCACGTTGCATTAGCAGCTTAACACTGCACATGTACAATGTGCTCATACAGTACCTCCTCCTCCACAGAAAGGGGGATGGCAGCTGAAACGAACACGGTAATCATTACACTTCTTCTTGGATTGGTCCATGTTTCTGCAGACGAATCCCACAGTTGTGTCACTTCTGTAAAAAAGAAACACAGAGTGACACTTTCTGAAAATAATCTCATGGAGTATTTGCATGTTTTAGCCATAGTAACATGGCTCCAGGGATGAGAAATGGTTTGCACACATTCATGTCCCCCTCAGGATGACGTGTGACCACTTTGGTGATTCCCTGACTTTTAATCTAGAATAGAATAGAATGTGAAAAGTGGAAACAGTGGAAATATGTTTGACCTCAGCATGTACACAAACACATACAGTAACAACATTAATGCAACACATTCAGTAGAATACAGTGTGAAGCAATGTATAAAACACATTCACAGTATTCATACTACAGTACTTACTTATAAATCACATCCCCTGCTGCAGCCACAGTGAGCCCTGATAGAGTTCTGGCCTCAATATCTACTGGTTTTGAGCAGATCTTTCCTGGGTTCTCATTGCGAAGACTGTAGAGGGTTTCCCAGTCTCCAGTTCCACTGGGGTCATCTCTGTCAAACCAGTCAGTCCAACATTCTGGACCATGGTGTTTAAATTGCGATAAGTTAGCAGCAATTTGCAGCAGACATTTGAAATCTTTCTGTAATGGCACATGTTGTGGTTTGGTCTTGATGAGACACAGATAAAGATAGAAAAACAGACGCAATGGAAATGGAAAAACAAGAAGGTATAATCTGCTTACGGATGTGAGTGGGGTAATAGCAGGGCCATCCTGAATGGAGTTAAAAAAACAAAACAGTGGGTGTCAGACCTTTCTATAGAAAGTGAGTCACTGAATAGTTTAGTTTGTACTTTGATTGCGACTGAAAGGAATCTTTAACCTGGTTTCACTGGAAGGAGGGGGAGTGAAAAACCTGCTCCTGTGTGACAAATGAACAAGATTTAAAATTGTATTTCACTAACACGTAAAAGAACCTCATTGCCACTCCAAAAACACAGCTGTTAAGGTGTTACAGATCTTGACTTAATATTAATTTGACAGTCATTCATTTTCCTTTTTGTCAACTGCAGTGACGACAGCGAAGGGTCTTACTTTTTTCATCACTTGGTTCCACTGAGTTAGGCTCTTTGACGTCCTGCTGGTTGCTTTCTAGTAAAGGTAATCAGAAAAAATGTCATCTACTGTGAGTGTGTATATTTGTGATTATAGAGTAGTCAAAATTGTAATTATGATCACAACCGTCGCAGTTGTTGAGATGCACCTACCAAAAAACAATGCTGCAACAATGGAAACACTTAACTATTAGAGAAAATTGCAAATTAAAAAGGTTAAAATCACAGAATATGACATACAGAACTTGTACATCTAGACAGAAAATAAAATATATTTATGTTGAAAAATTAGAAATATAATACAAAAAGTCATACATTACCAATTTGATCATGATTGCAGATAATGAGGGACCTTCAAAACTGTAGGGAAGTTGTTCGTATTCATGAATACAAATAAATATAAGTTCTCAGATGGTGCATGACATAATAATATATGAAACATAAATTATTAGAGTATGTTGGACCACATTTATGAAGTTGATTCAAAGACTATGTGAAATTAAGTTCAGAAGAGACATTATGTTACCTTTCTATGCAAAAGCAAAAGAGACTCACCCTCAGGTCTTTTCAGTTGTATGGTTGCATGAACCTCTGTGTGGCTTAACTTAAATAGAGTGCTGGTAATTTATTCATGTACTGACAAACAGTCACACTCACTGGAATTGTGTGTTGCAGACCACACCCAAAGAAAACATTTCCCCATTCAAAAAACTGCAATTCTAGAACAAGTTATGTTGGCAAATAATAAACCGCACGTTCAAAAGGGCTGCATAAGACAATAATGGTTGGAGATAAGGTGTCATTTTAAACCTCATTTCTTTGGATACCTGTTCCACACAGACAAATGCAAAGACAAGGAGATGCATGCAGGTACACAATAGGTCCAAAAACATATTGTGTTTCAAAACTCTCAGATTGCAGCATGTCGAACAGATCATATTTTCAAACCGGTCAAATCAGGTTGTGGAGGCCCACATTCTCACAAAAGCTATTGTAAAGTATCTGTGAGCAAAATATATGTGAGTATGTTAATTGTCAATGCATTTTTCACTTTGTAACACTAATACATAGATAGATAGATAGATAGATAGATAGATAGATAGACGCAACTGGAGCAGTTACCTTCTTTACAGAACAGTAAGTGAGTGCTGAAACTGCACAGCTGCAGCAAATGCCATAATCCAGACAGAAATTTGGCTGCCTCTCGCAGTTAAAGGCAGCTGTCATGCTATCTCTGCAATTATAAAAGGATGATTCAGGTGCAAGTAGCTGATAGGAATTAGAGCACAGCACCTGTACTCTGAGTTAGTAACAGCTTTACAGTTATTTTAGAAGCTGTTTAGGTGTTGTGGTTATATAACCTGGATAATCTGTCTTGTAGTAACAGAACATCTTGACGCCTGGGAACATCAAGAGTCATTCTGTTTGAGAGGTTAAGTTTTGTAAAGATCTTCCTGGGTTCTACTTTCAAACATGGACAATGACGTGTCCATGTACTGGCCCAGAGTAATTTCCAACCAGTTTGTCCACCTCTCTGAACAAAGAGACCAAATTCATTATATTATTTAAACTTGCATTTCAGATTTCTTTTTTGGCCACATATTATCACCTAACAAAGTTGAGAGGGCGAATATGTCAGCAAACAGTGGCTTTGCAGACACGAAGCAACATTAGCAGTCATTTGGAATCATGTTTCGGGCCACTTTATGAATGTAAATCTAATATTCACTTTCCTTTTAGCTCTCTTTCCATCAGCTCCTGAGTGAAATATCGGTCTCTTTAGCAACAAAATGCTCCACTATGTTCACCAGCCAGTAGCAGGTAGCGTTAAGTTGGTTTTTAGGCCTTTTCCACTCAAAACAGATGTCTGTTGCTGCTGGAAACAACGCTATGAGAGTTAGTGATGAAAAGACCCGTTCTTTAAAGGAACCCAGTTCATTTTGTTCACCCGCCACCATGAACGACTCTTTCAGTTCTTCATTTTTTAATTACACCCCCTCAAAGAGAGATGTGAGAGCGAACCAAAGAAGTAAAGTTGCCAGCCATAAAACCAAAACAATGATGCTAAAAGATGCTAAAAAGATCTGTATAGCCGAGGGAGCCTATAGAGTCAGGTGATAATTCTCTGTGGGCAGCGGCAGCCATCTTGGTTGTTTACAAAAATGCCTCAACGGCGCTCCTCTGTCAGTCATCGTGTCATCGTATTAGATAAACGGTTGTGAATCTGTCTGAATGGGAGGGGTGACGTATCTGCCAGAGCGAATAAAACATGAGCTCGAAGATGTATCTGGTTTCCAGGCTACTAACGATGTGCTTCACTATCACGTTGACTGGCACGAAAAGTCTGCACTGCAGAAAAAGTTGTGAGTCAAGCGGTTTCCTGAATGGGCATGTTTTGTTTGAGAGGGCGGAAATAACGGAAACTGCTGTGGTAAAACATAAATTCTATTAGTGGTGAAAAGTGATGAAACAGAGACCAGTTGATTATCAACATTGTTTCAAATAAAATGTCAATCAGGTTTATCCAATCAAATGACAATTTATCACTCTATTTTTTAATTCACATAGACCTACATTTCATCACTTCCATTATGAATTCATAAACATTTGTTCATCACTTCCATTTTTGTCAATTATTCTTTGTTACAGCCACCCTTGAGGCCACTTTCCTTAAATGATAAATTGCAATTTTGTGTTTTGTGAATGATGAATGTAAGACGGGGAAAATTATGAAACATGGCTCTGTTTTCATTGTATCACGACTGTTTTGATCAAATTGGCTTTAAATGAATAAAATCGGCTTAAAATTAATCAAATCACTTCATAATTTATCTCTCAGTTTTTCATTTAGTTTGCATGCATTTTCGTCACCTCCATTTTTATCAATACATATTTGTTACTTCCAACCCTCTTACTTGTATACTGTGAGGAATGTAGCCAACCCCTTTACAATTTCTCTTGGAAGTGAGTTGAAAAGAAATACACAGAAAAGAAATAAAAAAAACATGTTCTCAGAAAATTGTGCATCACTTAAACTGCTCCAAAGATTTTGACACAACTCGTGATTTTCTGGGATAAATATCATTTAAATCCACAACCTCTATTCATGGCATTGTGTCAAAATACTGTATTCAAGCCCCAAAACTCTTGTGGTTCCCCCCCCCCTCTCAGGTGTTTCTAATCATCCAACATCACTACACTACATTGACTTGTCTGCATTTTGTTGTTAAACATACAAGACCAGAGTATGGCTGCCCTTTTTTTCAGTGTCCCTCCTCTGTAGTGGTTGTGTGTATGCTAATTAATTGCCCTTTGAGAAGAATAGCTACCTCCCTCTGTTCAATAGCAGCTGGGGATAGTCTCTGTCTATTCATTCATCAGCATTAAACTTTGTCATCTGAAGGGGCCAGCGTAATATTTTACACTAAATTGTGCTTTGGACTGGATGCCAAAGTACAAATGACAGCATGGTGTAGACTCATTTATCATCCCCACAACATACACACACCTCCCTCTATCTCTCTACCCCCACACTCCCCCAGTCTCTCTCTTTCTCTCTCTCTTCCCCAGTCTCCATGGAAATCACTGGTGTCTCCATCCTCCTGTGGTGAAGAAGCTGACTGCAGACTTTCTGTTGACCATCAGCCCCATTTACCCTGATGGAGCTCTGAGAAAACACAATTTTTACACACACTTTCTTATTCATCTATCTTTTTGAGAGCTTCCCACTGACCTATTCACTGCAGTCATCTTATAACATCAAAGAGGCACATACCTAATGCCAACCACATTCATTGCAACTCTGCCTCCTTAAATTATGTTCACATGCAACTAATCTGCATTAGCAGTTAATGTTCATTTGTAACACTCAGCACTAGTCGATGCAGGAAGTAGTGTGATGGCCATAAAGAAGAGTAATCAGTAAGGATGTGGAGATCAGTTGAAGGATGGGTGTATACCTTGTGCACAATCTCCATCTTAATCATGATGACAGGGATAATTGTACATCATTTAGGGATGGTTTTGTCTTTTTTTGTTATTTCTTTGTACCAAATGTGCCGCTGTCTAAGTGTGTGTGTGTGTTATGTTACACTTAGACTGCTTACTCGGTCACCTGACGCCTGCTTTGAAAAAAAAAAAAACAACTGTTGTCACAGCAACAGTCAGACAGTATTGTCAGGCAGCAGTTAAACTTACACGTGATCTAATAGTTTAAGGCGTGTTTTAACTGAGAAGAAAACCATGTTAGGCTTCGTTTGCCCAAATGACACTGTCAACAGTTTGCATATGAACAATTTCTTTGGTATGAAGTCGTTCCAATTAATACTTTAAAAAAAGGTTTCTTTATTAGCCAGAGTAATGGGGCATTGTTTCTAAAAAAGGCAAAATTAGTTCAACAACACTGATGAGAGTGGTGAGAGTGAACCAAAATATCAATATCATTGTGGGCTGGGAACCAAATAATAAGCTGAAAGTTGCTATAAAGCCCACTAGGGCTGTGGGGAAGTGCAGGGTCGGGTGATAATTCTCAGTAGGTTCACCATTTTGAGCGACATCTTTCACTTAAGATAGTCTCGTGAATTAAATTCCATTCATCTCCATTGTAAATCTCAAAGACGTGTATTTCAAAACCTGGACAAATGAAACCAAAACTATCTGCACTGGGGCAAGTGGGTAGGTATCACAGGGGCAAGTGAGAAAGTATGTTTTTTTAATTGGGTGAAATAACCCTCATACATCATCATAAATACAGTGTGCAACATAAAGTGTTTGGAATATAGGGTCTCTTATGAGTAATAGCTAATAGATTGTAACCACTTATAACAGAAGTATTCTGCTGATCCATTTTATCTACGGTATGTTCACCTATTTTTAATTATTATCTAAATCTTTAATTCAACTCCTAAACCTGAATTAACTGCTTAGACAAGTACAAACCTTGACCACACTCTGACGATTTCTTCACTGCAAAGGTCTAAAACTCAGGTTCCCGGTAGAATGAAACTGAAAGCACATCATGCACATCACACCTTTATGTTTATAGATTAATTACTGAATAATGCCTTCAGTGCTAAAAGCAGCAGGAAGGTACAAGGCCTTTTGTAATGTCTCACATCTGAAATGTTCCTGCACTCACAATGCATTAAGTCTATGGCATACTATGGTATGGCTGCTGTATGTCTATGAAACACATCTGTGACCTTTCAGTGCTCCACACTCACCTCTAATGAAACAGGCTGTTTAGGGGGTCATAAACTTAACCATAGCATTAACAAACCACTTATGCAATTGGCTGGCACCATTGCTGATCCCACTCACTTACTGTATAGTGCAAAGGGTATATCTGAGATAGGGACGCTAATATCTGTTGATTTGGAGCTGTTTTGTTTTCTCATGAGTGGTTTTGCTTGTAATTGTTTGTGACAGGGTTCCTGGGTGTCAGCCAGACTCATTATGCCCTAATAACAGCTGCTTAAAAAAAGAGAACTACATGTTGTATTCACATGTGCCTGTATGTGCCCATGGTTTGGTCAGACGTGCCAGTGATGAAAGCCATGAACTGAAAAGTCCATTTTCTCGTTATACACATTATATCCTTTGGAAGTAGCTTGTGTCTCAAGTATTCAGCTGTTCAAACTCAATGCAGTCGAAAGTGGCCTGAGGATAATTATGTAAAGTAGAGGTAAGAAGATGAAAATGTGGTAAGGGTTTAATTATCACTGGAAATGAACTTTACATTGCATAAAAGGCAAGAAAGACATAGCACAGATTTTGATAATGTGTCTTTTAAATGTAGCTCCCTGTGTCTGCCACATCTTCAGCTCGCACAAAATGTTCATCCACTGATATCTTGTTGCTCATTTATTGGTTTTGCTTTTTACTGCGTGTGTGTGCAAGCAAGCAAGTTGGCAAGAAACAGGAAAATGATTCAGGTTGTTACCAGAAATGACAGCAATCCTTTTTCCATTTGGAGAATGGTATTTTGTGAACCTTTGCATGTCATTGTTAAAAGGTATTATTGTGTCTGCTGCACATGCAAATTGGGACTGCAGTAATTATAGAATACATGTACAATCAGTGATGGGTTATTCTATTGATGCATACATTATTTCCTAGAGAATTCATGCCATAACATATGTATATATGTGTATTTCCAGGATGAGGAGTGAGAGAGAGAGTATGAGGACTCATTGATATTTTTCTCAGGCCAGCAAAAATCCTTCTAGACCCCCTGGTGACCCGCTCATTAATACATGCTGTATACACACACGGCTGCACTGCTCCAACCTTTTATTGCTCTTAACTGTGCCTCTGTGTGAAGTGTGTCTGTCAGTACGGCTCTAATACGTCATCATTCGTCTTGCATCTTGACAACCATTCAATCAAACAGTGGCCTCCGGGATTGAGCCGGAACCCTTCTCCACGGGGACGGCTGTTACCATGGTAACTGAGGAGGTGTGCGACCCACCAACAAGCCGAAGAATGCAGTGTTGTTTTGTTTTTCTCTCCCGGAGAAAACATCAACTTTGAGTTAGTTTATCTGTCTCTCCCTGTTCCTTTCTTTCTGGTTTCTCCCCCCGTGTGGAGGAGTGTATGCACCTCTCGCTCTCACTTTCAATTTCTGAGGCTTGTGGGTAATCGTGATGTGCCACAGGTGAGTCGGAGTACAAGGTTTCTACCATCAGTTGTCAGCCTGGAAAATCTCCACACTAATTTTCCAAAGCAGGCTGCCAACACTGGTGCAGCATCCACAGGGAGCTGTGCAACATGGTGATGACATTTGATTACTTATTGCCAAAAATGCATACCATAGTATAATCATTCCTGAGTAAAAATGATCAAAACAAAGTGCATGTGCTTTATTTTTCTGCAAATGATCAGAAGGTGCATTAAGTCTGAAACCATGGCTGATGTTTCCTATTTAACAAGACAAGAGTCCATACAGCCATACTACAGCAGTGCTTTGAGCTAAACGCTAACATGCTCACAATGACAAAGTTAACATGTTGATGTTAAGCAGATATGATGTTTACCATGTTCACCATGTTAATTTGGCACATGAGCATGCTAACATTTGCTAATTAGCACTGAACTCAAAGTACAGCTAAGGCTGAATGTCATCAGCTTTGCAGGTATTTGGTCATAAACCCAATTATTGCACAAATGAACATTTTGACCTGATGATGGCGCTAGATGAAAATTCAGGGGAGTTATCACAATGTGTCCCGATGAGAACATGAATGTGTGTACCAAATGTCGTAGCAATCCATCTGACTTGTTGAGACATTTCACTCAAAACCACAAATGTCAACCTCATGGGGGCGCTAGAGGAAAAGTCAGTGGGTCGCCAAAGTCATTAGGATTTATCATACGGAAACCACGAATGTCTGTATAAGACTTCATAACAATCCATCCAATAGTTGAGATATTTCAGTCTGGATTAAAGTGGCAGACCAACTGACTGACATTGTATAGAGCCATGTCATTAGCATGGCTAAACATTTAAATATAGGAAATAAAATAAAAATAATGTGCTTGAATTTTGTCATTTAGAATGCATTTCCTGATTTTCACCCTACTGCCATAATTATTCTTTCAAAGTTGCATTCAGCTGTGATGTACATCTGTGATGGATTGCACGTCTAAAGAATCCTTCCCACTGCTGTAGTCTGAATTTCTGCTGCCCCACAGCAGAAATCATGCAGCATGTCTTACATGGGGCCTACTTGCTATTTTCACTTGACATCCTCTTTTCTCTGTGAGTAATTAAAGAGAGGGTTTGGGCACAGGCAGTGACAGGAGGTCCGCTGAGATAGCCAGTGGTCTAATTAGAACCACATATCTCCTTTCTCATCTATGAAAACACTAGCCACCCATGCTTTTACGCCAGCTGTGATTTAAGTATCCTGCTGCTGAATGGGTGTCTAATGAAACCCTTTTTTGCTGCAGGACTTTCAAGGCTGTCGAACAGCAAACAAAACAACACTCAGGAGAATTAAGGTGTTTTTTCACTTCAGTGTTATGTCTGAAATTATGATTAATCACCTTGGAAGAAGAGACTTGTAGAAAACAAGCTACGCCTCTCACTGAACTCACAGCGAACAAGAAATGTGGAACAACATATGGTCACTGTTCAGATGGATGCTGGTTCATCACTTTGTGGTGTTTTCATGTGGATGCAGGGCGGGTGTAACTGATAAAATATTAACCAGGAGAATATTTATGCATGTGTTTTCATTTATACCCGACAGGCTTCTGTTGTCAAGGAAGTGCTGTGAACTGATTCATTACGCTGGAGGATCATGTTTACTCAGCTCGGCTCTGTATTATTTCTCATTCACAGCCCCTACGGTGCCTATGCTCGTTCACGTTGAACGCCGTTACAGTCAAATGCCAATCTGTACTCTGTTGTGCTGGGCTTGCCTGCTGACAAATGGCCCGGAGGAGAGGTCCAAGGAGAGTCCTGTCAGAGCCAGTCAGCACTGTGCTGCTGCAGCAAAATGAGGAGATATGGGGGTGGTGGGTGGGGGGTGGGGTGGGGGGGTAAGAGACAGGGAGAAAGAGAACACGATGGATAGAGGGAGAGAGAGAAGGAGATGTTCACAAATGATATCCTTAAAAAGTTCTTTAAAAAGCTCAAACATGCATAGGTTCAGTCCCTGCAACAGACATTCCATCAATTTATGTCAAAACATCCTTTAACAAGATGCTGGCGCTTCAGATGTGTCTGAAAATGATTTGCAAAAAGCTGATAAATATTCCTTCGAATGGATGCAGCAGGCAACATGCAGCACTACAATAAAAGTAAAAGACACAGAATGCTCAGTGATGATCACAGCTCCTGGTGTTTCACACTCTGGCCTAAGTGTAAGCTATCTCTATAGCAAATAGATCTGCTTGGGGGTTAACCAGTGTGCAATTGAAAAGCCATCCACACCAGCTTAATTTACAGTTTTATTGGCTGATTATTCAGGTCAAAACTGCTGAGTCTGGTTATGATCCAGGGAGAGAGAGACAGAGAGCAAAGGTTCAAATGGAGACTTGATGTTTGGCACAAGGGGAATGAAGCCTCTAATAATCGCATAATGTGAATGTGAGCTGTATTCCTCGATGCTTGATTTCAATCAGGGGAGTATTACCAGAGGAGTAGAAGGGTAATAGGCTGGGCTCAGATAGGAGATACTACTGCCAAAAGGAAGCACAGCCTTCACAGGCAATTTGTTTACCCAACATCAATGTTTAATTTATTGACCTGTTGTTAGATTGGAATGCCAAATGATAGCTTTAATACACCAAATGCAGCTCAAAGTGCTTTACAAATTAAAAAAGGACAATTTACACAACAGCTAAAATATTAAAATACAATAATTGATAACATGCTGAAACGCAAGAAACTAAAGTACTGTATTCAAGCACTATTTGAGTTTCATTGTGAAGATTCCTGGTTCCTATATGCAGACAAATTACAATTGAGCTGAGCTTGTACGTACTTGCTACTTTAAATTACCTCACTACTTTACTTCATTCTGAAAATACAAAAACAATTTACTGGGAAATATCCATTTTACTCCACTAGATTTATATGGCAGCTACAGTATTTTTTTTCTTTTCAATTTTTTTCCCCAAACAAAAACATATTCAGCTTCTAAAATATGATTATATGTTATAGATTAAACTACGCAGCAGTGTATTAAGAAGTTGATATTAGCTGTAATAATCCAATAATATCATATATACATTTAATAATGTATAACACTCCAGTCTGCCAGTCTGCATTGTTTTATGTTTGATACTTTAGGTACATTTTGCACTTTTACTTAACTAAAATCTTGAATGTAGGACTTTTACTTGTAATTGAGTATGAAAATGTACATTTTACAAAGCGTGATGCATATTTGCATTATTACTATTTGACTGGGAAGCAGGGCGGCAAAGTAAACAGCCAAACAGTCCTTCATCCAGTCCAAGTAGCTGCTGCTGATGTGTCCTTGAGCAAGACACAGAGTCTGTTCGAGGCAGAGTTGGAAAGTCACGCAGAAGTGAATCTCTCCTCTGGGAATCTAGCGAGTCTCCGTGAAAAATAATTTACAAAATCATTCTGGGGACATTTCTGCTTCATCACATACAGCTCAGTGAAGAGACAGGACTGGGGGGCGGGGAGGCGGTTGTCACATCCTCCAGCAAGGGCTCACGTTTAAATCCACGATGTGCTGAGTACGGTGCTTTCACCTTAATATTGCTGCTCCACCCTGATATTGCGCATTATGAATCATTTCATTGTAAACATCCCGCAGTAGTGCTCTAAATTCCAGATTTGGTTCAACAGCCTGAAGTGGTTTGTGTGTTGGAAACGCCGCCTTTGTGCAGAATACAACTGAAGCTACTCTGGTGGGAAAAAGCACATACACTTGCAGCGATATCACAGTCAATGTTTTATAACTGGAACAAGGCAGAAGGAGCAGTACATCCATAAACCCTCCCTCTCTCCTTCAAACAAATGTACGTACACAGGGACACTTGCACGTTTACATGAACACTCACTCACACACACACACACAGACACACACAATCCCTCTTGGCTTGCGTTGCAACTCTATGATAGAACGATGTCTCACTCCAGGGGTGCAGTATTGCGCTGTCAGAGGTGTGTGACAGATATTAATGTCATGGAGGAACATGATGGATGGAATTCCTTTATGATGTTGCTTTCTATCTCCGGCTCTGTCTCCCAGAGCCTGGCATGCAGCAGACAGCCCTTTAATGAGCTCTGGAAACATCCATATCCGCTGACAGCCCTTCCTTAGCGGCCTCTTTGCCTAAAAACGGTCTGACGGGCACCGACTCCCAGGGAAATGGGGGAAGTCTACTACAGAACACCCAGACGTCTTGTACCCGGCAACAGGAAACACAGACTAAATGAAGGCCTTTTTTTTTCTTTAATTATGAATGAGAATGTGATTGTGGCAGTTTAACACATGCTATGTTGTATTCAAGAGAAAAGGATGCAGAAAAACCTAAATCACACGTCATTTTTCATTATGTCTTGGTCATGCTGCAAGTTTCTTTGACAGGAACATATGATAGAGCTCTGATGAAAAATTATGACACCACCTGTTCATCTATTAGACACAGATAAGCGTGTTTATCCTGTCTCTCACTCGTATCATACCACATAATACTGATTCTGTAATATTTTACAACAGCAATTCATTTTAATTATGCTGGGAGAAGATGGAGAAACTGCTGGTTGACAGACAGCGTTGTTAATAATCATTGTCTGTCCTGATTACCTGTCTATTAAATAAAAATAATTCCTGATTAGAAGAAACAGAAGTTGTTCAGCTACTGATTGCTACCTGCATTGCTTCTAAATATATCTCATCTCATCTCATGAATACGTTTATATAAATGCAAATATGTTGAGTTGAGTATAATTAGGTCCATCCACATGAATATCTATAAATACGTCTTTTATTTTCTGTGCTGATTTTTACACTGATTTAATGTTCATGTCAGGAATCTAATATTTAGAAGGTTAAAGGGAAATTAATTGCATTATACCTCCTAATACATTTTTGTTGAGCCAACATGTAATATGAGACACAAAGTAATTTCAGACAAAGGGAGAAAGATGAAAAAGTTCTTGATAAAACAACTCCTGCCAGTGTGTCATTGCACTGAATGTACAGCAGCGTGTTCAGCCACCGTGTGCTCTAACGCAGTGACTCCTGCTTGTGTCTCTTCAGTTCTACAGTAAAACTGAGCTGACACCTAGTGGTGGCAACAGTCACCAGCTACTGTACAGTGCTTTTCTCTCTAAACTTAAGGTACTTTATTGATCCCAGTAGGGAAGTTCTCCTCATGTCCCCCGTCCTCCAGGGTGATCAGAGGTCAGGATTAATTACAGAACAGCCTCCCTGGAGCTGAAGGGATTCAGCGTCTTGCCAAAGGACAAATCAGCAGGACTCGTCTTGAACACCGGCTCTATGGTTGAAGGACGAATCCCCCAAGTAAGAAACACCCCCCCCCGGTGCCCCACGAATACAGCTCAGTTTATTTGAGATAATTGCATGTAAATGAACTGTTCTATTACTGTTGCCACGGCTTAAAGCATTTCTGCTTTATTATATTTTGAACATTACTTTAATAATAATGATGTACAGCACCCAGTTTTGCAAACACAAATTGTCTATGTCCATGATTGGACGACTCTGACTGGGTTGCTTATGAACATTTCAAGGATCACAAACAACTTTTCCCACATGTGTGGGGAGACAGTGAGGGGGATGATATGCAACAAAGGAGCTGATATGTGGCTCAAAACACTAGGCCATAGGGGCACTCAGGCTAATATATTTATAAAAATACAACAAATCCGACTTTGTCAGGGATAGAATGATAAAGCCTGGATATCTTATCGAGATGGAGTCAGGTATTCAGTGTCTGACATTAAGATATACAGTGTTAGAAAGAAAAGAAAGAGAGTGGAAAAAGCACTTAGATCCTTTTCTTAAGTAAAAGTAGCAAAACCACACTGAAAACACAAGTAAAAGTCCCGCATTCAAAACTTTACTTGAGTAGAAGTATGTGTTATCAGCAAAAATGTACCCATTATGCAGTGTCACCAAATTTGGAGATACATGGTTTTCACCTGACAGGAAGGATATGAAAATATGCAATCTGAAAAGTAACTAAAGCTGTCTGACAAACATAGTGGAGTAAAAAGTACAATAATTACCTCTGAGATGTAGTGGAGTAGAAGTATAAAGCTGCATAAAATGGAAATACTCAAGTAAAGTACAAGTACTTAGTTACATTTCACCACTGTGCATGAGCAAAACAAGCATTTTCAGAGAGCAGATAAAGTAAAACGCATCAAAGAAAAGAATCATATTTTAGAAGGGTATGGTTGTGAAACAAGTTTAACTTGTTTAGCACTAACAGGCACGTATCTTGTTATCTTCCATTTGCAGCCCTTAAAAACACAAACATCATTCATAGATTCTTGGCCTACAAAGACTTATGAATTATGAAATGCAAACAAAAAACAAATTTCACTCCAAAAGTGTGAATTTCTTAAATCTGTCTCTCTTTCTTCAGTGTGCCCATTAAAATATAATGTTAAGGAGCTGGAAACAAAGATGAACCATATATAACACAAGATGGCGCTATAGTTCTACAGGTGATGTTGCTATTTTTCCTGAGCCTTGTGTGCTCCATGTTGCTGAACATAAACAAAGGAGTGTTTCGGTGGCTTTCTGTAGACAGAATAACACATTTTTCTTTCATAGTCCCAACAAAAACGTGTTAATGCTGCCGCAGCATTTTGTCTACACTCACTATGGACTCTGACGGAGAACCAGGCATTTAGAATTCTGTGCCCCAGCTGAGGATAGCCCCACGCTCAGTGGAGGTCAGTAAAGCGTACAACTATTTCCTTTCTGCAGGATATTAACACCCTGCATATCTGTCCATCACAGGCCTCACACCTCAACAAGTGAAATCATCCACTTCCTGTGAGCGCCCTCTCACTCACCTCTCCGCTTTATTGTTCATCTCTGATGTGTGACGGCGTGCATCCGAGAATGTCTCTGTGCTGACGCATGATTGGTAGAGCCCCCCCCGCTGCGCCTGTCTCCTCCAGGAAGTAGGCATTTCTTCCCAGTTCCTGTCTTCCTCGCTGACCCTGCAGTCAAACATGTGCATATTTACAGGCAGGGGAGCGGCGGGGGAGACACTTTAAATTCAGATAGAGGCTGAGCCTAATGGCTGCATTGGAGGGACAGTGATATCTGTTGATTTGTGTTTGATCGTACTAGGAAGGCATAGACAGACAAGAGATTATAGGCAGGAGAATAAGAGCATGGCAAGACTGGCAAGGTTGTCAGCGGAACCACTGGGTGAAAGGGGTTAGGGACTGTAAAAAAAGCAATACAGCCCTGTAGTTTCAGATTCAAGGAATCATGTGTGCAAAAAGTGCAAGATAGGCTATATGATTGCACAATGATTCCACGTTCAGCATTAACTGTATCAATCAATAATCTAGGAAACCAATCACAGTCCTTAAATTGAGAATCAAGCCTCTCTGTATCTGTAGACCACATCTCTTCCTCTCCTCAGAACCAAAAGTGGGTCCATCCTCTTGTTCCTCGTCCAAGTAAGAGAGGAAAGGGCCCAGGCGCTGGAGGCAGGAGGGTAAATATTTGTTTTGTGGTCTCTCTGTTGAGCTCCAGACCTCTGTGTGCCTCTTAAGAAAACTTTCTGCCGCACGGGAGCAACCAGAGCAAACAATCCCACATCACGCCGTCTGGCTCGCCGTGGACCCTCGTGTGTTTGTTTGTTCAGACAGCCGCCATGACAGACGGCGGAACACTGGGAGGAAGAAATCTGAAGGAAAAGAGAGGGGGAACAAGAATTGGAGAGTAGGAGGAGTAGGAGGTCGGGCTGTTGCATGAGATAGAGGACTGATGGAGGACTACACCACAGATGGTGCGCTCGTCCTATTCCCAAAAGCTTTGCTCTCTGCAGACATGGGTCGAACAGTATTTAAATAAAATAATTCTTGGCATATGTTGTAACCTGCTCTGTGTCAGTAGAAGATGAGATGCAGGACAGCAGGAGTGAGAGAAAAAGTAGACAACAACAGGAAAGTGTTAAGAAGATAGTTAGGGATGCTTCACTGTCACTGACAACTTTGTAGTCCTCATAGCCTTAGGGGCCTTCACCCTCATGATACTTGAAATAGGCTTCTTTAAATATATTTAAGAAATAGTACAACTAGTTGGCTGCATCGAATTTAAGAGATTTAGTGTCTTCATTTAGTTAACTAATTTCATTCTGAAGCTTTTCATGTGAATAATTTGGATAAAAACTAGTATCTTAAAGCAACTATCCATCTGTTTGTGTGTGTGTGTGTGTGTGTGTGTGTGTGTGTGTGTCTTTGCATATATACACATTTGTGTGTGTGTGTTTGTGTGTGACTCCCTCCTCCCCTCAGCTCAGGCCCATTTTGTTGTGTGTGTGTGGGGAGCGGAGGGGTTTGAAGGAGCAGATCAGAGGACGCTGTAGAGGCTCACTGAGCATTGGGGTGAGATTAGCTCCCTCACAGAGGAATCAAACTGACCTGGGAGGCATGCCATCAGAAGGACAGATGGATAAGAACTATTGACCTGCTGACCTGCATCAGATTCTCACTAACTCATGCTAATTCGTATGCAAATTGGTACAAATGCACCTCTCTGACTTTTTCTCCCTTTCTCTCTGTCGGTTTCTCTCACTTTTCCTCTTGTTTTACCACTTGCACTCATATTCCACAATACATACTGTGCATGCACACAGAGACATACAATACATACATACAGAGACATATAGACACACACAAACATGCAAACACATTCTCCCTTGTGGCGTGCCCTCATGGTGGTCGGTTGCACTTCTAAAGGCTTAATCTGTTGGGCCCACCTCCCTGGTTAAGAGAACAAAGGCCCCTCTCCCCTGACACAAAGGGAGCTCACACACCCCTACACACACGTCCGATTTCAGCCCCAGACGGACCACCCATCCTTGAAGACCATTGCTTCACACAGAGAGGGGAGACAGCAACAACGGCTGTGCATCAATGACAAGAGTGTTGAGCAACTCCACTTTACGTTGTTGCAGACATTAAAGTCTCCTTTCCATTTTGCCCCTGAGTGGGCAGTTCACACACTCTTTGGGGGCATTTTGTTTTTGTGGTAGAAAAGGCGATCAAGGGACACCATGTTGAGGAGTCCCCCAGCAGGCTTTGATCCAAAGGTTTGCTGGGATATGTGGTCTCAGTGGTGGAGAGATTAGATTGTCTCACCACTGAACAGAATGATCACCACTCTTAAAAAGAAAAGGATCAAATAGCCAATTTTTCTTTAAAGAGCAGCTTCTCACGAAAGCCACTTTAAAAGGTCAGTAGATGCTGTATTGGAAGATGTCAGTCCTGCTTAAAATCACAAAGTTTGCATTATGCAGCCAATCACACACACTGTTGCTTTCTGCGTTGATTCAGTTTTCCTTCTGGTATTTTTCTGTGTAATTGCATACTTTTGTTGAGCAGGCTGATGTCATGGGGAAGTTACCATCCCTGCTCCAGTCTCTGCTAACCAGCCAGCTATGATCTGTTCATACTAAATGCCAAACAACACTGATGGGCCCTTTAGGATAGCAAAGTGGATGAGAACAGCCAACTCTAAACTGATCCAGCAGGGGCTTCAGGGGTCACACTCTGTAGCTAAAATAGAGAAGTAGGGGTGTCGTCGTGGTTGAGTAGTTTAAGATGCACAAACGTAATCGTGATGTTGCAACTTCACTTCCAACCTGCACCTAGCTATAGCTTAATATTTCAGTCTTCTCATTGAAATCTCAGTAAGGAAACAGTGTATTTCCAAAAATGTGTTATATTCTAATTATTCCTTTTATCCTTGAATATCAAAATGCATATTTAGATGTCAGCTAGTCATTTATTTTCTTTTTTAGAACCGTAGACACGTCACCTTGGGCATTAAGATTCAAAATCATAGTCAAATGTCAGACATATACTGTACCCTCTGTACTGTATTTCCCGCAAAATATCAATGTTGTTTACTAGTTTCTCCTGAATAAAAGTAACTACAAATCTTTACACGTCAGCTACATTTTTCCACACAACTCCAGCAGCAATTTTCTCAGTCTGCCTTTGATTAGTCCTGTAAGTATCTGAGGCAAAACTGCCTGGCACGGATCATGTTTTACCACATGCTACCACAATTGTTTTTAGCTTTCAGACAGAATCCAGTTATTTCTGGATGTTCATGTGTGTCTCAATGATTGAACCAACCTTCCCAGCAGAGACACCTCCTGGGCCCACATGCTGGATATTCCCCCAGGAATCACGCCAGTGTGTGCCATCAGCCTTACACTGCTCCATTGGCTGAGTAACTGCATTTGTTTGAGCTGAGCTTTCTTCCCGTTTACTCACAGCCTCTGCCGAGTTGCCAGCCAGATCTCCATAATCCGCAAACAATTATCATATTTGCCTCAGCGGACAACTCAGGTTTTCGTTTACTGATTCAAAATTAACAATTTACACAGCTGGGTTTGTAGCGAACACCTTTCTTTGCTGGCAGCGCTCCATCTGGAACCAGAACAGGAGGGTTGATGTTTGTGGAGATAAAAAAAAAACGATGGAGACACACACAAATGACTCTTTGACAAATTGAGAAAATATTGTGATTTTAGATTTGAGTAAACTTAAAAATTTCATGGATATGAAAATAAACAAACTGGATTCAATAATACAGCTTTCACTCTAGTGGCCAGTGGGATAGCAGCATATACCAGTAACATCAAAATGTATGAGCATTTAGAAAGTGGATGGTGTTAATTCTCCTTACAAAAATGGCGTAAATGTCTTTGAGAATAATCAAAATTGCTCACACTCATCTCAAAACGTTAAACGCATAAACAGAAAACTTTCCCTAGAAAACATAGAAGAAGATAAGTTTATAATGGTTGGGGAAGTTTAGCAAGTAGGCTGAATTCTAGTTTATCTATATTCATGAGCTGACCTTTTCTGTGTCAGCTAGTGAGCAATAATCACTTCCTTGTGTAAACCATGTTAAATGAGGCATAGTTGCAAAGGTCATAAACTGCCAAAGCACAGGGAGAAAAGTACAAGATGACTTCTTAAGCTCAAGCAGAAGAGATGTGAATTCCAAGTAGGACTGTTTTGACAACAGTGTCAGAACTGAGTTTCAGTACTGATGCCAACAATACTTTTTTTGATACCTCGAGGAACAATAACACACAGTTCTTAGAACTTTAGCACACCAGAAAGTCAGACACTCTGACTTTGCTTGTTATTTCACAGTTAGATACCTTACTTTGAGAAATATAAGTCAATAAATCCCCACAAAGCAGCTGTACAAGATTACAACCAAAATATTGTCCAAATCAGGAAACATCTCATGAAAGACACAGTAAACAAGATTAGCATTAGATGCCAACTTTCAGTACTTAATTCCAAGACTGTCCTCCCAAGAAGAACAACACCATAAATCATTTCAGCAACTGCTCCAAAACGTAATAGTAATTACAAGGGGAGCAAAGGTGAAAGTCAGGTGACATAAAACTCAACAGTGGCTTGTAATGGCTTTGGAAGGCACAGACAAATCATGTTGTGATTGAAATAATCAGAAAACGCTTCTATATGTCGTTCTAGGTGGCATGGACAAACATCGTAAATTAACTAATTCCAGCATTTCTCTTCTCAATGGTTTCTTAACATTTTAACCACTTCACACTCTTAGTGACTTGCAAGCTCCGCAGTCCAGAGCGCAAACTTAAGAACTCCCTGTTAATGGACACAACGTGACAGTAGAACCTGCGACTGTTTCCTCTAATCAGAGGTTACACTGATTATTACTTTTAACTGGAATGGAATACCCAATGGTTGTGAATTACTGAATCAGAACAAGTCATACTTTTACATACTTCCGTGTAGGTTATTTAAATTCACTGGAGCTCACAGTACTGTCAACTATCTGCCACCTACAAGCCAAAACAAACTGTAAATATATTTGCCGATGTTGTTTGGCCAACTGAGGCAGGGAAATTGGACGCTGGATGTATTGGGCAACAGGTATTATGCCAGCTCTGCTGATTGTGCCAAGTCATTAATCTGGGTGGAACTGTTTGGCATGCAGCTCCCCGTATCAACCAGCAGATCTATTGCTTAGGCTTTGAGATTATGTAAAAACATGCACTCATTCTGGTCTGCTGAGCTGCCACTAGCTGAAGTTAGGGAGAGGAGGAAGACGGCATGGGGAGAAGGGGTGGGGGGGGGCTGGAAACAGAGACACAGAAAGCTAAGCTCAAGAGAAAATGAGACAGCATCAAGAACACCAAGCAATAAGCAATTATTAGCAACACCATCGACCTATTCCACTTTCTCACCCATCTATCTTGCTTATACAAAGGGAAAACATTCACTTTTTACCCATAAACACTCATGTCTCCCTCATGTCGCCCATTATTGCATCGGCAAAGCTAAGCTCTGGTGAGTCACTCTGACATCTCCTTGGTAATTACACCAGAGAACTCATTCACCCTAAAGTGTTCATGACTGGTCATTTTAAATGACCACTAGCCTCTTTACTTCTTATACATTTCCTTCATGCTTTAATCCTTCTGAGTTTTTTTTTTTACAGGTCTTCGCTTGGTGATGAGGTTGTTATTGTGTTGTTGCCATTCTCCATGCTCACCATCAGCCTCCCTCATGAAATGTGGATTATGGCGCTGGAAGGTCTATCTTGGAAAACATTGAAAATTGCATTCTCGTGTCTGACAGCGTGTTTCCACAGCGGCACGTAAACCCGTTATTCTTCATTGGCAGTGATATTTATAGAGATGTTTACATTGGCCTATCAGAGAAATGGAGATGAAAGTTATGTCTCTCAATATGCCTTCGGATTATTTCAAGATGTCAGTGAATCTGTGGCCACATCCTCAGGAGTCGGCTGATGTTTTCACACAGGCAAATTAAAAGGGTTTAATGAAATGACAGAACATGTCATTACAACAAGTGGGTGGACTAGAAGCTTTATTTCTTGTTGTAGGTTGACAACTTTTGTCTCTTTCATCTGTGTAGAAATGGCTTGTCCAATTACTCAACACCTGGAACAATTTCAATCACTGCTAAATGCCAAAATCTAGCAGCTGATGGGGAATCATATCATGACCATTTTATGCCACAAATTGTTTTTTCACTTCCTTTTTTTTCTCCACAGATTTAATAAACGAGATATAACGTGTTAATTTGTGACCTTTAGAGGTGCTGATAGGTTTTGTTACCTTTGGACAGAGCCAGGCTAGCTGTTTCCCCCTTTTTCCAGTCTTTGTGCTAAGCTAGACGACTCACCAGCTTCTGGCTGTAGCTTCATATCTAATGGACCGTTGATAGAGTGATATTGATCTTCTCATCTAACTCTCAGCAAGAGAGCGAATAAGCATATTTCCCAAAATGTCAGATTATTCCTTAAAAAGTTATACTTTATCAGCTCTGGTGTTGCTACTATAGCCAAAGGCTGAGGTGGGTGTGGTGAAAAGTCAGTTGTTAAAGAACACTCTATGATATAATTTGGGAAATATGCTGTTTTACTGCAAGTTAGATAAGATCAGTATCAGTTTGAGCAGGGTTCAACGTTGAAATGAAACAAAATAGAATCTGTTTTTCTGCTTTCAGTCCTGAACCTATGAGTTTTATCTCTGTGGAGACTTGGATGAAATGGAAATCTTGTCATCTGACTGTGGGTAAGATGGCAAACATAGATCCCAAAATACCACCATGTGCATAACTAGTATGACATTGCAGGAAATGATCCGCAGTTCTGTGGATAAATCAAGGTTTTAAATAGACTGCTGGCAAAGATTCATGCTGTTTACCATGACTTCCATCCCACACACTGATTCTTGGCTGAGTCTGCACCCTGAGAGATTGGAAGATTGATTATGGAGGCCTGTGTGGGTGTCTCATGTAAATACATGCTTGTCCTCTTCCTCATCATGGCCGTTCCTCAATCCAAACCAATGAGCCACTCTTTCCAGGAGCACAGTCTATTATTTTCTGGCCCAATTGCAGGGTTTTCATGCTTGTCCTTGTTGCATTCCAGGATAAAACGAGGTGACGCTGACATCTCTGTGCCCTCTAAGTCTGTCTATGAAATGGAGCGTGTGAAGTTGGGAGCACACAACTTCAGTTCCCTCCATCATGTTAACTATTTTCCTACACGTACCATTTATTATCTAAATGTGATACTGTCTGTAGTACAGACTGTAAACCTGCCAGACCTTCAGAAAATGTCAAGAGCTATGCAATGTGTGTAACATATGAAAATAAAATGCTAAAATAGTTGATAATAACATAAATCAATTGATTAATTCTCTCTGAAATGCAACTTGTTTAAGGGTTTGATTAAAACAGGTTTAATTGGACAAAAGCAGAACCACTGTTTTAAGGTTTGATCTGACAACAGTCTTAATTGTTAATCATAAGTCTGTTTGCTATTTATCATTCCATATTTGCAGCGGTGTGTTTGACACTGTTTGACACTTGGTTTCAAACACTGGATATGCAGTAAAGGTCTTCCCAGAATTCCCGGACCCTTTGAAGAATACTGTTAGTGTGCACAAATCACATAGAAGGTCCGAAACACTGCAAAGATGCAACCAGAGCTCAAGGTTTCTCTAGACCATAGTCTATAGAAAAACATGGACATTGTGTGGCATCACCAACAGAATTCTGAAGAACCACTTTGCAGCCTGGATTTATTGCTCAAGTGTGGGTGTTATAGCTTTAAACACATATTAAGAAGAAAACTCCCCAAAACATTCAGTTAGGCTTGAATTTTCTCACATAGATTTGTAGTAGTGTTTATGTATTCAATTCTGAAGGACATCTGTGAAATTTGATCTGTAGGACAGTTTATTCTTTATGAGCTGGAACAAAGCTGTTTCACAGGTTAATCATTTGGATGTACTCGTAAAATGCTCTGCAAAAAGACATAAATATTATAGTTTTTACCATTACACAGAGAAATGGTTTAACACCAAATGCAGGAATTGTATCTTGATATCTCTGCAATACAGTCATAGCAGTTCTAGTGGTGTGGTTGCTTTTTTATCATCATTTTCAAAAGCAAACATTTCTTTTAGCAATTTGAAATCTAATGAAATGGTTGTGGGTGAGACTCGAATCTTCAGGTACTGGAAATTATATAAATATATGTATATATATACACATATATACAGTATATATACACATATATATATATATACATAAATAAAAGCAATTAGTCATTGGTTATTCATTCACAGTTAACCTGAACTATGAATTTGGATCATGTGACAAATGCAGAAATTAAAAATGTCATTTCCCTTTTATTTGTGATGAAAGAATGAAAAAAAGAATAAAAATTGTGGGCAATAAAAGAGCATTAATCAAGGTTTGGATTAAAACATTTTGTTATGATTAGGTAACAAATACTATAGGTTTTGCTCATAGTTATATAAGAAACTTGTACTGAAAATCATAACATTACTCAGAGAACTTCCAGACATGACTTGATAGTTCAATCCAGAGTTGAAGGCAGTGTACTAGCCTGTCTTTGCATGTTTTACTTTGCTAAATCCTGAAGGTTACATATATAGAAAAAGCTGATTGAAATGGATCAGAGTTGGGATTCAAGAGGCCCCACACTGGATTTTTCCTTTAGGACCCCAAATTACGCCCCTAGTCCACCCCTGCTGAGCAACATGACTGGGCCAAACCTGAACATGCATATGCAGTTTCTGTATAAATGTGTTGCTGAAGGGACAGTATAGTGTTGGATATTCATTTGTTTCCATTTTCTACACTATCAACTCTTTCTCAATCCAACTTGACAATTAACCTACACGTTGTTATATGATCTTTACTTTTGGCTGTTACTTTTGTGAGAAACTGTAAAATCAATCAAATAAACGCTGCTACTTTAGCTGCCAGAATAATGTTGCTTCTTTAAGCCTCTAGGTGTGACTAGAGGGCAGTCTTGGCTTTGTCAGGCGATTGTAAGCTGGACTGTGTGTGTTCCAGTGATTTATTCACCTCCCCTGCTGAATACCATGTAGTGGCTGGACACCCTGCTGGCTGCAATGACGGGCTCCATAGCAATCTGCCAGACACACAGCAGGACAAGACAAGCTCCCAGCTTCTGTTCTGTGTCTGGAACTGCATATCCATCCTATTGCTTTTCTCTCCAACCTCATCTCTCTCTCTCTCTCTCTCTCTCTCTCTCTCTCTCTCTCTCTCTCTCTCTCTCGCTACTCTTGCTCACTCACTCGCCTACTTTGATTCAGCATTTGCATTTTCTTTAGCTTAAGATAAGCTTTAGATAAATCACCTTAGCTACATATTGGACAACAACCAGTGAATAATAGCTGACGTTTCTGCTCCTTAATGGTGCTAACTATAGCATTTCCATCTGTCGTCATTATCAATAAATCTATATGTATAATCAATGTAAACACACAGCAAGATTGACAGCCTCTACTCTGTATTTTACATTCTACACTGCCAGGTGGGACTTGGAGGAAAAATATGCCAATTTATGACACTTAGTTAATTTTGATTACATGCTTTGACCTTAAGGTTTCATATACATGTACCTTGTGAAATGCATGTTGGCTATTATCTTTTTTTTTGCACCCAAAAGGTGTTAACCAAAGGGACATTAAGGTGGTGAGAACAATGTCTTCTCAGAGGAAAGCAACATTTGGAAAAGAGAAACACAAATGCATGTAAAACCTGGAAGCATTTCATGGGAGTAGAATATAAATGAGCATGAAGGCTGAACTGAAATATAAAAGGAAAATGCTATTTAAATAAATAGGCCATCCATATAGGTCTCTCTTTCTCCGAGACACACAACCAGCACACAGGAAATCAATGTAAAAACACTCTGGCCATTGACACATTCATATGGCTGTATGAGTTTAGAATGGAAAACATTACGCCTGCATGGTGCATATCCTTTCCCCATTCTCCCCACTCAGCCAGACATCACTCTCTAACGACAGATCAATCACTGCGGCCATATGTGGTGATGTCATGTTCCTTGAGAGTGAAAGGGAGGGGCTTGTCGTGTCCATCTGCTCCAGTTTGTGGAACATTCCAGCGCTCTAACATTTGCATGGCTGTCAGACAGACAATAAAACCTAATCTCTCTCCACTGAGGAGAAAAAAATCAGCTAGTGTGAAATAACAGATCTATAAAAGGTATATCTCTATTATCTTACATGTAGGAATGTCTTCTTCTGCTTATATGTGGTTTCTTTTGCAAATTTGCAGACTTCAAAACCCGAATATGTAGAAATGTAGTTCCTTATCTATGAGCCACGAGATTCAAGGTTCATTATGGAACATAATGATCATTTTCAAACGGTATATGCGTATACTCTTTTTTTTTTTTTTTTTACATCAACACACTGAGTGAAAACAGTAGTTATCACACTGAAAACTAAACTTATCGCTCTCCAACACGAATGTCAAGCAGTGGTAAAAATTAACCAGCATCATCAGTAAAGAAAAACACATACAGAGATTAATGTAAAGTGAAACACATGTTATTGTTCACAATGCTATCCTTGGAATATAGGCTGGACAGCATATATGTCACCTTTGAATGTATATAATAGAGATACACATGAATACACATGCGGATATATTCCCCTGGGAGGCATCATCACAGTAGTGGGACAGCCCCGAGCAACACAAGTCTTACACCTCCTCTCCCGCTACACGTGCCATGGAGCAATTACCACCATTAAACTACTCGCCACCTGTTAACTGCCATGTAAATATTCATCTGCAGCAGGGAGAGCGTTTCAGCCACTGGCCTGAATGGAAATGACTGGTCCAGTAAATCAGCCCAGTGACAACTCAAAGCTGAGGGCCGGAAAAAAACAACAAAAAAAAAGCTTAGTGAGCTCATGAAATGTAAATGATATGTTGGCAAAGGAAAACAAAGCGTGAAGGGGGTGTTACTGCAAACATTTGCATGAGATATGGGGAAAAAAAGAGTTGTTGCTGCCATTGCTGTTGTTGGTTGGCTAGTGCCTATGAAAAGCAACATATGCTGTGTAAGCCTTTAAACAAATAATAATAGTTGAAGATGAGGAACATAACTTGCCTCCAGGAGTAAAGTCTCACGTGGAAGCATTTACCAGTAGGTGAATTAAAATGTAAATGGGAGCCATATTTGCTGTAGCATCTTGCATGCATGAGTACAGGCTGCATGTTTATGGTGAGGGGCATAAAGTCATCATGTTAAATCTTTCAAGATAACCTTTTTACCATTTCTGCATTTATCATGTTTGATTACAAATACATGCAAATATAGGAAAGCCAATTTGCCATTATTCAACCTGAAATAATATATATAATATATAATATATATAACTTGTGTTTCCAACATACAGTTTAATATCTAGGAAATGTAGTAAAATACAACATTGTTTATTGTTTCATTTTCAGGGCAGTTAAAGACCAAACAGTCCACTGTCCTAATAAAACAGATATTTGCAGTATAAAACTTAAAGTTTAGTTTAGATTAAAGAGTGTACTTGCATGGTCAGTTACATTACTTTCCATCCTGCTTTTAAACTTCCTTCTGTGGGCACTCAGATAATAAATACAACATACACCATTTATTAAATGTTTATATACTGCTTATAAATGTATTCCTTTACAGAATGTGGAGATCCTAATTTATTTTAATAATCTACGTTCTACTTCATTGACCTTTTCATCTTAAATCTATTTTATATTATTAAGAAATTATTTCTTTTCTTTTTTGGGATCTTTGATATTTTTTAACTTGTCTGTTTGTTCCTGTCGTTCCTTTTTCTAGTTATTTGTTCTTATTTTATAACGTCAGACATTGAAAAAGGCTGTTGAGACGCCAGCGACAACGATGGAAATAAGTCCAAAACTTTTATTGTTCTTACTCTTGACAGAGTCTGATGTGTTGTGTCGTTATAAATATATTGCATTGTTGTCAGTGAACCAAATCCCTGTCAGCATGTCTCAGCAGGGCTGTATCTCACAACAGTTTGCTTTTCTTCCTGACATTAATGCCATCAAAACATTAATTGAGTGAAACAAATTAATTTGTATAATTTTTCCCTGTTGTCACAACACTGTGTTGCGAGGTCAAAACACAGACAGTAATTTTGTCTAATTGTTGTAATTGCATTAATCAATATGGGCATGTAAAAATGCTTGGATGGCATCAGTGAATCAAGGGCTACAAGATCTTGACAGCTAATCCAAAACTTTCCCCACAGCCTGTCATCAGGTCTAAAAAAATTAACAGGAAAATGTAAAAAAAGGAAATATGAGTTGAAGTCTAAGATGGTGGTTATAATTGTACATTTAAGAAGTTTCATGATTAATAACACTTCTTCACAAATTCTTATCAAGATATATCAAGATACATCAACAATGCTTTACTTCACTGTTGTCTAATGCCTTTCTTTAGTTCACGCTTTTGCTCTCAGGCTGCTACTGTCTAGACGCCAGGACACCCAAAACCTGTGCATGTGGATCTAAAAATGTCCACTGCCTCATGTGCACTGGCTCCAGTTCAGCACCCAGCGTAATTCGTTAGGGGTTGAATGTAATGACCCATGACCAGGAGGTGTTTTAACATGCGGTTTGTAAATCAATATTACATTAAAAGGAACAGCTTTTATGTCTCTCACAACTCTCCAGCTCATGTTTTATAGGCTCTGTGGTGTTTAGAGCTATAGCTAACCTCTTAGGTAAAGCTGTAAGCTGTGCAGATGAAAAAGATTGTGTGAAGTTTTCACATATTTGATTTCACTTTGTGCAACTGGATATTATCAGCCAGTCATGCCATCAAATAGAGAAAGAAGACTCTGTGTGTTTGTGCCATTTACATGTTTTGCCTCCTTTCCACTATAACATGCTGGAAGTTATCTTGAGAAATGTCCTGCTCTGCCCTGATCCCGAGGTCCTGTCCCAGTAATTTTTTATCCTCAGCCTTTCAGGGATGAGACCACATCTGTCTCCGGTCACTATTTACACGCTCTTTCACCATAAAGTACTCAGAGTCACACAAACACACACACACACACATCCTCCTCCTATCTCATGCCTAATTCAAACCTGCCTTATGAGTCCCCTGACAGATCCACGCAGAGTCAGCTCAACACATGCACACAGACATTCAATCACTGGGAAGCAGCGCAGGCCACATATAAATCCATCTTGTAAAGCATCTTCCAGACTGTTCCCAATGCGAATTAGATGTCCCAAAGCCTTGTGGTGTTATCTGGCCTCTGCAAAGGCAAGAATGTGATCTATACCCCCCTAATTGTTGCAGGGGGAGATTTTATAAGCACATCGTGGATAGGCTAAAAGGGTAAATAAATCCTACGGCTTGTACTTTGCTTATAAATCCTCACTTTCTGTCTTGTTTTCCTGGAATGTAATTGTGGTGTCTTCTGGCTGTAGAACGAAGACAAATACACGTTGAAAATAATTGTTAGCAGTTGCTTTGTTAGCCAAGAAAACACATGTTTACATTGTATGTAGGAATACACAATCACCACCAAATAGCATATTTTGCAAAACACAAAACAAACCTTAAGAATTACTTACAAGTGCTATTTGACCTGGCTGTCAATCATTTCTTAGATTTCACTCTCTCTCTACATCTTCCTTAATGTCAGTGTTCACTATCAAGTCTGACCAGTCTTTGGCAGGTCTGATGTCCGTGCCTGCTCTCTACAATAGCTGGTTAGCCATGTCTGACATCTGCGGCTCCCCACAGTCAGGGTGAATGCCAGGCTGAATAATGCACCTGGGCGGCACTGCTGGGGGAGGCACATGCCACTCTGCTCTGCCTCTTCTGGTTTCTGGACCTGTGACATGCTACAAACAATTCATGAAAACGCCTCAAAATGTACAGGAATCATACTGGCAGTAGTTACTTAAAGTGGCTATAATCAATATCTTTATATTTACAATGGACCACATGGCTACTTGTGAAAGGGGTCATGTTGAACCAACTAAGAATCATCACATATCTCTGGATTTCCCCTCAACTCTATTTAGCGTCTTTCAGCAAATTGTTTGTTTTTTTTTACAGCCTGGAAACTTTACTGTTTTGGTTCACTCTAGCAGTTTTCATCTACGTTGTTTTCAGTGAAAAAGTTCTTAACACTGACTGTATGGTACCTGCCCAGCTCCACATGGCAGACAGATACTGTTAGCTGAACATGGTGGAGCATTTAGCTGCTAAAAAGCCAGAAATTTCCCTCCGGAGTTGGTGGAGAGCAAAAACAGAGATAAAAGGAGAGTGAATATTGGACTTACATTCATTAGGCAGACAGAAATCCAGATGCTGAAGTTGTTAGATGTGTAGCAACTGTTTGTCAACATGTTCACCATATCAACTTAGAGGTTAATAATACGTCGGAGTTGTGTTTACAGCTTGTTTCCTCTTCCCCATTGTGGCCAAAAGATCAGTTATTGCAGCTTTTTTTTTTGCTGCTGCTGTTTTTCTAAAATGTATTGTAGCTGCTTTTGGCACACGCTCTCAGATGCTAAACATACACATACATACATCCTACAAAATGTTCCAAAAGAGCATTTAAAAGGAAACCTTTGTACCTTTAAATCAAAGTCTATAACAACCCATAAGTTAGTCAAATAAATGCGGTCTCTAAATCTTCAGTCCCACCGCCTGCTAGGAGTAAACATGAGGCCAAAAACACCATTTTGACCTGAAAGAGTCTGCCTGCCGCCGTTAATCCTTCAGACAGAATCTACATCACCAGGGGTGTGAGTTTCTTCCACTCTGATGCCACGTTGGTGCTGCTGTCAGTGTGGAAGAATAATCTCCGTCCTTTCCTCCACCACAGGCTGCTGACCCCGGGTTGACCCCCGGGCCAGCGGCTGGGGTGTTAATGTTCACCCTCACCAGGGTCGCACCCAGCATGTTTATTTTATGACACAGGAGAAGGGACCTCAGAAGGGAGTGTGGCCTCAGCACGTTGACCCCCAAACCCATTAGAAAGGAGGCTACTGAGCTGTAAAGGCCTTTTCTTATGTCCAAGTCATGTAGTTACCCTGGCCTGTTCTGACGCTGTTGTGGGGCTACTGTCCACCACAGTAGCATGAAAAAAAATGCTCCCATGAACGTCCTGATGAACAAAACTAAGTCAGTTTTATGATGCAAGGTAAATAGAAGGACTCGCTAGATTTTTCTGGACTACATTCACTCCTAGTTAAGAAATTAAATACCAATAATTGCCTCAAAAATCCCCACATAACAGCTGTCATACATTTTCTCACAGATTTCCCATAGATTTTGAATGGACAATGATTCCAAACTACCCTCAGGGTTTAATTTTACATTGTAGAATCATTTCAGTTCACTGCATTTTAATGCAATTCAAATCTTGATTGTTCAAAAGGGAAATTTGGTTTGCAAGCAGGGTTTAAAAAAACACAACAAACCACCAGATTTTATACTATGCAAACATGCATCAGAGACAGTAGAGGCTGCTGAGGTATGCACCAGAGATGTTTTGCATTTGTCCTCATGCTGTACAAAGATATAACAACAAAAGAACAACGAGAAATTTCATAACTGCTCAAACTGACATTTGCTCAAATCCTTCTGTAGCAGTTTACTTTTCTTTAATACAACATCTTAAGAGTTCTGTTCTGCAAAAATGTTCGAGTAAATGCACATTTGCATTTGTTTTAACGTGAACATGAGCATAAGGGTGTGTGTGTGTGTGGCAGTATTGTGCACGCATCACTCGGGAGAGAATCCGTCAGCCACATTTCCAATTCCGCTCAATTTCAGCAAGAATCTCAGTAATCCCACTGAAGAGCTGCAGTTCTCCCACAGTGACATCCCATAATGGCACTAACACCAGAGTGGTGGGCACCCAGTTACGACTCCCAGGCTCCATTCGGTGCACGTTCCCAATCCCCCAACCTGTCTGTATGCAAACAGAGCCCCCTCAGAGGAGAACACTGATCTTGCAGCCTTTCGCTGAGCCCTGTGTAGACATATTTAATGCCTCAATAACCACTGCTTAAGACAGAGTGATGAACGCCAGGGGCTTTCATTACCACCAGAAGTTTATCCGTGTGTGTGAGTGAAAGAGAGACTACAGTATGTACCTAAATAAGCGTTCTACTGTCATTTACCCATCGGGAATGTCAAGCTGCTGTTGTTTTAGAAAGAAAAACATATGGCACCACCAGGAGCATATGGCTTGCTTGATTTTCTCTCATGAATTAGCACACAGCTAACCTATTAGAGAGGCAACTAATCTGTCTTACAGCACTACAAATTTATTTTGCACTTAACATTTTACAGCTTGCAGACAGCAGAGATGTGAGAATGTGTAAAATTCAAGGTGATCAAGAAACCAAATAGAAGCAGTTACAAAACTAAAAAGGATTTGGATTTGGGTTTAAAAAAAATCTATTATTTTGATGGGATTTTTTAACCTTTCTGGGCCTTGTTTCAGTGTCTGGGAGGTGCAGAGGCAGCTGGAGAGCAGGGTAAATACAGTCAGAACTGTGTCACAGCATCAGCGCTACAGCTTATTGGTTCCTCACATATGTACACAGTCTGAGACCATCCTGAAGCATACCCACGGGTACAGTACATGCACACAAACAAATGTGGATTCATATGCATGTGAAGTATTGAAAAGCAGGAGGAAAAGATAATGGGAATCCATATTTTTTATAGAGAAAAATGGGATGTTTTGTTATAAAACTTATATCTATGTTATAAGACGCAAATCTTTCTCGCACAGCATTAGCTTCATCTGTGGGCTGTTTCTATTTTTCTTCCACTTTGGCGATGATGACAAGAAGACCCGAGAGGAAAGTCTCTCTTTCCCCTGACGCTCATCACACAGAAGAGAGGGAGAGAGAGAGAGAGTTCATGGAAGGATCAATTTGTCTGCACAGGAAACTGTGTAATGTTAATCACAACTTTAATTTGGGCTGAATTAGCATTTTGATGAACTTGCGGGGCTGACTCGTGTACTCTAAGCACCTTCAAACGCGGCGCACACAGAGGAAATGGCAGTGTGGTTAATTAACGCTCGCACACAGCAGATGGGCTCAGTGAAGGGCCTGGCAGAAAGAGACACAGAGAGCAGGAATTGATGGGAGAGAGTCACTGTTAATGGGAGAAAAAGAACACAATTTAAAATGTCCAACCGTCACTCGCCAAATAAAATGGCTGGTTTAAAACCAACAGCTAAAGAAGGCGGGGAGTACTGAATTATATTTCCGTCTTTTCGGGAAAACAAAACACAAAGAGTCAGTAATAGCTTACAGAAAACACAACTGGCAAATCTTGGTCAAACATGCAGCCTGTTTACATATGCCCAACCGTTTCAATCTCGGAGCACAGAGTGTAACCCAACATGGTGCCTCGGTCTCATTGCTTTTTCCCTCGTTCAGTGAAATCTTTTACTGACACATTTAGAATAGACTGTTTTTCACCTCGCCTTCTTCTTCTCAAAAACTTGTTGCCATTTCCACAATATTTTACATATGCTAGATACACAGCATATATATATATATATATATAAGATCTTACTTCTAATCAGGTTGTTTGAATGTGGACTGCACGGCATATTAGTCCATGATGAAGTTATCTTGAGTGCATAAACGAGGAGATATGAGAGAAAGAGGAAGTGAAGGAGAGGTTATAAATACAGAGGTGGATCTCCATGGCAGTGTGGACCCACAGGCAAATTAAACTACCGTACAGGGAAGACATGGGGCAGATCAGCCAAATGCTCCTATGTCAAATTTTAAAACTTACATCAATTTAGCATGGTTTACATTACTGATGATTTTCCAAACAACCCCTTATGTTTTTGATTTGTTTTCAACATTGTAGGAATGTTATGTTTTCAATACATGTCTATAAAGATAACCAGCAATTTGTAAAGCCTTGAGCCTTTGTTGACAAGGTATGTTATTATTGTGTGGTACTGTAGTTTGGAGCAGGGACTGTTCTTGTTGACACATCTGGGTACTTGAGGAAAACCTGGCAGTCAGTTATCAAACATCTACCAAACGTTTAATTCATGCTATTCTTTCTCTGCACAATTTCCGTGTTGGCTTATTGCAACGAGGTCTGTGTATTATCCTGAGTAACTGGTAAAATCTTCCTGGAAAGATCTGTTGGCATTTAGTTTTCGAAGGCTTTAAGGGGGGAAGTCCACCGATTTTACGCATCGAAGTTGGTTTACAGGTCAAAGTCTGATAAATTGCCTCAGGTGATGTCACTTGAGTCAGTGTTGGCTGGGTCTGAAGACTACAAGTTAGAAAATGAAAAAACATCTGGGGAGTAAGAAAGAAGTGAGCTTACCAACCTCTGTAGCCCGCTCCTCATCTCAGTTTGAGGCTAGCTGCTCGAGGCTACATTAGCCGCTACTAGCATAAAAGGCCTGAATCTCCGACTGAACTGTTGGCAGGCCGTCGAGTTGCATTGTGGGTAATGTAGGCACCTGGATTTAACAAGGTAGGAAAATGTTTGGTTCTGCTTTTTTAACCTGCCCATCGTGAGTCCGACGATGTTATGCAACGCTAAATCAGCAAAAAACTCTCTTAAGCAGCACGGACACGGTGACGCAAATTTGAGAGACGGGTGTCTCAAAACCTCAACAAAACACTGCAAAAAGTGTCTAGTCTTAAAGTCATTTGATGTCTCAGTGTTGTTATGTGACGCCCTGAGGTTTCTCACCTCCTTCCCACCTATTCCTCGAATCCTTTCCCTCAATAACCTTCACTAACCTGCCCCCTCCCCTCGCTTTTTTTTTTCCATGCTGGGGAGAATTTCAGGCCTGGCTTCCCACAGGGCAGCGTGATTTGTAAAAAAAAAAAACACAATAAAAATGGAAAGATGGGTGAGACTCGGGTGGCGGGGAGGGAGGGGTTGGAAGGACAGCCAAGCGAGCTCCCCTGTTGTGACAGCCTGTGGTGGGGCATTAACAGGATGTCCGGGCAGGGTAAATCTTCTACCAGCCGCTCGGAGCTCATACCCTCGGAGAACTTCACAACCCCTGACAGGCTGTCCGTCACTGCAGAGGGGGAACTGATGATAGGCTGCCCCTGATCTGTAGCTGCTGAATCTCCATTAAAGATTCCTGTTTCATTGTTTGCATACACGTGGAAAGGGGGAGGTTTATAGCTCCAAATGTGACAAGAGAGCTGATTGTTTTGAAAGAAAAATCAAGCATTCAAATCATCTGCATTTGGAGTAGACCCTTAAATAAACCTCAATGACCACACACACAGGATTCATCACAGTTACCTTCAAAGACTTGATAGGACTACCACTTTTAGAAACATGGGATGTGAGAAGGATGCAGTAATATGTTGTTTGCTTTGAAGAGAGAACCTGAGGCCAGTCAGCATCTGGGCCTGTCCTCTAATTGCCAATTTGTTGTTTTTATCTGTCAGAAATGAGAAAATAATGGACAGGTATAGCCTTGTAGGGCTAAATTGAGTCCAGTAGAAGCCATTTAGATAGACACACAGTCTCTCTCTCTCTCTCTCTCTCTCTCTCTCTCTCTCTCTCTCTCTCTCTCTCTCACACACACACACACACACACACACACACACACACACACACACAGATGGAGAAAGAAATGGAGCTACCTATTCCCAGGCAGCAGGAGAATCTCCAATTATGGCAGGATGCAGCATTAATTTAAGGGCTAATTATGTGCGTAATGAGCTCACCGTCATGCGTCCGCGCCCCAGTCACCGCGCCCACTGCTCTAACCCCCCACACCCCCTCCTCCTACTCCTCCCCCTCCTCAGTCTGAGCGCCCGGTATCTAATTAAAAAACTACATGCGCCGCGGCGCTCTCATCTGATTCACACCATGGAAATTAATCCTCACATAAACGTGTTTGACGGACACCAAACTATCGCATGAGCTCGGGATGCGGCGCACTGCTCTCAGCCGGGCGTAAACACTTTTGCATTTGGCTTTAAAAAAATAAAATAAATAAAACAAATTCTAGTTCCGAAATAGCTCAAGACAAAAACACCTGGGAGGGCAAATTAGACATATCACCAAGTCCAGTCAAATCACGCAGATTCAACCTCAAGATTTCAAATTCAAATTTAAAGTTTAAGAGTAAACACACAGTCTGTGCACGTGAAAGAGTGTAGAGCTACTTCTGTTTTAATTACTTCTCCATGTTGAAGAATAACCAACAACAAACCTCTTCAATGCCGAGAAATTCTGAACCACAAAGGTTCCGAATCCAGAGGGGGACAATCCACCAGACAACAAGTGAAAGATCTGGTGTAACCACTGAAGCAGGGGAGCAGGTCCATGTTCTGGTCAGTTGTGTACAGTTCAGTTATGAATAGAGACCCTCTATATTGAGAACATCGCTGCATGCTGAAAAGGCGAGGGGGGGATTTAAGGCCTATTCATCACACAACTAACAGCAGCAGCACGAGCGGAGCATTAACAGATTTATTTTCCCAAAAACAGTGACTTTTATTTATTTATTCCTCAGTTGTTTGTGTTTTTGTTAGTAAAAACGTCACCAAACCTGCACCTGTTATTCACATTTCACTTTAAATTGTCAATATTTGAGGAATTGCATTTTTTGATACTTTCTCATGATGACAAAAGGCTGAAGGTACTCAGTAATTTTCCAAGGGAATAAGAGCAACTCCACTCAGTCAACCAACACTCAGGTCGATGTCACGTGAGTAGAAAACTCTGATTTCACATGATATGAAATGTGAATAAACTGATGAAAATAGTTGATGATGATTCCATATCTTGATCGTGGGAATAAAAGCATGTTTCTGGAATTAATTTTTTTTTGTTTATTGTGGATATTTTCTTAAAATAATCACCAAGTGAAGGTTTTTGCAGCTTTTATTTAGCCCATCGCCTGTAGAACATTCCCCTGCTATGCAATTTTATGGGGATTTATTCATTTATTTCAGCTTGATCCGTGATCTCCACGCTAATGACAAAAACACAACAAGATCACATCTAAGCTTACTTCGGGCACGGCCAAGTGCTGTGCATACCTTGCCGTACCAAGTTGACGCCCACGGCAAGCGTCCAATCACGAAATGACTTTCGGCTATCCTATCCAATCAGAGCGAGGCGGGCACACGGTGGGTGGGTCCCGAGCAGCTCCGGAGAGGGACATTGAGATAGTTGAGGAGAGGAGGCTTGTTGGGCACGAATGCCACTCGTTGCGCGTCCTTATAATTTGTAGAGGTGTATGCAGCGCACGGCCCGTTCGCCTTTCCAGGTGGAAATCCAGGAGGAGCTGAGACCAAACTTAACAGGGACGACTGGTGAACCCGGTTCAGGACAGGTGAAATTCCCAGCAGGCTGCCAGTAAGGCCAGGATCGATTCAGATGTAGGAACATACAGCGTTTCTCAGCGCGGGTAGGAATACTGCAAATATATCTGTCTCAGCAAGTCTGCCAACTTGAACTGGATGTTAAACATTTTTATTTTCTCACAAAAAAAAAAAAACAAGTGAAAAAAACCGGCCAGCGAGGTGAGATTATGTCACAGTTGTTTTTCCACAACGCAGTTTCAGGACTTGTGTTGGGTCAAATGACATTTCCTCGACACTAGTGCGGCGAGCAGCAATGTGATGCCTGAAGTAACAGAACATGCAGAGTGATTTCTTCTCCCTGGCAGGAGTTTGACTTGTTTTAGGGTGAATATTAAAGGTTGACTTGGTGGCTAAAATGACTGAAGATGGACATGTTTGCAGTGTGCCCTTCGCCTAATTTTTTAGGGGTTTTTTTGCCCACAGGGTGAGCTTGTTTTGTAAAAGTAAAAAAAACGAGTAAGCTGCATTTTTGACATTTAGGACAGCAGACCAATCTGTGTTTGTATCTTCGCAAAACTAAATGATCCTTATTGTATTATTGTTTCTGCTTATTGCCCTGTAATTGTTGTTGTTGTTGTTGAATTGTTTTTTATATTGTGGCCACTGTTGCTGCTTTTCCGTAGCTATTATATGTCTCCTTCAATCAATTAAAACGTTTGTTTTGATGGATGATTGATGCGTGAATTCATCTGCAGCGTTGTGTTTTTTCCAGAGCCAGCGCCACCTGACAAGCAGGCCTGCATCAGGCATACATCAAAATAACAGCAGGCACAGTTGCATCATGTCCTGCAGATCAAAGTGCGATGCATGCTTTTCCTTCGGGATATGGCGTTAATGTTTCTCTCCGTTTCTGTGTTTCGCAGGTCATGGATGAAATCTCGCGGCAGCATCGAGGAGGTTTAACTGCAACCAGCTGAAGTATCACTGACCGCCATCAGGAGGAGGCCTAACGGGGATATTCACGTCATTTTGATTTGGATTCAACCGTTTATATTAAAACTCCAGCTTCTTTTAGTTGATTAAAAAAAAAAATCTGCAATGACAAGGAGGCAGAGCGGAGAGGAATCAGTCCAGCAGCTGATTTGAATGACCCCCGTCTCAGACAAGGAAGGATACAAGTGACAAGTTGCCGAGATGAAGGAGAAATCCAAAACGGCCGCAAGGACTAGACGGGAAAAGGAGAACAGTGAATTTTATGAGCTGGCCAAAATGTTGCCTTTACCGTCGGCCATCACCTCTCAGCTGGACAAAGCCTCCATAATAAGACTGACAACAAGTTACCTGAAGATGCGAATCGTTTTCCCTCAGGGTGAGCGATCAGCCCCTTCAGACCCTGCTGACGTTATTTTCCTGTCAGCTGTGGAGCTCGGTTTAGTGACAGTACACTAATATTATTTATACATCTTTTTTTATTCAACTTGCAAAATATTATTTTTATCGACGTAATGTGCATGAAGCTAAAGTCACGAAGTCAGACGCAAAATAGACAACCCATCTTTCTTAAACCACTGTAAACAAACATTCAATTACAAAACAAAAGAGTTTTTATGAGGGATTTAAAAAGCACGATATTTAATATAACATCACAATCTTATAAGTCAATATATATATTATTTTACTCTGCTAATTAGTGCGAATAAAATATTATAATTATTAATATATCAGAAATCCATTTAGTTATATTAACTATATTATAGTAATGTTATGGGTGATTTAAAAGAAAAGAAAATGTAAGTAGGATACTGTTAATGTGACCGCGCGCAGGACTCACTTTAAGCCACACAGAGGGACACATGTGTTCTACATATATATCATGGGAACATCACCGTAATTTTTCCATCGATCTGCAGGGAGTCTTTACAAATGGATTATGATCGTTTTTAATTCCGTGTGCCTAAAGGAGACGATCTGCCACCATCTTTTATACAGGTCTCTGCAGGCTGCTTTGACTGCGTGACTGAGAACAAGACGCACCAATTATATAAAAAAAGGCCCTGCACGGCTTCTAATCACCCAGAGCCATGTGAGCAGGAGGCACACACACACACACACACACACACACACACACACACACACACACACACACACACACAGCCTCTCTTGTGTTAGAGAAATGCAATTAATGATCTGCCATGAAATCTAATCACAAGTCCACGTTTTTGCTGCCATATAGTGAACGCAACAGACCGGTGTATTCATATTATGCTGTCATATCATACAACATATAAAACATAAAAGTATATAAGACAGACTAAATGAGGTTTTAAAAGTATATAAAAATATATTTTTTTAATTTTAATATTATGCATCCTTCAGCCGAGAAACGTGATTTTTCGTTGCGGGTCCTTTTTCTACATCCTCTCATCTGTTGGGGTGATATTAAGCTACATGTCCGACAGCGGAGACCTGTTTTCATTTTCATTTACAGCAGGGGAGACGAACACCTAATTTATTGATGATACCCGAGCTCCATGAGATTTCTCATGAAACTGAATGAATTTCAATGAGCAGCACTGGCTACTTGCTTTGTTCCACTTCCACTGGAAATAGTGGCCTTCACTGAGGGACTTGTTGGACACCAAAAATCTAAAAAAAAAAGTTGAATTTAGGGAGACATTCAAATTCTGCATTTTTATAAAAACAGACACAATAATAATAATAATGCAGACAATTTCCTGCAGCCTCACGACGAATAAGAATATCTGCTATGTAGTGTATGTCTTCCTCCAGATTGGAAGTCTATATTCTGCACACAGTTGTTGTAAGAGGCACATGGCCTGTGCGCCTTGTTAACACCGACAGATTGTTGAGGTTCATGTCTGCAGCTTGTACAACATGTGACAGGCAGGAGAGGACACTGTAAATGCTTTAACACTAAATAGGCCTTTTTAACAGGCACGCCTCCGGCTCGAGGGCGTGTGTGTGTGTGTGTGTGTGTGAGAGAGAGACACAGAGAGAGAGAGAGTCCTGCCTTTTTCAGTAACTGTAATAATAATAAAATAATAATGTAGATTTATATACCAATAACTAAATATGGTGCTATATTTGCCATTATTAATATAACCCTAATAATAATAATAATACTCTGTCCAGGTTTGGGTGAGGCTTGGGGTCATGCAAGTCGATCAAGATCTTTGGACAATGTTGGACGAGAGCTGGGATCTCATTTACTGCAGGTATATTATTATTATTATTATTATTATTATTAATAGTAGTAGCATAATCAACTGTTAGTGACCTGCAAGCGAAGATGCACTGTGCTGTCGACGGTGCAAGTCATTTCTGAGAGGTAACTGTCGTTTGTCTGCAGACGTTGGACGGGTTCATCTTTGTCGTGGCTCCAGATGGGAAGATAATGTACATCTCAGAGACGGCGTCGGTCCATTTAGGACTGTCTCAGGTCCGTTTGTACAATCATATTTATTTATGTTGTGTTACTCTCATAGCGCACACAATCACAGCCAATTTAAGAACAAAACGGCGCTTTTGCAAATAGAAACGCATCTAACGTCCATCCTCATTACCTGTTTAAAGACCTGAGTTATTCTCAACAGGTAGAGTTGACTGGGAACAGTATTTATGAATATGTCCATCCTGCCGACCACGACGAGATGACAGCTGTCCTGACGCCACATCAGCCCTATCACTCACATTTCGTCCAAGGTAAAATATCTCCTCTCCAAAGCTTCCCACGGACAAATACATGTCGTCTATTTGCAATTAAATTGCAACTTCCTGCGTCTAGAAGCAGCAAACGGCTGTGTGTCAATATGACACAGATGGGACACAGATGTGTTTATAGTCTGCACCGATGTGTGTGCATCGAATAGAAATGCAATATCGTATTCCTGCAGGAGGCATTTTGAAACAGTAAATAATGCATTTATTTTGTCATCGATACGTATTATTATCAAAATCCTTTCATATTTAAAATAAGCCAGTCGGTCATAGACCACGTTTTTAAATACGCAGACATATAGTCTTTTTCTCCGCCTGAGAGTTTCTGAGTCGACTCTTGTTTAAAAATCTCCCAGTTATTAAAACATGTGTTGTTTCCTCCTTCAGAATATGAAATTGAGCGCTCTTTCTTTCTGCGGATGAAATGTGTGCTGGCGAAAAGAAACGCGGGCCTCACCAGCGGTGGATACAAGGTAGGCAATGACGCTTAGTCACTGGCCTAAGATATTTCAATAACTATTTATTAATGAACGAAATCATTCATTGCAATCAAGTAATTCATTTAGTAATTTAATGGAAAAAATGGAGACCCTTATTCAAATGGGTTTCCTTCATAAACTATATTCTTTATTTTTATCTAAGAAAAAAAATATATAATATTCTATTATGTCACAGAAAGACTTCAGAGCACAGAATTTTAATATTCTTCTGTATTTGTATAATAATGTATTTCAGTAATAATTCTATATTTCTGGTCAGTAGCATTCAAACTATGCAGTATGCTTCTGATGCTTTAATCAAATTAGCTGTGCCTCTTTAAAAAAGGGACATTTCATGCTTTGATTTTTAAAAACATTTTCTCACTGTCTATCTGCTGCACCACAGGTGATCCACTGCAGTGGCTACCTGAAGATCCGTCAGTACAGTTTGGACATGTCACCGTTTGAGGGCTGCTACCAGAACGTGGGTTTGGTGGCTGTGGGTCACTCCCTGCCGCCGAGCGCTGTGACGGAGATCAAACTGCACAGTAACATGTTTATGTTCAGGGCCAGTTTGGACATGAAGCTCATCTTCCTGGACTCCAGGTACGCAGCCAGTTTACTGTGTATGTCATTACTTGTTTATCTTGAGTCTTTTCTGGGTTTCTTTCTAATTCAGTGTTCTTTATTGTCTGTATATTTAGTACAAGGCACAAACATTTTCATGAGGAGGGTTAAATTAGTTCTCCAAGAAACTCCTGGGGCTAAAATTGTTGCCTGTAAAACACAAGTACTACAGACGACTATGAAACCTCTCCGGATCACTCTGCATATTCTTAACACAACTCGTTAATTCCTCTCCAGGGTGGCAGAGCTGACAGGTTATGAGCCGCAGGACCTGATAGAGAAGACCTTGTACCATCACGTCCACAGCTGTGACATCTTCCACCTCCGCTGCGCACACCACCTCTGTGAGTCACAAGCCTGCTCTAGTATGCTTCTACAGCAGGCCGGCTGACCTTCGCTTGTCAGACAGTAACTGCTCAGGCAACCTGCTGCAGCCAACACGTGCAGACGATCACACATGTCACACACAGACATGTCGTTAATCACGTTAATCTCTGTCTTCTGTCTGATTCTTTTATCTCCTTCAGTGCTGGTAAAAGGCCAAGTCACCACTAAGTATTATCGTTTCCTGGCAAAGCACGGCGGCTGGGTCTGGGTCCAGAGTTACGCTACAATCGTCCACAACAGCCGGTCCTCAAGACCCCACTGCATAGTCAGCGTCAACTATGTCCTCACGTAAGTCTCACTTAATATTCCCATCCGAAAATCAGAGAGAAACCTTAAGAGAGCGACTCTTAAGAAACAGATTGATTTTGGAAGTTATATTCGTAATACTTTCTTGAGACGTTTGTTCATGGAAAAAAGGTATCACTCATGCTTGTGAAGTGGCTGGATGTAATTATCAATCATGCATTTCAGATATCAAGTTGTTAGCGTTGTTTGAATTTTGGACTGAAAATTACAGCTACATGAACATAGTAACACAAGGTTTAGGGGCTATACTGGGCTAAAAGCAGCTGCATTTTTAATGGTGTTTGCAGAGGGAACAGCACTGAATATTTAACTAGATTAGGTAAAATCATATCATACACTCTTGTGATCCACGCTTGAAGCTCACTCTATGATATGATGGGTCTGTGTCTCTTGGAGAAATCCTTCTCTTTATCCTTCTGTAGCCTCTCTGTACAAATCCACCAAATACTGCGGCTGCAGGGCTCAGGCAGTTGTGTGTTATGAGAGCACAAAGCACACTAAGGCCCTTTGAGACAGCAAGACAAACATCAGGGTTCAACCCCATCAAAAAACCTCTACTGTCACCATCGATCTGCAGTCTAAGGAAAGCAAAATCGATCAAACGGTGAACTAGGAATCAATAGCTATCTCATAGCTGTAGCACAGGTTGGATCTTCCTTGTTAAGTTTGGTTGATCCACACGTCGCTTTTTTCTGTGTGTGCGCGTGTGTGTCCTTCTACTTGTGTAATGGTGTGTTTGTGTGAGTCTCTGTACGTGCATGCAGGCATACGGCTGCACTCCACGTATTGATTTCTTCAATGCAGTAAGGAGAAAACAAAGTAACTACATTAAAATGACAGTGAATTTCCAAACGCATAATTAGCTCTTACACCAGAGTGTCCAAAATCTCCCACTTAGCAAGAGCCCCCCAAAAAACTACTACATTAAAAAAACAAACAGCAATTCAATCACCTTGCCCCGACAGCATTTTAACCCAACAAGAATCCATTAATAAATCATGTTTGGAGGTTGGCTGGTGGCGTATTTCAGACATGAGGTGCTCTGACATTGACCCTGAGGTGGAATTCGGCTAACACAGCTGAGTTTGCACAAAGGCCCAACATTATTGGCTCAGACATAAGTCAGCCAGGGCACAGATAGGATGCAGAACCAGCCACCGCAACTATACCTGCAAGAGCAAATAACACTCACACTGTGCGCTGGCTATCCAAACACAGCCTTTCCCCTAAGGTGTTGTACATAAAGAATGGGTCATATTTAGAGTCATATTAAAGAGGCTGGCTGTGCAGGGTCAGGGATGGGCCACAGAGTTTAAAATGCCAGGCAGCTGCTATTACACACTGTTGATGTGATAAGTTAAGAATAGGCTCATGTTTGCTGAACACTTGACACAGGAGCCTTTTCACTCAGGGACACTTGGATTGAGTTCAGCCACAGGACAGTGGGTTAAAATGTCAAAGATGGTGCACAAGCTGCATGCACATAAACAAGTTAAAAAAAAAATATATAAGATATCTGCAGGAGGTTCAATGCAGAGATAGTGTACTTGCACATGCGTGTGTGTGCGTACTTGTGTTGCTCTCTGCAGGGTTTTGGCAATGGTTGTATGGCAGAAAAGAATGATTAACTTTCTTCACGGTGTCTGTTATTTTTCTCAGAAGTGGGAGGGCTTTCTTTTGAACTTATCTTAAATGTTGTTTTCTCTTCTCATAGTCCTCAAATAATTCATAGCATAAAAAGTGTGTTTGTAAAATAAGTCTGTGTAGCTATCTATAACCAATATTGGCCAAGACGTCTGCTGAAGACTAATTACTGATTATGTCACTTGGTGTAACACTGCTACCAAGACTGTGTAAGAAAGAAAGGAGGTGCCCAGAGTGTTTAGGGAAAATGCTAGCCTAAAGGTTTGAGAAGCTCTGAATTGAGTGGGAAAACCTGGAGGAACGTGTGACTGTGTCCTTGAGCAAGGCACTCAACTATCAACACTAAAATGAAGTTGCTCAGTAGCATAATGTTTTGAACCAAAGCAAAGTTAAGATGCATTCATGTTTAAACAAAACAAAGAGTCTACAGTGACGCCAGAGGCTATGTGAGGTTGTACTTGATAAAGTTACTAGAACTTACCCTGAAAGGGACATTAAATTTCATAGCAATCCATCGAATAGTTGTCGAGACATTTCACAAAATAAAAATGAATGTCAACCGCATGGTAGCACTACAGGAAAAGTCGTGGCAGTCCATTCAAGAGTTGTTGAGATATTTCAGTTGTGGCCAGTTGTGGCCAAAGTGGTGGACTTCCTGCCATTTCTAGAGCCGCTAGCATGGATTAAAAGTCACAACCTGGATAAATACGGGTTTAAACTTTAATTTTTATCTCTAACATATATTTTGTTTGTGTCAAAAGGGATACAGAGTATAAGGGAATGCAGCTGTCCTTGGACCAAATGAGCCCCACCAAGCCAGCCTTCCCCTACGCTGACAGTCACAGTGAGGACAGGAAGAGCACCAAGTCACGTCTGACCCAGGCGAAGGCCAAAGCCAGAGTGTCACCCTACCCACAGGTAATAAACAGCTTGTGTTACAGAGCTAAATCAAGAAAGGAGACTTGGTACTGGCTTAATTGTTAGAATGAGGTTCACTCAGAACTTCTTGTTTCTGTCAGCAGTTTTCAGCTTTCAATCCAGAGCGCTCGGAGTCAGACCAAGACAGCCAATGGGGAGGGAGTCCGCTGACTGACTCTGCATCTCCTCAGCTGTTGGATCCCGGTGAGGCTGCAGAGGCATCTTGTGCCTACCGACTGTATCCAGACTCGGGCTCCCTGTGCTACGGCCTGGGTCTATCAGAGGACGATCTCGCCCAAACACATCCCCACACCACCACCTGCGACCGCGTGCGATGCCAGAGTGGCCGCTACTTCCTAGGAGTCCCCCAGTCGGGAAGAGAAGCGTGGTGGGACGCCACTCGCTCTGTCCTCTCGCTGCCGAAATCATCCATGGAGAACAGCGAGGGCTACGAAATCACATCCTACCATGGAGCCATTCACGGTGAGGTGTTAGGGTTGAGACAACAACCATCTGTCTCTGAAAATAGCTCTGGCTTAGCTTCTCCTGGTAGCTGTTTTCCAAATGTTATTATGGGACATGCTAAGTTGTTTACGCCGTCTCTTGCCAGTGTGCCGATTGCTACCATCTGTTCAAAAATTGCCTGCAATTGAAAGCCAAGTTATTTCACATTTCACATCCTCAAACAGAGAACCAACCCCCACTGCCAAGACATTCGGTCTAACAGACCATGATTGTACATGCATTTAAAGCAGAATTTCACACATTACACAGGCGACTCATGGTTTTAGGAAATGGCACTTTAAATAAATTAGAAGAAATATCGGATACAGATCATATTCTGAGTAATTTTCACACACTTGTCGGCAGAAAGGATCAAATTACTCATTGACACAATGTAATTCATTGATTTCACTGTTTTGAAATGTGGCCATTGATCTCTCCTTACAGGACGGGGACACTGGGATGAAGACAGTGTAGTGAGTTCACCTGATGGAGGCGGGTCCACCAGTGATTCGGGTGAACGTTACCATGGTGAACACTTCCGGGCAACCCCTCGGGAGCCCAGCAAGATGGAGACCCTGATCCGAGCCACGCAGCAGATGATCAAAGAGGAAGAAAGCCGCCTGCAGCAACACAAGGCACCGCTGGACGTCTCAGGCCTCGCCAAAGCTCACAGCCCGTGCTTCACCTCCTCACTACCCCACCACTCCCAGCTCACCATGCCCAGCGTGGTGTGCCGCGGCCCAGGAGCCCCCAGCATCGACCTCCCCTCTGAACGCCTCCATCACCAGGACGCCATCAAAGTGCTCGGTCCACATGACAATGACGAAAACACAACCAGTCCGGCATCTCTTTCTCGTCTCAGCAGCCCCAGCTCTGATGGGATCCCCAGGTCTGGCCTCTCCCTCACCAAAGACTACATGCAGACGGATCTGTCCCCCCACCCTCGACAGCCCCAGGGGAGCCCGCTGCTCTATCAGGCCCAGGAGAGGCAGCCACTGGACAGGCAAGCGGCCTATGCTTTGACTGGGTACTCCCTGGAGCACCTGTATGACCCTGAGAACCTGCGGAGTTACTCGGGCCTGGCCTGTGGAGGAGTCCAGTATGATGTGGCATCCCACGTGAGGATGCAGACCGAGCAGATGCAGGGACACAAGGCCACCTCAGTTATCATAACCAACGGGAGCTGACGATATCTGGTGCAGATAAGTCCTGTTCTCTAGATGAGGATGTTACAGTAAGGTGGTGCTTTATGCACATGCAAACACTGACCAGGTGCTTGATACAAACGGCGGGATAATAAAAAAAGAATAAAAAGGTACCTGCACTGGGCTGATGTGCCCTTGGTGGCTCATTCAGCACAATTTGTGTTGGTCAGCCTTTGTATCATACCCTTCTCTTTTCTTTATCATCAGAGGATGATATGAACTAGTGTTCAAGTACTGACGCTTGGTATGCCACTTCACAGGGAAAAAAGTTTTGCTCCATTACATAGAAATATAGTGTTATTTTAATGGCAGTGAACTGAAATTTCCCTACAAAGGGACCTAAGTTTTGAGTCTAGTTAAACATCAAGCCAGTGTTTCTTTTCCAAATGTCTCACGCATCGTTGGCCATGTGAGTTAATCTGTCCTGGACACGATTTCCAAAGGCAGTAAGAAAATGTGTTGTTCCATTGCCCCTTCACCTGAAAACTCCTCCATCGCACAGAGCATAATGTTTGACACATGAAGTGCAACATGGGAAAGGCAAGCGTTTCACTATTGTAAGATGTCAATGTTTCCTGGTATTTATTTGTCAGTGGGCTGTTTTCTGTATGTGTCATTTTTTTCTGTCCAAGTAGAATTTTTACTGGTCGAATAAAATTAGTTTTGGTGTTACACCAATATTAGATTTTCAAAAAAATGAAGAAAGTGGAAAAACAGGAAGAAAAAAATGCTTCTGATATGTAAAAGTGTAAAATATGCAGGTCAACTTGAAACTGTTTTAATGTATATGTGAAATGCCCTCACGCAGAAGGAGATTACAAAACCAACGCATTAGCAATCTCCCCATGCCCTCTAAATATAGGCATTGTATGTATTGACTTACAGTTGTGGCTGAGACGATATTGTTTACATATCAGAGTATCATTTTTCCTGTTTTTACCTCACCGTTACCCAAGTTATCAGCATATGTAGAGTATGCTTTTAAATCCTTAAATCCTGCTGCACATGCAATTGTTCTCAAAGAAAAACATTTGTTTGGGTTTTTTTTTTGTCATCACAACCTAAAGGGTTAAAATAATTGATACAAACCTATCTAAAAATATGTTGAATGTCTTTTGTTTCTTATTTAATTTATGATGTATATATCATCACACAATGAACTTTTGGACAAGAAGTGACAAGATTATTTATTAATTGGTTTTAAAAAGTCTCTTAAATCTGAATACAGTTGCAAACAAATAACTTTTGTCTGTGTTGATTGTTGTCGTACAACCGTTATCTGTCAGAGCTGCTTTGAATGATCACACACACATAATGCTGCTGCCTCAGAAAAACTACAATTTTAGACATACTGTAGATTTGCGTAGCTGTTGTTCATCCATCATGAACAACCAGGTCAGCTTTGTACAACGCCTTTTCAGATGTAGATATAGTTATAAATATAGATATACATATAGACACTAAGTCAATTAGTTAGTTTTGATTTCTGTGTAATGCGTCCCACATAGGATCACATAGAGATATAGATGAATATACAGCATATCTTTAAAGTTGATGGTATTTTTATATGAGTTTCATGTTAAATGATTTAGTAAAAAAAAAAAACACAAGAAAAAGAAAACAAGTCTGAAACTTTAAAGAATAGGTGTGTTGTTACTATATTGTTCTTATTGTCAACAAATCCTATGAAAAGACCAAAACCAACAAAGATGTAAATCTTTGGAAATGGGTCACGAATATACAGTTTCATATTTGAACAAAGCTACACAATTTCCTAAAACAGCTGGGCACTGTAGTTTTTAGCAGACGTAGTTTATTTTTAAGGGGACTATTTTCAGTTGCGGTTTTATATATGTTTGGGGTATTTATGGCAACAGGATGGTGTATTTTGGGACTGACTCAAACATGTGCCAATGTTCATCGTAATGAAGGAAAAATGATGTGCAATGATGTGTTTTTAACAGCTTTTGGACAACAATGGCAATCTATGGCGCAGAGAAATAAGGTTTTGGATACACAGACTAGTTAGTAGAAGGACAAATTCTGGTTTTGGTCTTTTCATGGTATTTGTTGACAACAATTAAAAATATAGAATATCAAAAGCCTCATTTGATTTTTTTAGATGTACCCGAGAACGAGTGAATGAAAGGAGAGCATTATTACACATATCTAGTACAAAAACCTCGCACAAGTCATTACAACAGCAAACTGCCTGTATGACTACCGAGCTGTCACGTTTTAAATGCACTTGCAGCAGCACGTTCCTGCTGTTGAACTTGCACGTTTAGCCGCGCTGACCTCTGTTCAGAGGCAATTTCTCTGCCATGTATTTTGATATATTATAAGTTATTCACATGTAGCTTGAGAGCTGGCCTGCCTGCCTGCCTGTCTGAGCTGAGAGGGACCTGGACTCAGTCTGGGCCTAGATGCAGAGCTCCCATCAGTCACCAGTGACATGACCATGTGATGGTCTGCCAGATATCACTGCTGCTGTCATTCCAGGAGGTAGAACTACTACACTGCTCTGCTGTTGACATCACCGAGGTTTAGGGAGGGTATGTGTGTGAATGAGTGTGTGTTGCTGAGATACTTCAATAATAAGAGACCATGGGTTTTTTTTTCGTCTAAACACTGGGGCTTTTGCCTGATGTGCCCTGAAGGCTTTCACATGTAGAGTCGGCTAGAAATGCGGCCAAACACTGGGCCTTTTGCCCAGACTTTGCACACTTGCATACACCTCCCACCCGCCTCACCCCTCTACCCAAGATCCTCTCTGCCCCACCTCATAAAGTACAGCAAAAGGTGAAAGATCCTTTACTTAAGTAAATAGAAATAGCACAATATAAAAATACTCAATTACAGCAAAAGTATGTAAGTATTATCAGAAAAAGTGTCAAAAGTAGGTCATTATGCAGAATGGCTAGTTTGAGTAAGTTATATCATTATATGCATTATACCATGAAATACTGTGTAAGCGATATTCTAATGCTGTAGCTGGTCAAGGTCAAGCTAATTAAAAATACTTTATATACTGTTGGGTTGTTGTTGCCAAATCGATACCACTCACTATTAAGGCACCATTTATAATATAATTTATTTACAAATGATATACAGATATTGTTTGGGTTGCCAGGTTGTGCAAAATGTAGCAACTATAGCTGTCAGACAAGTATAGTGGAGTAAAAATGTTATCTGAAAGGTAGTGAAGTACAAGTATAAGATGTCATAAAATGGAAATACTCCATTCCACATGGAAAAAGTATTAGTACTTCAAAACTGTATTCATGTACAGTACTTAAGTATTTAGTTCCTTTCCATCACTGCCAAATACTAAAAACAGGGAGTTTGCAGAGTTAACACATTAACAGGGGAGACCTTTCCTAAACTACAATGGAGGCATCTTTAAATATTAATAAATATAATATATATAGAGTGTTTTAAGAAGTTACTGGAGAAGCAGATGTTAGGACGAGAATGAAATCAATCAGGAATAAAACAAAGGATCTTATGATGTCACTGCAAGAACAGATGTGTTATGTTAATTATTTCCTTACTCTCAGGAACCCCTCATAATGAACCACAGTGCTACAAAACGAAAGCATTGGCAGTTAATTTAACTACTATGCTACTGCAAATAAAAAGCACGAGTGAATCAGCTTAGTTTACACCATAAGGCATTAGCCGTTAGAGGAGATAAAGATGCTGGCTGTGTCATGTGGTTGGCTCGATGTGGAGGTAAACTATAGAACCACGGGAGCGAGATCCCAGGGTTTCACAACAGCAGTGAAGAAGAAAATGGATCCTAACCTCCCAAACAACCACATGAGTATGAGGGTGCAGGTGGCGAGGCTCAGAATAGCCCCTGAATGTCTACTTGATTGATTTCAGGCCCAGGATTGAGGCACAATTGCATATTCATACATCAATTAAAGTGTTTCCCCAGTAGTGCCTCCATAATTCAACCTGGCGCTTAGTGAAGAGTCATCTTTATGAGGAGACCAGCGCAGTGGAAAATGTTTCAACATGTTTTGTGTTCGTGTGTACTTTATGACCTCTTTGGGTGTGAACAGACATCTTATAATTGTTTAATTCCTCTCCTCTGAATCTTTTTTTTTTTTTTTTCAGTGTGGAAATTGCGGCTTCCAGATATCTTGACTCAAAATGCAGCTGCACAGCGTGAAACCATGCAAACATTCTGCTGTGCATCAAAGCGTTACACATGCAGCAACAAAAATCGTGCACTTCTGCCGGTGAGTCACTTGCAAATGAGTCAGCCAAGGGCAAATGCAGCACAGGACCTGGGAAAATCATTCAACCAGGGCATTTAGTGACACCTCTGCAGCAGACCTCATTGCACCAGAACACATTTAGATGTTCTGATCGGGTGGACCAGGATATTGGGGTCATCCGGTCGATCTGATTGGCTGAGCCAGGAGACTGAGGTCATTCTGCAAAGAGGAGAGGAAATAAGGTTGCTCTTTGTGTCACAGCACCTGAGTGGGGAATGCTGCTTAGAAAATATGCTGCTAATTACAGACGGCTTAAACATCAGTACCGCGCTTTGAAACACTATAGTGCAATCTTTTTATAATAAACAATTCATTTAAAAGTTTAAAACTAAAGGATAAGGCTGGCAATACTCTGTATTTTTCTTTTGCTAAAAAATCTAATGAAAAGACAAAAAAAAAGCCGTGGCTTTAAGTTCCAAGCCTAGTTGCTCCAAGTGAACGTAAATCTACGTAAATCTTTAAAAACAGGTCATAAATGTATATTTTTGACTTTAAAAAAGGCTTAATCATTTCCTAAAACAGCTGGGCACTGTAGTTTTTGGCAAATGTTACTCAAGCAGGCATAAATAGTTCATTTGTTGGGGACTATTTTCAGCGGCATATTTGGTGCACTAGTGAGTTCTTACAGCAGCGAGACGTGTAGGTGGGATTGTCTTAAAATAAACTACAGTGCCCAGGTTCGTCGTAATTAAGGAATAAGTTATATCATGCCTTGGCTACACGGGCGATGCTTGTTAGTATATATAATAAGAAAAATATAGTCTCATAATATGACTAAACTTATCCTTTAAGCAACATTACAAACACAAACACTATTTTAAATGGTATACAATGATGTCAGGGTTTATAATGTCAGACAATTCATTACCTATTTTCTGTTACCAGTTTTTATAATTTCATTACTGTAATTGATTTCACACAAACAAAAATATAACAAAACAACTGGTGGCTCCACATTTCTACTACAGTGGACACGTCTCGCTTAAGTGTTATTGGCTTTAAATGTTGGTACAACGGTTGGACCAGATGAATCTGCAGCATTCAGGGTTCCCAGGACGTCCACAATTCCTTGACGTATTAAAACCACAAAAATCCCACAAACTTGAAACAAGAATTTCAGCTATTTCAAAGTGATTTTGTTGGGATGCTACTTCCTTCAAAAAGGAATTTAGTTTTTTTAAATCAAAATCATTCAAAAAGCATGATCATCTTTACAAAAAACGCAACAAAACCACCTTAATTTAAAACTCACTAATCCCTCAGCAATAAGGCTATTAAGAAAGACTACAAGTACAATATCCTGAGCCCCCCCCCACACACACACACCACCAAGGCTCAGACAGTGTGAATCTAATGCCCTCCAATCCTATGAATCCCTTTGTTCCTGATTTCACGCTTGATTTGCCCACAGCTTGAGCCTGGCTGGTATCAGAGCTCTTCTCACTGCTTTCACTCCTGCCAAATCCACAGAGCCACACAGGATCCATGTCTCCTCTCTCTCGCTCTCTCTCTCTCTCTCTCTCCTCTCGTCGCCTGCCATTTTTCGTTCCAACATCTTTGCGACATCCTCTTCAACTCATGCCAAGGAGTTGTGTTTGTTTGTTTGCATCTTAGGACCCTTTTACTGTAAACACCTCAGCAATCTGCCAAGATCAGATCAGAGTGGATTCTGAAACTGTCATTTTGCATTTCACAAGATTTACTATGCTGTTAAATCCTTTTCATTAGGGATATTTGTAAGTCCAATGGAAAAATGTCTTTATTAAATGATTTCCTGTGGAGTTACAAGAATAATCCCCTCATGCATTGACAACCATACATGCATGCTCCAAATCGTCCCCAAATCTTAAGATTGATTCAACACCTCTCATGAGAGGCCTTTCAACCGTTCTGTTTTGAAATCTTCTGCTTCTAAAGTGGCACATCAGCCGGGCTCTTCTACCCCTACAATCCCTCTAGCTCTCGTACCAAGCAGATATTGTGACAGCTGCATGAGAAGGGGTGTGTGTGTGTGTGTGTGTGTGTGTGTGGGGGGGGGGGGGGGGGGGGGGTAAGAGTGCAGGAGACAGACAAGGAGAAAGAAGGAGAAAGGAAAGAGCGAGTCCCCAGAGAGAGGGTGCCGGTGCTCCACAGCTCCAAGTCACCGCCTGCATGCCAATGAGGAGATTCCCCTGCAGCAGCAGCAGCAGCAGCAGTAGTGGAGCAGAGCAGCGGGAGGGGCCGGTGCTGACACTGTACCACTATAGTCCTCCTTGATAGTCACATTACACACTCCTCACAAAGAGCTCAACACCAGATGGATCTTTGGAGCAAAACACGGAGAAACTAACAAATCCAAGTTACTGTAAACATGCTGGTGATAATTACCTCTGTGTATCACCAATAATGATCTGATTATTTCAGTATGACTTTCCTTTTCTCGAAGGCAAAATCTATAATAATCTTATGTTATCATACATCATTAATCAGTTACTGTCAGTGCATTTCATAAGTTGTTGTTTTGAGTTCTGTGTCCTGTTGTAATTTGCTTTGTATCCATTTTCCTCGTCTGTTTCTACTTGACTTGACTCATTTCCTAATATTCCAAAATGCCTCGCATAAGAAAGGGCCTAAACTTGAAGCTTTTGGCTTCCCTTGTAGTCGGCAACAATGACGGCAAGAGAGCAAGTGTACTGTATGTTAGGCACATGGATAAAAATGCCCAGATATTTTGACTATGCCTTCTACAGTGTGTAATCAAACAAAAGCAAGAGATCAAGTAGCCCTTATTAAAAAAATATAGGAAACTATGGCTGCATTGCATTTTGCTCTCCTTTATTATTTATATTATATATATTTACTTTATTCTCTTCATTTTGTGTTTAAAGCAAATTTAGTTGGATGTTTTTTCGCGCTTTATCGTTTCTTACAGCCAAACACAAAATACATCTGCGTCCTGGTGCTAATAGCAGCAGTGTGAGTCAGAGCATTAGCTGTGTGTAACCACCTCCTCTCTTTTAGCCCCCTCTAGAAGAATTAATAACTAATTATGTCAGGTCACTCGTCCAGATGGTCCTATCAGATGGGCCCACTGTCTGAACCTCACCTCCAACAAGCACCTCTGACCCTGGTGGCCACGTCACCCCTAGCAACATGGAGTCTGAGGCCTATGCCACTGGGAGGATGGAATCAGGGGGTACGTGAGGGTTTGGGGTGCACATAAAGAAACGGTGAGGGGTACGAGTTGGGCGTGTCTGAGCAGTGTTGGATGGCTGCCTTTAAAGCTCCATGAATACAAGGCTCCCTGGCGGGGCCCTGATCTCCACGGTCATGATTCTGTTATTACACGCCATGTTCCTGTGATGGGCAGATGGCTCAGAGCATCGGCACATGCATTCACACGCATTCAACACACGCCGGGCCTGTCGCATCAATGGACACAACCTGATACTCCCCTTTCTTGTCTCATTAGGAGGCTATAGAAACATAAGAACATAATAGGGGGAATTAAGTGCCCGTGTGGATGTCAAAGGGGGGACGTGGCAGAAGATTGGGACGAGGGCTAACAAGCGCATGGCGCGCTCCCTCAGCTTTGTGCGGTGATTAGTGCTTTCGACAGGGCTGACGGGTAAAAGACAAGCCCTCTGGGACGGAGCAGCTTTTAAACGGACACTTAAACAGCCAGGAAACTGACAGCAGTGAGAAACAGGCATCAAAGCTCCTGGCTGTGCATGTCATGTGAAAGAAGACGAGGGTTTAGCATATAGATACAGATAACTTACACATCTGATGTCACACAGAGGAAGTCATTGCAAGTGTCAGTGTCATGGCGCTTCAAAAAAATGGCTTCCATATGGTGGTTACAAATATTTAAAATCAAAATGTATTTCGATATTACAATATTAAATAGGTATTATAATTATATTGTGATATTTAGTATTATTCAAAATACATTCAAATGTAAGCAATTTGAGAATCAAACAGCTGAAATAAATCAAATAAATATATGTTATTTCCCTAAATACATTTGGGGGGAAAACAAACACATAACTAACTAAATAAATAACTAATTGAATTAATTAGTTAAATAAATAATAAATAAATAAATGATTCAATGGTGTGATGTGAGCCACTCCCATTTTCTTATTTTTGAAGTTTTACTTGAACCTCTGAAGTCAAACTTTAAATGACACATATATAGGCTACATCCACTATTTTAAATCTCTTCTCATTACATCCCGTAGAAAGCTCTTTTACAATTTGTCACATAAAAGCCTCCTAAACTCTTGAGCAAACAGGAACTTCACCAAAGCTCCCCTGTGAAAGTCTCCAGCTCCAGATGATGTCTCTGCCTTGTGTTTGAGCAGGAGACACACAGAAAGCAGCTAAGAAGAAACCAAACAAAGACACTTTAAAAAGGATTTAAGGTGTTAAACCACATATCATTCATCTGACTCTCTCATGTCTTTGAGAAACAAAATGGCAGATAAAGAAGTGAGACTAAAGCACTACTTCCTTACACGCCATCGGAGTGCGGCAGCTGATTGCACGTATATCACACTGTTGATATCAGTGAGCTTTTAAACACTTGGCAAATCAAAGAAATAATGAAAGGCGGTGAGGAGATTGGTGGCTATCGCTCACTCAATTAAAGAAAATGGCCTGACCCGTGTTGATAAACACAGATAATTAGTTGTGAAAAGGTTCATCATTATCATTACATCATTACTTTCTGGCTTTCTGGTGCTAAGTGTCTAACAAGATTAGCCTGCCAGTCACGTTTCTCCTCTCAGTCGAGCAGACAATGAACGACTTTACAAGCTGGCTGCTTTTTGTTGTTGGTCCTTTATGAACTCTCAAATTTTGGCCACTTATTTGGGGACTAGAACATTTTTTCTATCATCACTGTCTCCAAAATTGGTTAATTTTTAAGAATAAGCAAAGGATAAAGTGTTGCTTTATGGGTTGTAAAAGTTCTATTTCTTATGCTACAATAAACAATTTAAAAACTCCCGAACAGCTGAAAACAGCTTTTTTCTTAGCTAATGAAAAGTTGATGTTTTGGCGATACATGGTTTTCACAGGACAGCGACAACATTGTAAAAAATGAAATATCCACAATTTGAAATGCGTGAAGTTCATTCATGGCACTTAAGAATAAAACACTAGTGAGTCGTTAGTTCTCTTGAGTCTATCACTTAGAAAACTAGATGATCACGAGAAGAATCATCCGAACTGTTGATGAAACATCTGGTGCCAATTTTCCTCCACAAATATTGAGAGGGAATAGTTTCTATATTCATCCTGCAAAAAACAATCCCCTAAAAGCAGCATTCATCACACATTGCTAATTTGATTCATTATGACAATGTGACAAAAACATAAAAACACCATTAAGAAATAAGTTTGCAGAGGTTGTGAACGGCGTATTTTTCACAGCGCAGTCTCCACATATGTTGCTGCAGTGAAGCCAGCATCAGAATGAAGCCCTGTCACTATGTTACAGCAGGAATCTGATGATGGCCTCTTCTAAGCAAGCTATCACGCACCATCTGGTAGCACTATTCTTCGGCTGTTTGAAGAATCAAGAAAATCAACCCATCATCTACCCCCACACTACCCCCTGCACTCATGCACACACATATATAAACATCCAGTGATGTGTACACATGTGAAATGCACCTGTACACGTGCATAATTTCATCCACACGACACTTCATATAAGACGCGCGCTTTTTCTCCTGACCGCCAGCAGGAGTGTGATGTCATTACGGCTCTCTAAGGCCTCCTATTAGCCAGTGCTCTGTAATCACTTGTGATATATTAGTACAATGCATTGATTACCCCATAATCCAATCACTCGCCTGTTATTGATCTTTTATAGAGCGCCCCCCAGACAATAAAGCTGTAGCCACAGACTGTGGGTCAATAGGCACACGGGGAGAGGAGTCTCCTTGCAGCTAATTGGCTTATGAAATAATACAAACATTTTGCTTTCTCCACACCAGCAGAAATCAATGCAGAGCTTAGCTGGTGCATTCAAATCAATTGTCTTGACCCACATGTCGCACTTTTCTTCTGTATCAGGACCTGATGTCTCCTTCACACCTTTCAAGCTTTATCTAATTCTGTGCATCTTTTTTTCTTTAGCTCTATTTCTCTGTCTTGCTAACTCTCATCTGCTTCCTCTCATTCCTTCTTTTTTTTTTTTTACAATCTGTCTTGCCACTCCATCTTTCTCCCACTTCGTCTTCTCTCCTCTTTACCCCTACCCCCTCCCTGTCCAGCCTTCGACTGATGTTGGGTTGCCAGATAAGTTTCTGCTTACAAGGAGACCACATCTGACACCCAGCTGTGTGGGTCATGGGCTGCGAGAGCAGCTGCTGGTCATAAATCACCCGAGCTGGAGGAGCTCTGGCACTCCTTCTGTCAGCCGTGAAACAAAGACGTAGAGGTAGCGGGGGGTCAGAGGTAGCCAACCTGGGTAACAACAGGAGACCCTGCATCACCTCTGTAATGCCGCACTGAACAGTCCTCTATTATAAGACCATACTGTAAGACTGGGTGAAGTCACCGAGGGACATATGCAACCAGGGTGCTAGAGGATGCTAATGCAAAGTCGAGAAGTATGGTGTAATATGGTATGCAAGCAATTATGGTTAAACAGGCGATGCAGCTTGTGAGGTCAGAGGACAGAAAACCCCTTGCTGAGTTACTGTAGCTGCAGAAATGCAAATAAATTCTGTCAAGTGAAAGAGAAGGTCTGTGTGTTGCACACACACACTTTGGCATCCCTTAAAACACTGAAATAAGCTCTTTTATTCAGGTTGAAGCAGAAATAAGTAGTTGCAAAGAAAGTCGTTATTTAATGTAGAATTTAGCCTGGTAACATTGTTTTTCTTAAATGAAATGAAAAAAACCTGTCAAGATAATTTCACTTGTCGTTCAAGAGTAAATTATGAGTTTAATTAATTACACTTTTATTATTTATATATTTTTTAGCTTTTTATCAAAAATGTGTTAAACAAATGAAACAGCATTACAGACGGATGGTGTATCAATATATTGTTATATATTGGCATTGTTATGAGCCTAGAAATGATTTGGGATGTTATCTTTCCCGGGCTCAAGGTTGTATTGCTCTAATAATTATTGTTTTTCTGAAATAATCTGACAAAATGTTTGCCTCCTCTTCCCTGCTCAGTCTTTCCTATTGGGCAGAAACATTCCCTAAATATCGTCACATTATCAATACCAAGGTATTCAGTCATAAAAGAAATGTTACTATTGCTAAACTGAATTCAAAATCTTACAGATCTTACTGCATCAACATTAACTTTAACATTTAAAGTGAAAATCCAGCAGCTTAAGGACATAGTTTGAAAATATCTTGCTACCAGCTAGAACTCCATGAACAATGACCCCTGAGACGTCGCTAAAGACAGACTAGGTTTCCCTTAATTCTGCCTTGTGTGCAAAGGCAATGCACATACATCTGTGTGCATGCAAGCAAATCTGTTGTCTGGTGCGATCCATGCACACTACACCACAGAAAGTGTTGTAATTTAAGCCACCTCACAGTGTTTACACTTCAGCCCACATAAGGCTGCATACTTCTACAGAGATTTGGATAATAAATTGGGTGTTATTTTACAAGACACCAAATCTCTTGCGAGATAAAAGAAAAACAAATGAGAGAAAGAAGCATGACGACTTGGAGTATGAAGGGGGTTGGACAGCAGGGGAGGGGGTTGAGTGAGGGATGGGGGTATAGTGAGAGTCTTTGACTATTCTTCTTAGATCAGTATTCGTCTAAAATCATCTCTACATTGCTGCATACAAGATGACCTAAGCTGCAAAAAACACCACAAAAACAAAGCCTCTAACAAAGTGTATTTCTAGTTCTTTCGATGCAGATATTTCCTCATAATCATCAAGTGCTGACTGTGTTGTGGCTTTCACCCATGTACTCTTGGTTTCTTGAAATGTTCATCTCTTTGGACACAAACATAATTGCCAGAGAGGAAATAGCTGTGTGTAGGAAGTCGGTGGAGAAGAAAGGGCACGGAGAAAAAAAAGAGAGCAGATTATAAAAGGGTATAAGAGGGGAAAAGAATGACAAAAGAGAGAAAGGGAGGAGAGGACTTCTTTGCCCTTTGGTGTGAAGCGAGGGCCGATCGATAGCAGTGTAATGAGCCTGGTATTAGCTGGGGTGCAGAGGGACCGGAGCAGGGCAGAGGGAGGGCAGAGGGGGAAGGGGAGAGCCAGGATCTGATTCCCAACAGCAAACAACACCATTGCTGCAGACATCAGAACCAACACCTGAGTACACCTATTAAAGCCAGATGACCCTCTGCCCGGCTAATGACAAATCCACCCTCATACAAACTTCTCTCACACACACACACACACACACACACACACACACACACACACACACACACGCACTCTCACACACTTTTATTCAACCTGCTGGCTGGTTTAGTACCTGTCACTGAGTTGTTCTATCTCTGCCAAGCTGCTACTAAAGCCAAACGCATTACCCAAAGAGGGCTAACAGAGAAAAACCAAGCCTAATCCTGACAAAGAAAAGGGCCGCACTCAACATCACTTCTCCTTTTTGATACAGATTACCCAACAATGGCTTCTGCCACTCTCTTAAATCCACTACACACTGGCAATTTGATTAGAAACATGGAGATGCAAAGGTTGTCTTTGGTTGGTTGAAAGAGAGAGAGAGAGAGAGAGAGAGAAGGGGGACCAGCCGGGGGAAGTGGGGGATAACCATCAGGTACACTCAAAGCCAATCTGTTGCCTCGTCAATAGGCTCATTCTGCTGGAGTGCCATGTCCAAAGCGCCAGGCTCGCTAGCCCCCAGTCTCAGCCGCCAGACCAGCCAACCAGGCAGGCACAAGCCGGGGGGGACGCTGAGAGAGCGCCACGCCTGGGTCCTCTCAATGGAGGGATCAAAGCAGGGATAGAAGGATGGGCCCCCTCTCTTTGTGCTCTCGTGTCTCCCAAAACAAACGCATCCTCCCGTCCGACAGAGGCCGCATGGAGGTGGTCCGGCCGGAGGAACAGATGGTGCAGGGGACTGCCACTGGGAGACACCTGCACTCTGCAAAAGGAAGTTTTGCGTCCAACGCATCCGCATGTCTGCTTTCTGGAGGACAAACTTTTGGCTTACTTTTAATACAGTATATAATAACATATGATATGTGGCGAAGTGAGGTGCTGAAAATGTTGCTTCCTGTTTAATTGTGTGGCTTTATATCTGGTTTTAAGAGCAACCATTTATCTCCCTTACATGTCAAAATAAAATCACTTGAAAGCATTGAAAGGATAAGCCTGGCGATATTCTATATTTTTCTTAGTGTCAACAAATCCCATGAAAAGACCAAAACCAAGGATGAATTCAACAAGTATTGCTTGTGTAGCAAAAGCCTGATATAATCCAGCTGCCATATATATTCACCAGAGCACCAAATGTGTATTAATTCGCAGCTGTAAATAGTCCCCAAGGAGTGCACAATTTACTCTTGTTTGATAAGAACAACAGTGCCCTGCTGTTTTAGGAAACTACTTTGCTTTTTTCAAGAATTAAATTATATGTTTCTGACACGTTTTTTAAAGATGTATGTCTTCATTCGGAAGCAACGGGCTCTTGGCTGAATGCTACAGTCAGAGTAGGGAAGTCTGAGAGTACTGAGAGGGGGACTAACACATTGTTGGTTTTTGGTCTCTTCATTGGATTTATTGCCAATAACAAAAATATAGAATATTGCCAGCCTCATCATTTAAAAAGGTCAGTTCACCCAAAGCATAAAAAAAGCATTGTATCATGCCATGCAGATTATTTTGGTTTTATGCGATGAGGTTTTGAGATTTCTGAACCGCTTTCATTGGAACTACTTTCTACAAAAATAAATAGTCCCCATGAAAACTATTCATGGATTATCCACAGTAATAGGGACAATGTCTCTAAAAAGAGTTGCTGCAGTTACATTTTTTTTTTCAATGCTGTGAGCACCCTAAACAAGATTCCATTCACCTCCACTGTATTTGGGTGGAGGGAAAAATAAACATCTCAAAACCTGGCCAAATAAAACCCACGTTTTTTTTCTGGTTTTGTAATTTGGGTGAACTACTCCTTTAACATATTTCTTTGGTATTCTCACCCTTGTTTTTTTCTATCCTAATCCTCTGAACCACCTATGATAAAAAGCTCTAATGCCCTCATGTTTTAGCTGCTACTCTCATTTTAAAACAGAAAGTGTTAAATTTGACTTGCTGCTAATTAGATATTTCTGTTTAGAGGAAAACAATCAAAATTGTTCATTTTGTATTATTAACATTATTTCCTCATGCCGTGAAGAGTCACAGTCTCATTCCCTGCCAGTGAGTAGAGAGATTTTCACGAGCCCATCAGAAGCAGGGCTTGCAGTAGATATAACCCATGCTATGGTAATCACATGCTAATCACAGTTAACACCAGCGCAGGGTCCTATACTCTAGATTAATGCATCCGTCCCATATTCACGTTTCCATTAGCATAAATCAGGTTCACCCTGCCTTTGTAATTAGTGTTTTCATGTGAATGATAATAAGATATGGTGATTAGGTCAGGGTACTAGAATGGAAATGACTTGTCAGCTAAGTCGGCCTCAAACAGTTCCGCACATGTTGAACTATCAATATGTGCTTCCTCAAGAAACAATTAATGATGTTGAAAGATAATTGAAGTTTGATAGTAGGATGTGGAAAGCAAAAGTAGACTATTAATCAAATTTCTGCAAGACACTTGATGTTTAGCGGGGTTCTTAGTTATGCTTTAGTCAAAGACATGTATGTAAAAGCACACGTTCACATTTTCATCCTTCATACTGCATACAGTAGTGACCTTTTAAGACTGTTTTACAAATCCTAAAATATGTTTTACATAGCCACACTGCAAGCTAAGTTATAAATTACTGCATGCTTTATAATGTTTAAGAGATATTCACGACGACTCTAAAATTGTGAATGTGTGAACTATGTTTTTGCATGAAGCCTGTCATAAATATAGGGAAACTAAAAACCTGACACTAACCTTAGAAACTAGCTCACATTCCCTAAAAACACATCATTTCTAAAAATAAATCTAATATGTTTTCATCAGATCATCAGATTATCATCAATATCAATGTCAGCATTGTCCGCAACCAAAAGCCTCCAGAACACATTTCTTTTGGCTTTGTTTTATACACAGTAAGACTTCAGACTTCAGACATGATTACTTAATGACTCAAGGTAACATGAGAAAAGCTTTCTGACCCTGAACGGGGTCATTTTCTTTTTTGGTTTCAGCATCTCGCGCCTGATTCCTTGCATTAAAGGCTAAACTGGATCACACTGCATCCATGTGGACAAAGTTTTTTTTTTTGCTTTTTTTTTTGCTTTGGGAACATGGGAATGGTATGTGGACCCCCATTCTTCTCCTCAATGAAGTGCATGAAAACTCAAAGGGACCTGCTCTGCCCTAGCCTGTACCAATAACCTGTTTTACCTCTGTTCTTGTGCAATCAACATACACTAAACACCTTGTTGCACTCTCAGCAGTCAACTTCACACCTTTTAATAAAAGGCGATGTGAGAAAATAAAAAAGAGAGCATGTATGAGCATATGAGTGTGCTTGGTAACATGTGAGCACTCCAACACGAGGTCACAACACTGAGCTTGCATGTGAATATAAGGGGAGAGAGAAAATACAGTGTGTGTGTACACGTGCAGGTGCCGCGCACACCTGTGTACTTTGATGAAACACGCTACATAAGCACAACATGCAGCACTGATTGGCCGGAGGTGGGGTTCAGTCTTTGCGGGTTTTGTCTCCCTTGGGACACCCCTTCCACCCCCTGACATCCCTGACATGGAGCATTCCTCTCAGACTGGTGACCCCACATGACGGACGGCATCCTCCATGCCTATAACCAACTGATGAGACCCTCTGCAGCCCCAAGAGACCGAAAGGCAGAGGTTGGGATCGGGAATGTGAAAAAACAAACGAAATGGGGAGAAAAAAATGCAAGAAAATCTACAATCATCAAAAGGTTTACAGCGAATTCTAACAGCAGCAAAATGGGGACAAACGAGATATAATCAGATCCTAAAAGGGTCAAATCACATCCTCGATTTTGCGCCATGATCTTACGCCATCAGGGTGGTTGAATGTGTATGTGTGTATCGCAAGTTATTTCTCATTCAACCCCTGTTTCCATGGTAATTTATGAGGCCTGACCTGTGAATCTGAACGCCCAGCTCCAAACTCCAAAACCGTCTTGTTCATGGGTATCATAACCCCTCTTCTTTGAACTGTTTGGTAGCCATCACAGCTTTTTTTTTCAAAAAGCAACAAAGTCTGAAATGTGAAAAACGATAGTCATGACGAAAACTTTTGGTTTAGCTCTCACTTTTCAGGGTAAGGTTATGGTTGGGATAAAGGTGAAACTTTGGTTTTCAGTTTTTCTGGGAAGATTCAGGCAAAATTGCAGAATGGCCAGAAAGTTAAAAGGCAGAAAGGATATTTAAATGAGTTACTTCTTCTAGACATGTGTATCTACTGTATGAAAACATGTAAAGGTCTAAAAACTACAAGGCGGTATACCCTTTCTTAGCCCCAGTCACACTCTGCATCACATTGTAGCTCTCGTCAGGGCAGAGGAATAGCTAAATGAGAGATTCTCAAACAGGGGCAGTAATTTGCAGAGTGTGTTTCTAAGTTATTCCAGCTCCCCGCAGCTCAGCAGAGGCTGACCCCTTTCCCCGTCTGTCTGCTAAGAGGCCTACAGGGAGGAATCAGCCCAAATTACCTTTATTGATCCAGGGAGACAGGTGAATACCAAGCAGGTCTCTCTTCCCTTCACTCTTCTTATCTCTCATCCACCCTTTTCATCACTCCATCCCCCTCCCTGCCTGCAAGGAGAGAGAATATAAAAAAGAAACGGGGAGGTTTTATGTGAGAGAGGCTATTCTAACCACCACCGCACGTTACTGTATGAGCCATCGCAATGATTTACTGTTTGCATTCAGGCTGTTGTGATTAAACCTGCCTTCTCGTTGCTCATCTTTCACCAGCGACTGAGTGAACAGGAATGGCGAGCGGCTGTTTTTCTGCCTCCAATCCACCGTTGTCCTTTCGCCCCAGCATACAAATCACTGTGACGGTGGAAAAGATACTCCATTAGGTCCAACTCTGAGTTAAATCAATGCGTGACTTATCAAATGAAATAGGGGATTATGAGGTAATCACCTGGCAAACGTTGCTGAAATTGTAATTATCTCCACTGCACACATCTCAGAGAGAGGGGACCAAACTAACTATTTAAGTGGAGGGTGAGATAACAAGGTGTAGAAAAGCACAACAGCTATATTTCTTAGACGGCAGCGTGAGCTAGAATGTTTATGTGCTGAGAGGAGCCGGAGCAACTCTGTGGTAAATACGTATGAAGGCGTTCACTCCAGTGGCAGATTTATGCTGCTTGTCCTGCTCCGTGGTGTTGCTGCTTAATCACACTGCTGTCTTTGTGCATTACATTCTCAGGGTGCATGACTGACGGCTGCTACATAACGTACAGTGCCATGAAAGGATTGGTCGACCGCACACTTTCACAAAATTAAGATTAAGATTACATTATAAATAAGAAAAATAATCAGCAATATAAATATTGAATTGAAAATTCAAAACATAAATAAGTAATATAATGAAATATCAAATAAATATAAAATACATAACATAAATAAGAATAATTAAATAAATATATGTTCTGTTTTGTAAGTTATAGCTTTTGGATAAATAAAAAATAATTTCAAGAAAAACTATGAATAAATCCATAATTAGCATTTTTTTATTTTATTTTTATTTCTATTTACTTTTAATTTATTTTATTTTATTTTGGAACCTGAATGCAACCCAAATGTATAATTAAAGTATTAAAGTCCGCTGTGAGTTGAATCTGGTATCAGCCTTTGCTACCTAAAAAGTCAAATTTAGACAATTTTGAAAGACAACCTGTAGTTACTGAGCAGCATTTTATATATATATATATATATATATATATATATATATATATATATAAAATGCCGTAAAATGCTATAAAAATCCAGTAGTTCCCACTGACAGAGTCATACCCTAATAAGGTGTCTACTTACATTTAAACACAATTTAATTTAGTTTGAATCAATTCTTCTACAAACATCTTGCATCTTGCCCTGCAGGGCAGTGGAAAATATTGTAAACCATTTTGTAGCACAACAATGTGCTCATGATCAATGAGTTCACAGTCATTTGATATGCATTTTGAAACATAACATAACTACATTTATGTAATCTAATATTTAATATTCTGCGTCTGGATTTATTTATTTCTTTAAAGTCACATACTGAACCTCTGATCTTTTAAGTATGTGGAGTTTGAATTGTCTACGTCCCTTTCACTGACAGTTACTGGTTACTGTACAAGTGCAACACAGCCCCCAGGTGGACGTACTGCAAAGTTACATCACCCGGCCCAAAAGCCAGTTGAAATCTCACTTTTAGCTATCCTGCCCCACCTGCTGGTCAAATGCTCTTATTGTGCTGGGTAGTTAAAGTGGTTATGGGGCCCTGACAGGATTCTGCAGTTTGTCAATATGAAGAAAAAGAGGAAAACTTAAGCTGTGCTGTTTCTACTGTGAACAAGCATCAACTGGTATTTACACATAGACTGTACGTCTTTGGTATGTACACATATACAGCTGAATGTTGAGATGGTGCCAGTACACACACACACTACAAACACCACCATATGTTTGTGACAGCTACCAAGCATCCCCAGACCCACTATAACACTAGATTTAATATTCTATGTCACTGCTGCTTTGACAGACACTGATGTGTCAGTCTCTTAAGTCAAGTCATGGAAAGAGTACTCACAGTTCCATCATCCATCGGTGTGTTGAAAAATCCCTTTTTTAATCATGTTTTCTCAGAGGTGAAACAGAGGGTGGGTATACATGTCAATCTTGTCATATTTTTTCTACTCCACACAAAGCAGTACTTCCTGTCTGCACTTCTTCAACATTAACTTGTTGACAAGCAGAATCACAGCGCCCCCCTTTGGCTTACAGCGGAACTACCTTTGGAAACACAACAGTCATGTGTAACCAGCCAGAAATAAATTACCCTCTATCAAAACTATTCAGACTTGGTGTGCAGCTCTGACAACATGCCCTCTGTTCCCAGTAACAAGCAGAGGTGTGACTGTGGGAAGCCGGAGCATTCGGTTCAGTCTCAGCTCGGCTGAGTCACACTTCGTCACCTCTCTTATGGTGTCTGTGATCACACCACGAGCTGAGCTCACAGTTCACAGGGCCACGCCAGCAGTCACACTTTAAATGAGCTTTTATTACAAAATTACAAATCACAAAATGTCATATCTTCAGTGACAGAATTGTTGCATAATAATGAATACTGGATTTTGAGTGAGCAACTGAATGAGTTCATTCAGTTGCTCAGAAAGGAAGTAACTCTTAAAGGATGTAATTGTGATTTGAAAAGGTAGATCAGACTGGACCAGGGGAAAACTGATATCCATCTCTTTATATTCATATTAAAAACTGGGCATAACTTACTATTACAAGCTAGTGTGAGACTATTTAGAGGCAAAGAGAGGGTGCAGTTGTGACACGTGACCACAGAGGTCAAACCAGGGACTGAACAGCGCTGACCCCCCCTGAGGTGTGTATTCCTCACGCCCCAATTTCGCACCAGCCCCTGGGAAAGGGCAGCGCCTGTCTGAAAAGTTAAAACTGTGCAAAGTTCACCAAAGTTCACAAAGTTATGTTGGGATAGGACAGCATGTAAAGACAAAAGACAAAACAAAAAAAATGTTATGCTATATGTTATGATATCATTTTCTTCGGGTACACTTTCTCCCAGTGCATGTGTAACTTCCCCCTAACACAAATCACAAAGTAATGTATGTATATGTAGATAAACCCACTGATAAATATCTGCTTCAGTTGACCTAAAGTTTGTGCAGAAAAGGTTAGAAGTTCATCAGACAGGGCATCAGGCCCTGGTTTTATATTTAACCCAGAAGGTGAGCAAATTTCACACCCAAGTAAGTGACACCAGCTCTGACACCCAACCCTGGGAAAGTCTCAACCAGGCCAGGGTTGAAGAGGTTATCAGAGCGTCATCACTTCATCACAACTCCTAATATCAGGTTTGCATATGAACACAACATTTTATTTGGACGCTCAGTAGACTCCCTTTTTTGTTGCTTTACACCTCTGCAGTCTTGATACTGGCTAAATGTATTAGCTTTACTTATTATACGTCTTTGTATCAGTGTGGGTGTAGAAAATAAAATGTTAATGAAAATCAGTGAAAGGTCTATCTTTTAATTAGAATACAGTGTGTCCGGTGGAGGTCACTGCAGTCACAGGCCACCATGTTCCACATAATAAGGCGCATGAACTTTGCACCCTGCGAAACACCTAAAGACGATCCCAAGGGTTCCCACAAAAGCCTGCGTTGTAGCAGCCGTGCACTTAACTATAACATCATATTCAAACAATACGCTTGATGCTATTCAGTTAACAGAAACTTTGCAATAAAGGCATCACCTGCTATATGCAACCGGTCGAGACACCTATTATAAACAGGTCATGGACAATTCTTTTGTCGCTCAAAATCAAATTGTGTGTAAGAATGCACGACATCTAGCAGCAAACTCTAAACCTGCAGCTACTTTATAACTCACTTCTGCATGCCAATAACTTCATATCTACACAAACTCTATTCATACTGCAGCATTTCGTTGAACTATTGTTATTGTCACTCCGTCTTGTAGACAGGCTCTAAATCAGTTTTAAGAGCTTGTTTTTTTGGGTGATATTGTCCCAACATGGTCAAATAAGATTGTGTTGGACAAACAAGTAGTGCTGGGTGGTTGACTGGCCTCCAGATGAGATATAATGTTGTCATGCGTCGTCTGTAGTGCAGACTGAATGTGTATTTGGAGGCGATGGTGAACATGCGCAGTGCACAGCGAGCGGGAGGAGCAAGGGGTCAATAGAGGCCCAACACCTCATGTCTGCACGTAATGAGTGAATCCGGCCCTGATTATTATTCTGTTAAACTCAGTTCGTTTGTTTTTGTTGTTGAAAGTTTGAATGACAAAACTTTGAAATGGACTATGCATTCAGTCAATAACTCATGTGTAATTATTGAACCATTCATCCATCTATTCTATCTATAGATCTATATATGTATGCTCTATCCTGTGAGTGGAGGAAAGAGAACACTCTTTATAATATGGCATAAATCCTTTTGGTGGTAAATCCACATCCTTGTAGAGGGAGCAGCCTGCCGTGTGTATAAAGAGGATAAGTCTTTTGTCTGAACTGGAACTTGACTGGAGGCCTACAAACGTTTCCCCTTCGACTATCTCTGTGCAGATCTTTATGCTCTCCTGACACGGTTGACACCTTCCACTTGTCACGCAGTTTCCGCACTTCGGGCGACACTGCGCAGGAAATGGCGCGTTTACCAGTTTGCACTTATCCATGGGAAAAGAGCTGCCCGGCCACAAGCAGGCGGGTGTGTCAGATAAACTGAGTGCATAGTTTAAAACTCTGCCACAACTTCTAATACATAAAGTAACTAAGCCCAGACCTGTCTGTTGGCTCTAAGACATACTTATGAGGAAAAAGATATTATTATGTGATAGAGATGCTTCACGTTATGCACATACATCAAGTAAACCTGATGTCTTTGTACACAGACAGCAGAGGAGAGTCTTCCCCTTCCTTCACTAACCACAGACAGAAATCCTGATTCAAATAGATAATTAAGCCCCAGACAACGACGTTCATTTAATGTATTTTATTGCAATTCTCAACAAATTACAAAAGAGGTAGAAATGTTAAATAACTTAAGCATTTACATTCCAAATGCAAAAAGGCCTATTTACAAATATTTACAACAATAAGTTAAGAGAAATATATTATCACAGTATGCAACCATTCGTCTTCAAGGGCTTCAGAGAGCCACTTTCAGTTCAGCTCCTTTTCCATCTCCTCGTCTTCGTCATCGCTGTCTTCATCACTGCTGGAGTCTTCGTAAAGGCAGATGGTCGCTTGGACCGGGTAGTTGCGCAGGAGCATTTCTGCGTCCTGGTACAGATAATCGAAACATCTCGATTTCGGCCAGAACAACCTTTTTTTTAAAAAAAAAGAGAGAGGAAAAATGAATAAGACATTTACACGTTTACACAGAAATAACCTACATAAGAATTAAAGATCGTTTCATTAACAAAACTCTACTTACTTCACTGGGTGAATGAACTGAGGCGTTTTGGGGGTCTTTGCAGCAGAAAGGTCTCCATGAGTAGAATGAGCCTGAAAGTCGAAACAACGCGATCTTGTTAGACTTTTCATCCATTAAACAATGCACGTTTGAATTGGAAAACCTCCAAGACTTCAAGTCGTCTCAACTCACCTTGTGTGCGGCGGTTTTGTCCTCTGTTCCAGTCCACGGTCTCCACAGAGGACCGGCTGAGTGCTGAGAAACGTTGTCTCCGGCAAAAACAGAAGTTAATCCACTGTTGGCTGTGAAAGTCTCCATGTTTCCTTGTGGTGGTCAGTCCTGCGTAAAGTCCTGAGAGGATGTGTGACGGAACACAGGAACCTCCTATTTATCAGGGCCCCGGCAGCCGGTGCCAAATTGCGCTTTGACGCGTCCCCAAGTGTCGCCATGCGCCACGATGCTGAGGTGCGAAGTCACACTTCGGCAAACTCCAGCCATATGGTCACTTTCTTTCCTAACTTTGTATGTAGATTTAAAAAAAAACCATCTCTCGTGATAGATTGGTCTATTAGAAACATTTCTACAAGATGGACTGTATAGTTGATCCGATGTCTTCAGGCGTCCCTGCTCCCTGCATCCCCTGCAGTCTGTAAGCGTCACCTTTCACCGTGATTGTGCTTTATATGAGCACATGCGACAAATAAACCTGATTGAAGTATATATCGTTTTAGTCTGCTGATTATATTATATGATGTGTTTCAATTCAGCTCAGTTTGGTTTGTTAAACTCTTGTTGATAGCAACTTGTTGAACTCTTCATCCCCTTCACCTTTCAGTATCTCCCCCGTCTGCGTAGCCATTTGGGTGTGAGGTGTGAAGAAACACGTGCCCTACTGTCATTGCCTGCTGCGTGAGATGATGGAAGAAGGCTCGTGCAGTGCGAGGGGGTTGACACGCGTCTGCCCTTCTGTGTACACAACAGCAGGAGTGGGGCTAATAGCTACACTTCAGCAGATGCAAAGCTTGAATGCAGCACACCTCCATATGGAAACCCTAATGACAATATGTTATGCAACCTCTATAATAACTCCACGGGTCTGCCCCTCATGACAGAGACCTCTGCGATCCATTGATTTAACTGTCTTGTCTTTTAGGTAAGTGTTTCCTCCCAGTGCACCGGTAGGGGGCAGTGTGGGGCTACATGCTGTGATTAAATTAAAAAGGGAACAGTGTCAGATTTGACACATTTGTTGGAGAAATATCAGCCCAAAACTGCAATGGAAGTAGCTGCCGGAGAACTCAGTGGCCTCCATATAGGCACTAGTATGTGTGTGTGTGTGTGTGTGTGTTTTCATCTGACTTCATTCAGAGCTAATGGGTGCCACACTTGAAAGTATCACTTGTAAAATGTGTAGTAAGCCTGCAGTGGAGGTTTAAAGGTGAACCGTGCATGACCAGCATTACATTTCTTTGCCCACCAGCTGTATCCACATCACACACACAACTGAGAGCTCGGCACTAATAAGGCCCACATAGACCTCTTCCTCCCTCTCTTTCAGTCTCTCCGTCTCTTTTACTGCTCTGGAGCTAATTGGACACTCCATGCTCTGCTGCTGGCTTGGTTTGTGCTTTTGCGTCATTCACTCTTTTGCTATACTTCGCACTATAATAACCAAAATATATGGACACATTACATGCTCAAACACACATGCATAAACATGACCTTTGCCATCACAAAATGAATGCAGATTAATACAACACTTTTTTCTTAACATTAACTATAGTAAAACTAGGTCACCATATTGAGTGTTTTCATGTCCTTCCTTCAATACTGGTCATCAAAAAGATGCACCTTGTATGTTTTTTAATACTGTAGCGACGGCTCTTAAAAACACACATGGTGCATTATGACAGAGCAGCGCAAAAGAGAGAATAAAAGGACACAAAAGAAGCAGGAACAGGAAATGTGAGCTCTCTGTCAGCTCTGAATGAAGCAAAATTGCAATTCCCTACATGCAGCCCACTACCACACTCACATGCAAGAATAGACAAAATATTAAGGACACTCATCATGGAGAGCCCACAAAGCTATTACCCCTTATTGGCTTCTCCCATTAAGTGTAAATCAATGAAAAAGGAGGAGATGGAGATAGAGAACCTGCTGACAGTTGTTTAGGATTTGGATTGTATAAAGAAGAAGCTCAACAGCAGGGAGATGTCTGTAATATTTCAGACATTCGATGTTTTATTTATATTTATATTCCTTTTATATTTCCCTCTTTTTTTGCCCAAGTCTCCCCTGGCTCTCCATGGCAACGGTCAAACACAAATAACTTTGTTCATAGTAGTCCATTCAGTAAAGCCTTATCTTTTTATTCCTGCTTTTTTACACCATTACTGTAAATCAGATTTAAATGTGTTACCAAAATTAACATGAATGAACTCTTCAACCATCAGTTAAAAATAAAGCTTTGCATGCAGCCTATAGACATAAAACACATACGTTTATGGTCCCCATGGTCCTGTTTCCAGTGTGTGTGAAGCCATTATTTTTGTGCTGGGCTGCTGTTTTGAACCCATTTGTGTGTTTTAGTGGAGAAGCTATAATTTGAAGCTCTCACATTAGTGTTGTACTCTATGACACTGATCTTATGTCGTGAACCCGTGGTGGCAGTATTTTTAGGCTTTGCTTATCTTGACATTTTCCTTGGACGCTAGGCTACTGATAAAAAATACACAATGCTCTTGACAAGATATCTGTTGTTTTTCTGGAAATGAGAAGATATCTATCTACAAGATGAATTTCAGAGAAAACCTCCCTTTGATCCTCTCTTTAACGAAGGACGAACATGATGATTGTAACTCATCCTCTCAGCCTAAGTGAAAATGCTTCAAACATACTGCATATTGTCATTATCACACACAAAAAAATACACAAAACCTACCGCCCTATAGACCGGGGCGTAAGGACAATTCTTGTTTGAATCATCCTAACAGAATACCAAATGATCAAAGACCACCAAGGCACAGGGCTTAATAACAACCGAGCTTTGGAAAAAACAGTGCATCGCTTATCCATCAGGGGTCCAGTGGCAGTTTAATCAAACCTATTTGGTATTCAAATCCTCAACCTCAAAGAGGTCGAATTCAATAATCTTATATAATCATTTAAGTTTGACCTCACATACGAAGTTTTGCAGTTGACACTGTGTGATGTCATGATGGACTCACAGTGCAGTTTCATGCGTGTTTATATATTATATGGGTTTCAATGAGCTCTGAGTTATGTTCTCAGAATGGCTATGTAGAAGGTCAGACTGATCCCGATCCCGGTTTAATTGAAGTCCAGAGTGTTCCCTTGGAAACCATCTGACAGGGGTAAAGTGCACTGTAAGTAGAAGCACTCCGGGTTCCAAGAAAAATATGAGAGAAACAGAATTCAATTCAATTGCAAACCACAAAGGATGAAACAATAAATAAACAAAACTGAGCATAAATGCACCGTGACAACAGAGGGAGGCTGTGTTTAATGTAGCTATTGTTATATGGCTTCAGTTGGAGAAACATGGATCTACAATATCACAGCATTTACAATATAATTGAAAGTTGTGCATGCCACAATATCATCTGCTTATTTACAGTTGTTTTAGAATCATCTTAATAACAATCTCTCCTGTAGCCTCCTAATATCTGTCATCAATTCATTCATAATTCATTGATTTACACTGCCTTCGTTCTTACACTCTCTTCTTTTGTTTGTTTCTTCATCTTCATTCCAGTCACAGACCCTCTACGACAGAGAGCAAAGCCTTAAATCCCCGAGCAAGGGTCAAGATGACAGTGCCCTGTGTTTTCCTTCCTTCCTTCTGCCCTGAGATTAACTTCTGCGACTGCTCAACATGCAGAAAGTTGTGTGGTTTATGCTGACAGGAACAGATTTGGAAGGCTCATCCATCAGAGCTGAAGCACTGAAAAATACCACTTGTGGGAGTCAATTTAGATGACAAAGATGAAAGAGTGAGTCTTTAAAGTTGATGTTGCAGAGTGAGAGTGTTTGCAAATTGTATGTGCAACAGGAACCCTCAGTATACCAAGCTTTGAAGAATTGTTGTTCTGGAGAGAGATAATTAATCCAGTACCAGACACATATTTTTTTTCTCTTTGGGAGAAGAAAGTAAAAGACATAATGAGATGAGAGACAAATAAAGAGAGCTCAATTTCCAGGCCTGATCTTGAGCGGTCCAGGATAAGACTTCACTGTCAGTGACGAAATTATGATTTTATCTCAGCAACATCAGAATTATGCATTGCACGTAGCAACAATGCTGATGCAGAACCCATGAATATTTCATATTATCTATTTTGAAGTCTTGAATGTTTCTATCCCCAATTCAAAAACAGACAGATTCAGAGCAGTCAGAGTGGTGGGTGGTAGAAGCTTTTGAGCTATAGAGCTGATTTGTGACCAGAATGTTATTGGGCAAATGAAGGAAGGAAAAGTAAATAAGAAGTAACATTGGAAACACTGGCCCACAGCAGTACTGGACACACACAATGAATTGATCAATGGGTGTGAAGCAGAGTGTTGATAAGAGATAAGAGAAACTTGCTTGTACTAAAATGCAACCTTCTCTCTCTTTGTTACTTGCGTCTGCCGTTGCATTTATGTGTCTTTATTTGTGGTGATAAGATTTTCTGGGTTTTTACTAGTCAATTTGATGTTTGATTGGGCTGAATCACAAACTACATTCTCTTATTTCTAAATTTATGCTACTTTCTACTCTTGAACGGGAGCACCGGTACTGTATAATGTCCCCCCGGGGATCAATAAAGTATTTCTGATTCTGATTCTGAAAACATCCATCCTACCTCCAGCTCCTGAGGTGATGAGTCAGGGAGTGCAGCACCCAGCGGCCAGGGTCATTTACATGCAACAGAGGTCTGCAGGCTCTTCGGGGGAGGCTTGAGTCTCACCTTACACCAAAGGTCACTGATGTGCTAAACATCATGTGCTGATGATAGGGGATGACCATTACACTCAGAGACTTCAACGTATACGGACACTGTGTCAGAAATCCACACAGACACCTGCTATTAAGCATGTAATTCAAATTATTCCACAAATGTAGTAGCCTATTTTGAAGTTAAATTGGTAGAAGTAAAGAGCATGTAGAGGTTTAACAAAGATGACATTTAGAATTGGTGTTTGACATTTTTAAATGAGATATAACTATAAATAGTTAGTTAGAAACTTTACTGCCCATAGTGTGGAAAAAATAATAACAGAACACCAGGCAAAGCAACAAAAACATAACTGTAAAAAACAGATTATACTTTGATCATTATTGAGCATCATTTAAAGCTGTAATCAATATTTTTATAATAACAATGTGAAAACAATGTGAAAGGGGTCGCCTATAGTTATGAATCTACAGAGAATTATCACACAAATCTGCAGCTCCCCTCGGCTTGGAAAAAAGCTGTACACCATCTGTTCAGCACCAAACAGTAGACACACACAGTTAGTGACGACAGCTGGTAAACATGGTGCAGCATTTAGAAGCTACAACGTTCCCCGACCCTTGGCAGAGACCAAAAACTGAGCTTTTACTGTTGCTGGTGACATAACTTTGATCTACTATTGTGATATGATTCAAAATGTTTCAAACAATTGTTCATAGCTTACTATACAAATTGGTGTGGAATCGAGATTCCGTGCTTCCAAAACGAAGCTATCTCCTCTGACTGGAGACCCACTGTACACGAGGAGCTGACATACAGCTGATGAGCGCGAGTCATTTCAGTTATTTAATGTAGAAAGCTGAGAAGAAAAGCGATCATAGGGAGGGCTCTTCTTTACACATGGTATTCTAATTGCTTTTGGCATTTATCAGTTGTGTTGGGGATAAAAAAAGATTTTTCACTCCTCACTGACGAGTGCTTTGACCATTTAACTGCCAGGTACCATTGGACACATTTCTTTTGATCAAAGCAACATTCACTGTGAAAACAGCACAGCAAATCATCTCACCATGGCCGCGGTAGCAAAAAGAAGAACAAAACAGCAGCCTGAAAAATAACAAAGCAAAGCAAGCCCAGTGGGACAGCTTTGAGAAACGGGTTGCTTTCATTGAAATATGAATTATTGATCTGCCGATGAATATGAGACATAATACTGTAGATAGCAAGCTTTGATGTAGCCCTTGTAACCCTCCCAGCTTTCAATAAAATGAATGCGAGTAACTCAATTGCATATATGCAATATAGTAATAATATTTTTTGCTTTTATACTGTGTGACATTTGTGATTCATCATCTGATAACATGGATTATTTTTCTTTTCTTTTATGAAGGTCTGAGCCTCAAGGGCAATATCTGCTGTAGTCTCTCCTTCAGCAGCGGGAGTAGAAGGAGGTGATAATGTCATCTGGAGACAAAAAGTAGGACTGAGGTGTGCACTGTCTGACTCATAGCTGAGCAATTAACTCAAAACAAAATAATAGTTTGGATGCGACAACTCAACAAATATTCTTCAGTGCCAAACTCCAAAAGCGTCACCAGATGACATCACCATTTCTAGTTTCAGCGCTCCAAATAAAGTAGCCTTTTGCATTTATGTTTATTTGTAGTGTGCACACTTCAGATGTGATAGGCTTATTTCTAATTATTCTGATGGCATACGTTTTTAAGTGCAGAAACAATCGGATCTGTCGGGGGAGGGGGGGGGGGCACCTGCCCAGTCCAGCAAGAGTTTTTGTTAAGCAGCCTTCACCATACCTTAGCCGCAGTTTATCTTTCTCACACCTTAACTATACTCTAGTTGACATGTGCAGGTATTTTAGAAACTATTTTGTAACTATTGGCAAAGGACATTTAAGGTTTTGGGGAAGTGTTGACCTGTCTGGCAATAGGTTTGTTTGTCATTCTTGATACTACCACCAGATGGCGCCAATATTAGGAATTTCCAAATCCTACACATAGGGGCTTTAATTTTAAGGATCTGGAACAGAACTGTTTGAAACTATGTGGATGTTGCCAAATCTAGCTTGATCATCATCCTGTGGTGATAACTAAAAACGAACCCAGCTCTGCCGAAAACGAGGTGCCTCATGTCCAGACATGTTTTGGCCAGCACCAGCAAATTTACAAAAGAAAAAATACATTACTCATACTCCAGGTCTATGCTGACATCATTCCAACAATGAAGTATATAGAGGGCACTAATAGCCACCAAGATTATAATGTATTTTATGCATTTGTGAATATAATGTTTATGATGTGGAACATTCATTTTGGTGCAGCATTAGTGAATGAATGGATGCATTAAGTGGCTCTGCTTAAGAGGTACTTACTTATTCAATTTAAGTAACTCAGGACTCCAAATGAATTTCCAAAGATGAAAAGACGGCATTTATCGATGAGGTGTTCCAGAGTTCTATAAAGCATTTCCCGCCTCATGCAGACACTTCCTCACATTCTCCTCAAGTAATTTCAAAATCATTAGTCATGGTTGTTTTGTTTACGCGCATTCAACAACCCCTTGCTCCACTTATAAGGCAAATGGTCAGGCCATTCAGACATACACTTTCTCAGAAGACTCGGTGGGTGGCTTATTATAAAACTGTACTCGGGGGTTTTCACAAAACTTATCACCAAACCCAAAGACATAACTGAGATGTTGCCATATAGTGCTCTAAAGAGATTTGGAGCATGTCAAGAGCATGTTATTTGACCGTTCTATGAAAGAGACACTAGATTTTGGTACAGTGGCAACAGCTTCCCCAAAAGAAGCCTCTAAAAGAATCCTTCTGGCTCACTGTGTTGTATGTATTGTATGAAACGGAGCTGGGATAACTTTACAGTAAAATGGCTTCTAGTTTAAGTGTTCATGAAGATTGTCATTTGTGTGATGTCACTGGCATATTTTGGGAAACAGATCAAATAATTGGACTATTTTGTGTATACACATTTATATATATATACAGTATATATATATATTATAGATTATTGTATTCTACTGGCTCTGGGGGTGTTTTCAAATTTGAAGTTGGCAACTTTGCAGTTTGATTTACAGAAAGCACATTGAATTCTTCTGTGATAACTTTTAAAATAGTGCACTGTCTATGTTACTACATAGTGTTCTCTGGGGTCCACTAAGGAATGAGGAAGGAATAAATCAGGAAACTGAATGAATGAATAGCTAACAAGTTGAAAACAACTCTGAGTCAAGGACTATATAAGATATAGTAGTTCTTTTCACAACACTGCTTGATATTATAATCTATCTAATTGGTTTCTAGAAGTCTGTCAGTCTGAACACTAATGAATCATTCCGTGAACTGAAATGTAGTTAGCGTCTGTCTCCTCAAAAAAGAGTGGTGTGTCACACTATTGTAAAATGTAATCATGCATAATTTATAGTATTATTATTTAATATGAATTTGAGGCTAAAGTGGTTGGGTTTTCCTCTTTATGTTTACTTATGTGTCATTCCCTGCATTTCAACATTATATATTATTTTTTAATGAAAAGCTAAGACTGATTCCTGAATCTCCTCTGTTGTGTTTCAAGGTGTTGATCACATGTTTGTAGAAAACTCTTGAAACAACTGAAACTGCATTGAATAGATTATTATTTTATTTTCAATACATCCTAAATGGCTTTTCAAAAGGTGCATTTTTTTCTGACATGTCTCAGACTGTTTGACTGCCCGTGTGTAAATATGTTGAATGCACTTACAGTATATTGACAGTTACCTCTCAAACCCAAGCCCACCCTGCTGCAAATGTCGCCATAGGTCTCAAATAGTATGTACAAATGAATTATACATGGTTTCAATACAAATAAACCTTCCTCAAGAATAATCAGCTGCAATGGAAAGCAGCGTCTCAGCCCCCAACACCAGACTCTTGTTTAAAAAGAGCATTTTTTTGCAGTGTGATCTCAGTATCCCGGGGAGTGAGTGTTGGATGACGATGATGCGCACTGAGCAGCTCGCCAAACGGCTGCTGCTGCTGCTGCTGCTGCTTCGCTCACAGGACTTACATGAGGATGGAGGGAGTTTCTGCGTAACGCTAAAGCAATGGATGTCCCTGCTCGTCCTCAGCTGTTCGGCACGTTGTTGAATTACGGAAGACGGACATAACATCCGAAGAGTTGTTCCCGAAAACCCCCCAAATTCACAGTCGCTGTGTACTTGTTTTCAACCACACAGAGAGCTCTCGCATCCCCGGAGATTGTGGTTTGTAAACTTTATGGCTACAGTAAAACCATCCATGTTTATAGCGTCCTCGCTGAATTGATTTCATTTGCTTTTTTTATTGTCTAGGTGCGTAAAATCGTTTTGAAATGTCCGACTTCCACAACCGGAGCCAAACCAGCGCGCGTCGCAGCGACTACGTGTGGCAGTATGAATATTATGACGACGAGGACCCCGTGTCTTTTGAGGGACTCAAAGCGCACAGATGTAAGCTCAATACAACTGTATACATTATAATCTTTCACTGCTTGATATCCGTGTGTGAGCAAACAGAGTTATTCACCTTTACCACTGTTTAATAATTAATTAATAATGACTCACTGCGCACCCTTCACTCCTTGCATTATCTTTATGGCTTCAGCTGGAGGGTGACACGCGCCACCTGCCTCTCAATAAACACATTTATCTGGCAGCAATAATTCCTGCATCATCTGTGCTGGTGTTTTATTTTCAGAGTGGTAATGAACGAGCCACTTAACGAGACAAAAGGATGACCATCAGCAAACAAACAAGACAAATGGGCTGCTGTAATCAAATTTCAGAAATTCTGAATGCTCATTTTAACAGAATAATTGTGGATTTTGGTCTCAGGCAGGGGGCCCCCGAGAAGAATTAAACAAGCACCAGCAGCCTACAGAGGGAGGAGCAGAGAGAGGGTTTAATCATGGCAATAATGAACTCTAATAAGATTCTGCCTTCTCTGACATTTCAGACTCCATCGTCATTGGCTTCTGGGTCGGGCTTGCTGTGTTTGTCATTTTCATGTTCTTCGTTCTCACTCTGCTCACAAAGACAGGAGCGCCACACCCGGAGTGAGTATTACAGTAGGCTACAGCCCAATTTTTCCTTTCACTCTCACATCCAGTCCTGGGGGGGGGGGGTTGGTGTTCAGTACCAAGGAGAGCTCAAGCAATTCAGCTCTTGCACTCCTCATCTCAGAGCTGGGGCAGCTCTCATATGTGAGGATGAACTCATGATGTGTGCAAAAGAACAGAGAGACAGGGCTGTAATGAGTTTCACCGACGCGTCTACTCTTTTGACAATATATTGAATTGCAAGACATTTTAATCTGGGTAACCAGTGGTTGTTCTCATGTGCATGAGATGGAGGCGAGCTTTATATGTAAGGCACATCGTCATCTCAAGAGAAGATCAGCAGTGGGAACTGGAGAGAAATCACTTGTATAAGGTCAGACTGACTACGGCTCTGAGGTTAAACCAAGAGGAAATAGCAAACTTATTGGCTGGCTGTACATCAGTTACCCCCTTCTTTTATTCAGGAAGGGGTGCTGGGGTGATTTTTAGTATTAGTTTTTAGTAGTTATTTCCAGACACCGACATAAAAAAAAAAAAAAACAAGACAGGAAATCTTCAGAAGTGCTCAGCCACAGATTCATTCAGGATAAAAATGACAATAAAAGCCCTTTATATTTTCAAGTTATTTCCCTGCTACAGTCTCACTCTGAATCTTTCTTTCTTAACAGAAACCCAGACTCTGCTGAAAAGCGCCATCGACCAGGGAGCTGTCTGGTAGACATCGTCAGCCCCCAGGATGAAAATGACAAAGCCTTCTCTCGTCCGTTGCTAGCGGAGTCACGCTCATATTTCCATTTCTACATCAATGAGGAGGATCAGGGGAAGCAAAAACCAGAAGACAGGAGAGTTGGAAAGCACACCGGAGCCCGAGCCCAGCAGGGGACCTGCAACCGGCCCAGAGGCATCATCTCCTCGGGGATGGACGAGATGGAAGAGGACGTTGAGGAAGCTGGAGGACACCAACCTCTCAAGGGACTAATAGAGGAGAGTAAGACAGAAAGAGAGTGTGCCTTCTTTTCCCACTTCAACATCCCTAACTTTGTGAACTTGGAGCACAGTTCAACACTTGGAGAGGATGATCTGCTCTATGAGCCGTCCGTCATACTGGAGCGCCAGTCTCACGATGCTCACTGTGACATCCACTAAGTCTGTTTCTACAACAAGATCACAGGCGGGGACATAGTGGCATCGCGATATTATTTGCTTTCCTATCACAGGGCCATTTGTGACCAGACAGGGTTAAACACACTCACCTGCCACACACCTACCTTTTTGTTCTATAAAGGGTCTCTGCTTGTGAGAGTTTTTCAGCCTTTTCAACAAGCATACATTCGGATCAACAAGCAAGAGAGCACAAAAGATGGCCCACAATTCCATATTAAGTGCAACTCACAGTTAGCATTTCTTCAAATGGTACATTTTTACTTGGAGTACTAGGCTCCTCTGAATTGGTTGCGGTTGTACTGTACCTGAACTAGATGGCTTTCCACACAGTAAAATGAGAAAGGCAGTGGAGTCACGAGGGAGAGATGCTTTGTACAATTCATTCTGCTATTATTGCTATCTTGTTGTCTTGTGCAATCCTAGACAATGGCCATTATCTTTCCAACAGGACACAAATGCCAGTTGGTCTACCAACACGATTAAAAGCATGGAATCAAATTTCTTTTCTTCTCAAATGAAATGCCCCTTATTTGAAAAGGTGAAGTGTACTTTAACCGTGTGATTAGTAGCACAAAATCAAACACGTCATTGTTTGTTGTTCTTTTACAGGGTAGGTAACCCGAGATCAATGACAATGTGACAAAATACTTTTTGTAGACAGAGTTCTCTTAGATTAGAAATAATTTTGATTGTCCAAATAAAGCCTAAATGGGTTAGGAATTCAGCTCAACACTGGTGTGGTGTGGCATTTCTTAACATTACACAAGGACTGCAGAACAAGATCACAGTCGGATTTACGATTTCAGCAAGCTTTGTCAAAGGCAATGACAACAAACAAGGACTCCAAGCTGCTCTAATCAATATTTTATTTAACAAAGGATCAAACCACTGTTGCTCGAAGTGACAAATCCACAGAGAATTATAACCCAACTCTTAAGTTCCCGTCAGTTTTATGACGCGTTTTAGCGTCTTTTAGCTTTGGTTTTATGCTCCGTAAATTGACTGGTTTTGTTCACTCTCACCGCTCTCATCAACACCATTTCCAACTGCAACAGGTGGCTGTTTCCAGTGAGAAATCTCTGATAAACTTGCTGCCCATCACCGGCTGGTGAACAGAGTGGAGCATTTAGCAACTAAAGAGCCACATATTCCCCTCAGGAGTTGGCGGAGCTGAAAGGAGAGCGTATGTTGGACTTACATTTGCCATGTGGCCAGACACAACTCCACATAAATACTAATGTTGCTCTGTGTCTGCTGGAGGTGTAAATAAACAGCTCACAACTGCTCAGCGACACTTTCATCATATCAGCTTTAAGGTGATAATACTTCAATGTCAAAAGCCTGTTGCGCTGCCCCCAAGTAGCCAAAAACAATTAGTGTAGGTTTAATGAGTCTTCTCATGTTTTAAGTAAAAGGATCAAATTAGAGTTAAGTTTGGAATTCCCTTAAAATATCTTCAGTGTTTGGGGAGACCACACAGAAGAGCTTAGCCGTAAGACAACACTTGTGCTGAGCAGCGCTGCAGTCCTGCCTGTGTCTTTATTCATGTAGAAATATCCTTTGCAGTCTTTGAGCCACATCAGGTGATGATTATGCAAAGGAACATTGCCAGCTATTATTGTCAGTTATCAGCTAAAGCCAGAGCTACGTATATTTAGCTGATGGAAGGATGTGCTGGAAATGCCAGAGATTCAATCAATATTAACGCGACACTGACTCCCCCAAATCAGTCTTTCAGATTTTGACAAAGAACCCATTAATCCAGATGCGCCGGGGAAAATAAATGTTCAAACACTCAGCTCTCTATCCTCTGCTGACATACCTCATGTTCGTTAAAGGGCAGGCAGTTGGGACCGGGCAGAACAAATGGGATTAGTTCCCTAAAACCATTTGCAGGGAAGACTTTTGCAATTAAGTCTGTGTTGGTTGTTTTCTGCACCAAGCTCACCAGCAGGGAAATTAAATTAATTGTTTTAGTGAATTATCACATTTTTATATGAGCAGCAATTAGTTATTTTCTAACCAATGAAATATTACGGCAGCTGTCACGGGGAGTAGTGTTAGAGATCCGTTATAAGACTCACATGGTATTAATGAAGCCATCCAAACTTTCCTGTACTCATTTTTCTTTCTTTCCTCTTATTAAGTGCAGAACACCATGCAGCACAGAGTGTCGTTGATCATTAAACTGTCACTTTACCAGCTCAATGGAGAAGGTAATGCCTAGAAGTGCTGTTCAGTCTCACTCCTGACACCAGTGAAGGATTAAAAAAACAGCTTCTGAGAGTCTGGGTGCAGTTAGCTCTAAATTAGGGGCAGCAGAGTTCAGACAGTCAGGAGTTGTGTGGGAAGTCAGTAGTGAATCTCTGAGGTTATGTAATGTAAACATTAACTAATGCTAAGTCATCATCAAGTAGACTTTCGGACTAAAACATAGCAAGTGGGATGTTTAAGTGCCTGCTGGATTCCTCTTCTGTTGGGCATGTTACTCTCAAACAAGCCGAAAGACACGTGTGACCTGAGAGGAGACCTGTGGCACTGCTGAAAGGCTACGTTAACAGTTGTTTTCACCACGTGACGTGTCATTCCCTCGTTTCTGGCAAAACTTCAAAATAAAATCCTTTACACATCACTGGAGGTGGTTGCTGTGGTAATGCTGGACTAAGTGGCTTGGCGATGAAGCGGCAATGAGTCACACTCGTGTTTTTCTCCTGAATGAGGGGGTGTTCAGTCAAACTGTGTCCACTGTGCAATCCCAAAGACAACAAAGCTGACAGGCCATTTGTATGGGAAACCAATCGAGAAAACTACATCTCCATCTGTCCAACCTGTTTTGCCTTTCGTATAAAACACGCAGGAATGACTCCACATGCCTCAACAGTAAAGCTCTAAACTATCTTTTCCAGTTCTACTTTTGACTGTGGGTGCTGGCCTTCAAGGGTGTAGACAGCATCAACAACCAGTGGGTGGGGCAATGGAGTTATACCAATTCCATGCAGCAAGTCTGCCATTTGCTCTTTCTCCTAAATGCCCCATGGCGGTCTCTGTAGGCATTGTGGTTGACAGTCGGTGGGTCACAATGACACTTCAGTAAGCGAGCCTCAATAGGGGAGCGACTGAAGAGTGAGAGGCGGAAGAGGCAGGAGGGAAAACATTGGCACTTTGTAGACTCAGAAAATTCTCTGGGACCTGGTGGGTGTTAGTGTTACACTGTCAGTCAAATGGTAATTACATATTCGCTTGCAAGGAAACAAGTCGCACAGCCTATTTTAGGGCATTCAAGAGCATGTTGCCATAACATGAGCAAGAGCAATGATATACAATATCTACAAGACAATACACCCTGTTTTATGGACAAGCAAGAAGCAATGCAGTGAAGATGAATTCCTCCACGGATTATCTTCCTGAAGTGTCACTAAACTCTGATCCTGCATGAGCTGTTAATTATACTCAAATATCAGCTATATGACTAACTTAATACACTTAAAAAAAAATTCAGGCCTACTTTCAGGCAAACTAAGTTATTACCTAAACTACCAAGATGACTGCTGGTTGTGTGTTGTCTGAGATTTAGAGCATACTTCTTCTCTGGTACCTCACCAGTGGTGGTGAAAGGTCCGAGTTAGCAAATGTATAACATAAATACACTCTGTGTGGTGCAGCCAATGACTCACTGCACAAACCCACATATAGAGGTCTCTTTATCTCTCTTTCCCTTTCTGCATTGTAGCCGAATGTTTAGTAGCATGCAGCAGATGGATTTGGGCCATTTATTCCAACAAAAAGATTTAAAAGTCTTGAACATACTCACCAGACTAGTTCTTTGTTTTCTATGGTAAATATCCAGCATCTATGAGGTATCTGTGTCTCGTTACAAGAAGGAGCAATCATAGCGTTAGAGCATTTTCTCATACTATAGCCACCCTATACACAATTCATTCTAAATTGACAAACCCTTACATCACAGTTACAATCCTTTGGTTCTTATAGAAGAAAAATCACCAGATGTTTTGGAGACATGGGTTTAATCTTTAAAAAAGAAAGAGCCTTCCTACGGCACAATGAAGCCTAAAATGTATTCTTATTCTAACTTCTGAGGATTGTTACTAGGCCCAAGCAGCCTGCCGATTCAGCAAGGAAAATCTGTCTGGATGCAGAGAATGAGTAACCTCTTTCTCTCTCTCTCCCTCATCAACACCAAAGCAGCTGTTTACACACACCTCCAGCGGAGCTGCGCAGCATAACAAAAGGAGACCGCTCGCAGTGAGCAGCTGCCAGGTGAGCATGTCTGTAGCTGTATGAATGTGACACAGGGCAGAGCTGAAAAACTGTTCTTGGCCTATGCTCCAAAAACCATGCCTCAAAAATTTCTCATTACGCTGCATATTATAATTGGAGTCAACAGAAGCTGTTCAGTAAAGCCGAATGTGTGACTCATTCCCCACACATTGGCACTGTCAGTGTATTAACAAGCTCTAAAGCTAATCCTCACAACGCAGGTCAATTCTCAGAGTCAACAGAGGAGAAGAGACATTGAATTTAGCTTTTTTTCTCAGTGTTTTTTTTTTCTTTTTTTAATGTCTGTATTTTTTCTTAAGTAGCTTGTTTAATTTGCACCAAACCAGTAAAACTAGACTTCCACTCCTCTGAGTGATAATTGTGATAAGTGGCTTCATTTGAATATGTTGCCTCCAAACATTGGCACAGTGGAGCACACCAACTGCTATATGGGGAAATGCTTAAAATCTAGCAATGTTCTTTCTCTTATGGAAGTCTGGAAAGCTATCGCTGGGGATACAATCCTGTGAATAACAAACTTTTAGTTTTTCCCCCTTCTGTTTTGCTATGAGAAAATAAGGGTAACGTGTAAATGTTTCATAAGGTGGAGAATGAGACAGGTTTCAGCTTCAGTGGCGCATTAATAAGTCATGGGAAGGATACAGAGAAAGAGACGGAGAGAATGCATTTGCATGTGTCTGTGAATGTGATGCATGTCAGTTGGTATGTTCAGAGTACACACTGTTTGTGTGTGTGAATAAAAGGTTTTGGGGTGTTAAGAACAGCCTTTATCATTGGTTTTAAAGGTGGGATCTGGGGGTAGAGAGAGATCATACAGGGGGAAATGAGGATAAAATATCACCTGTTGGAGAATGCATGAGACCCATTAGATACAAAACCGCCTGTGACAAAAACCTCTATGCAGGGCCTTTCATTATAGAGAAAGAGAGTCTGCAGACTATACAACACTGAACTCTATGTGGATCTCCACACACTACAAGCCAAAAGCCACAGTCTGCACCTGTAGTCTCTTTGTTAGAGACCCAAGCAAAGTTGCATAATCAACCGCCATAGCTGCCTGCTGTGTCACGGTGCTCAAAGCCTCGGGGTGTGTTACCTGGCCCGGGCAGATTCCACCTACACCTCATTACCAAGGGGAGAAAAAAAAACACAACTAAAGCAACATTCACAATGACATCTATCTGGCGTACAACAAGAGTTAGCCGAGATATTTTCTCATTTTAGAGCGCACTAAATATTAATAAGGCAGTGCGGGAGCAGACTCTCCTGGTCTGCATGAGGAGGGACAGGTTACCTCACAGAGGCGACGGCGCACTGAAAGGCTTCTTTCTCATGAGTGACTGCTGCCTTTGACCGGTTTCTTCCCGAGAGGCAGCCGAGAAGGCCGGAGAAACGCCGTTATCATGGTAAGATCTCGCTCTCTGTCTCTGGTGACGCGCTTGCAAAGAAATGAACCGGGGCTTGTGGGTTTTTTCGGTCGATACTGTGACCTTCAGGGCCAGTTTGTTTTGGTTGTATGGGGCTACAGTTTGTGCAGAAACCTGTTGGACCTTCATGAGGACGGCGCGGATTGTCAGAACCCTTTTTACTGTTTTATTTCACATGTAAACATGACCTCCAAACCTCAAGAATAAGTAGGCGTGTTAAAAACACGAATATCCCGTAACGATATAGGCTGAACATGACCGTTAAATGTCTAAAATAATACCCAACAAGAACAATATGACTTTTTAAAACCAATAATTAGACCTGCCAGGGCCACTCCCACACCTACAGGCAGATGTGTGTCGACGTCAAAAAGTGGGGGGAAAAAACCCACAGTAATTAAAATGTTGTCATGTCATGATCTTGACTCCTAGTTCCTTTTATTTGATTAAAAAGAAAAAGTCCAAACAATGACTGTGTACTTAGACGAAAGTAGTTAAAGGGTTAAATTCCTCGACTAAGCAGCATGGAAAGACTGACTTCAGCTGCCCGCCAAGTCAAACAAGGGCACGCAGATTTGCAAAACCAGAAAGTGAATTCAACAGGCTTTGAAACCCACACAGTCAGTGCGTCATTTCCCCTGGAAAAGTTTGTTTGGACACGGCGCCTTCGCTGCCTTCACTTGCTAAAAATGAATGTAGGAATTTTGAGCTCGACACACATCATCGACTTGGACGAGGTGGTTCAGCAAATATAGGATAGGATGTAACCCTAAACCAGAGCTGTTGCATTTAAGTTCAAAGTGTAACGTTCAAATGCAGCCTGATTGATAAATATAGGACTATTTTGTCTATTTTGTACCACTTTGGAGAGAATTTCTCTTTAAAACATGACTTCCAAATTTCCAAAGCCTATTTGGTCTGTGCTCTCTGTTGTAATCTCAAATTTGCCCGACGTCTAGCAAGTGTCTTACATATTTGACAGCCAAGTGATACTTTGATACTTGAGGTGCCGAGCTGCGATGTGTCAACATTTGGGTATCCCTACACATCATTGTTTAGCATTTTATGAGAATTCTTGCATAATCCCATTTCCTCTATTTTATTATATTAAATTAATTAAATGTATGAATTAAATGGAGCAGGTAATGTCAAACACATACTTGTTCTTTATTCTCCTGCTGTGGTGGAGCGCTGTTAACAAATACAGTACACTTCAGTAATATGCATATAGAGACAATGGGACACATGAATAGATACAGTATGTACTGACCATGAAGCATTTATTATTCCAAAAACTGTGAAATACAAACCATGATATGATAGTGAATGGGCAACAGACATATTACTCCCTCTCATTCCAATTTTAAATGTTTTACACAGGAATTAAGTAATAACAACAGTAATAACAAAACATACATCAACATACATACCAGCCCAGTTTCAAAATCAGTCACATTTAAATGATGACAAATAGGCTAAAGGTATGGATGTGATTCTGATGTGACTAGCTGGGAGTTGTCGTGCCTTAAGGGTATTGACGTAGATAAAGTTTTTAAATGTTTGTTTTTCAACTGAGAAAGTAAAATATTAACAATCATCACTCATAGCAGCCAGTCATACCGTTAAAAAAAGTTTAGTTGGCTGACCACTTGTTGACTAGCCAGGCTGCATGGTGACAGAAGTTTACGAGAAGCACTTGAAGGCATCATTTTACAACCGGGCTGCGTGCGCTCTGCTGGAGGGGCAGATCTTCATCAGCGTTCATATCTCCGATGCCAGTCTGCCGAACTCGTGCAGTTGTGGATGCTTTACTGGATGCAAGGAGGACTAAACAAACACAACATGTTCCTCGGCTGGACATGCAGCTTACTGCAGATCCTCTGATGGTTACACTGGCAGCGGTTTCTATTTTGGAGTGGGGCGAAAAGTTTTCTTCTATGTCTAATTAAGGGTGAGTTGATCTTGAAATTACTGCCAAAATGAATAACTCGAAGTTAGAGAGTTGAGGATGGATCTATCACTTTGCTAAGGCAGAGAATCTTTTTTTTATGAACATTTTCTGCTCTTTCACACTGCTATTGTTTATCCTGGTGGAATGATTTTGTTTTTGTTTTATGCTCTTTAGGAGTTTTTGTTCTAAACCAAAATCATGTTCACAACCTACATAAAGAATCTGAATGATATGGTATTTTCTACGGTAAGCTTACAGGTTATAAGCACTCATGCATGTCTTTGCTATGCTGAGAGATGCATGGCCATACTAAAAAATGTCTATGAACAAACAACCCCTACTTATAATTTACTTTAGATCCCAAGCCTGCACTCCCGTCCTTTGTTCAATGGCAATTTAGCATATCTGCACTACCACGTGTCAGTTTCTCTAAGGTTTGCGCATATTCATTTGAAATATGCATGTTTATTAACTGCCACTGCACATGTAAACAGACGTTTATGTTATGAGTTATTTCTGCTTTGCTTTAGTCTGAGAGCCCTGAGGAGCAGCCGAGTACCGGGGTCTTGGGTCGTATCGGGAGCTGGTTCTCTCCATGGAGGGGAAAGGGTCCGAAGAGTCCTGCTGAAAATGCCTCCCCTACTAGCGATCAGGCTTTTAAGTCAGAGGGAGAAGAGGGGAGTGAGGAGTCTGTGAGACCCCAGGCAAGGGAACAACAGTGGGAGGAGGAGAGGGAACAGAGCTTCTTCTCCAGAGACATTTTCCCCTGTGAAAAGGAGGACGCCACGCAGTCTGCCCACAGAGACGGCTCCGTTGTGAGCAGCACTGAGACAGCAGAAGGAGGTCCAAGAGAGGAGGAGTTTGTGGAGAGCAGGAAAAAGAGAATAGGGCAGGGCAAGGAGAGGGAGGAGAGCAGCAACGGCACTTCAGCGGGCGGGAATCCTGAGAAGAATGCCAGTCATCTGACACATCTCTCTTCCTCTTCTGAGCAGGGAGTGGTATGGGACTCTGACCAGGCCCACACCCAGCCTCAGGCCCAGAGACAGGCACAGGCCCAGACAAGCAAGAGACTCCATGTGTACCTGGAGGAGACCAGCGTGATTCAATGCGGCCAAGACACCTGTTCTGGACAGGAAGTTGTCCGCACCAAAGTCACGAAAAGCCTACAACTCCTCCCCAAGGCAAAGTCATCACCAAGTTTTGATTCACCAAAGAGCTCAAGTTCAACAAGTGCAGAGAACAAAGAGACAAATGTGACGCCCGCTGTGGGGACGCAGAGTTATTACAGTGCCCTAGTGGGAGTGTCACTGAAATCACTCAAAGACTTACAGTTAGAGCCTGAAACTGATCAAGAACAAACAGAAACAGACAGCATGGGGCGTAAAAACACAGCCAGAAGGAGATTCAGGAAGAATTCTCAGGGAGATGGAGGGAACAGCCCCCAGGAAAAAACACCTCCCAATACCCAACCTGTCCCAGAGGGATTCCCTACACCAGATAACTCAGTGACCTGTCCTCAGGGCAAAAGTCCAAAGACTCACATGGGAGAGTCATCTGTAAACTCCTCCTCCACGCACAACCCCACCTCTCAGGCCTCACCTGAAGGAGGGGACAGTAAGACTTCCTGCCCAGATACAGTCAAGCAGTTAGACAGCTTCCAAGATTCAAACTCAGTCATTGCAGCCACTCTGACATGTGTTGTTGATGGGGACGCAGACATGGAGGGCGATGACAGACTTTACAAAGTAGAAAGAAAGACAGAGACACCAGAGTCCAAACGCAGGAGTATTAAGGTTTCTCGAAGTGAGGTGAAGCTTTTTACAAAAAATGTGCCTTTGAATCCTAAGAATAGTCCAGCAGGAGACAACCAGGATTTTAAGACAGCATCAAAGAATACCAAAGATGAAGCAAAGGATACGCCCAAAACAGAGACTGATGCAAGGTAAGTCTTCCCCTAAATGTGGTTAAATATAGACAGAGAACGGTTTGTGATTTTTTATGAAGATTGAAACAATGGCTCATCACATTTCCATAAACTGTAGTACATATAGCAAAGTCTTCCAATCATCCATTCCACTTAAAATACCCTGTTTGTTAGGAATAAATGTTTAATTTTACAACTAGTGTACCCCCAACACTATCAGACAGTTTAACCTATCTGAAAAGCTTTTGTCTAACATGACATTGCTATCATAGCAGGGAATGTACATTAACTGCTGTGGGTGGATTATCACAGGTGTATCCACAGTGAGACAATGGTGTGAGTCATAACACAGAGTACTGCCCTGTGCTTCAAGATTGGCACTGTAAAGTACAGATTAGATTAAAATGTAGGTCACATTTGTCAACATGGTGAATATTAAGGCAGTCGAGCTTGATACATGAGTCAAAATCAACTTTAAATTTTGCAAAATGTGAAATGTATGTTTGAATTCAAACCTTCATGTGTTACCATACACAGACTACACAACCTGAAGAAAATAGATGAGGAGCCCAAGCCAGTCGTCGGCCGGATTGCAGATAAAATCAACCTCTTTGAACGCCCTGCATGGGGGCCCACCAAGCAGACCATCCAAACCCCGAGGAGTGCTGATGTCTCTCCAGTCAGGAAAGCCACGGAGAGGCTGAAAGAAAATGTTGTGTTTTCAGACCAGAGGTCAAGATCAGCTGGACGTTACGGCTCAGCCAGGTCCAGCTCTGTGTCCCCCGTCAGGGAGAAGCCGATGACAATCAAGGAACGCGCAAGGAACTTCACAGAGGCATCTAAAACAGAGGAGAGGCCAGCGCTGCATCCAAAGCCAGCCATGGCAGGAATGTCTCAAAAAGTCACCATGTCTGTGGCTGTTGCTGCATCAAAGTCACCAGAACTGGACAATCAGGGTAAACTGGATACAAAAGAGAAGACACAGGCAAAAGCAATGTCAGAGATTATGTTAAAACCAGATGGACGGGATACCACTGCTGTAGGGGGAAAGATTTCCATTCCTAAAGAACAACCAACAGACTTCAAAACAAAGGACACAGTGGCAGTGAAAACAGCAGATCAAGGTACGAGACCTAACAGTGTTGAAACAGATGTTCCAGCTAAAGGGCCAGGTGATTCTGCAGAACTGACCAATAACCTTAATCCACAGTCCAAAGGCCCTAGCAGAACAGGCTCCCGCTCAAAAAGAAGAAAAAGTAGGGAACCAGCCAGTCCCATCAGCCCAAACAGTGAAAAAAAACTGGAATGCTCTACAAGTAAACCAGAGGTCACCGCTATAAAACAAGAACAGGTGGATGATACAGAGGAGACTGCCTCTGCTTCCAAACAACTCACACAGAAAATCTCATTACCATCTGATAAAGCCCAAGGACCATCTTTGTTTGATGCCAAAGAGAACACATTTAAAAAGGAATCGAAGGTATTAGACAAACAGAAGAAACAGTTAGATTCTTCATTTAAAAAGGAGAATATTGACAAATCAGTCAAAAGACAGGAGGGATTGTCTGAACCACCTGTCAGCAAAGATGAACCTGATACTGCTGTTTGTAGCAGTGGGACAAAGACGCCCATTGACAAGGACCCCGTTATTTTACCCCAAAAGGAGGAAAAGGCAGGGGGACACAGCCTTGTATTCACACAGGGGAGGGAAAAGGCCTCAAAGGACAGCAGCAAAACTTCAGCCTCCTCCTCCTCACCTGCGGTTGAACAACCTATTAAGAAGACTCCTTCGAAGGAGCAAGAGCCACCTGTTGAGCATCCCAATTTAGATACAGAATTGTCAATGCAATCTACACCAAAAAGTAAAGGAAAAGTAGGGCAAACACAGCAACCCCAAAACAAGGACACAGAAGTAATAAATCAGGCTGAGAAATTAGAAAAGGTGGAGAGTGAAAAAAATAATCGAACTGCAAAGAAAGACAAAGAAAAACCACTGCAGCTCCTGCGTTCAGATAAAAATACCTCAAAGGCCAGGGTTTCAGACAGTGGACAAGGCATCTTAGGGACAGAGCGGAGTGTTGTTAAGGATGATGAACGAAAACACGCTGAAAAAAAAGAAAAGACACAGCTGGATAAAGACATAACAAAACCAGAAACCAACCAAGCAGAACCAGCCTCTGAATCCTCAGGAAAGAAGAGTGCATCATCAGACCTCCCTGCTCAAACACAACATGTCGGACAGAAGACGACTACACATCCACAAAAAGCTGCCATTCGTGCCAGTGTCACCCAGACTAATGAGGCTGTGAGTGGGACCGAGAGTGAAAAAGGGCCTTCGGAGGGAGAGACGACAACAAATGTGCCTCCTGAGCTGCAAACAAAGTCTACAGAAAGCCCTGCAACAGAAACAGAGCCAGTGGTGATTGCTGCAGAACCACAGCCTAATTCTGTATCTGTGGAAAAAATTGACAATTCACCAGATGACTCATGTGCACATGGAGCAAATGATGCAGAGTTCTCCAGCTCAAAGCCTTTTACCAAAGCAACTACAGCAGTTGAGAAAGCGACTGTAAAAGCTGCAAATGACACTCCAGCACTGATAACTGCACAGGCAGAGAGAGAATCATCTGTTAAAGAGCCCACTCCGATTTCTGTCTCTAAATCTGTGAGCAGCGAGGGAGCAGGCAAGGATGAGGGGGAAAAAAGTTCAGCTGTCAAATCAGTGCCCTCAGAAGTCAAAATCTCAGGAGGTACCATGAAACTCACTCCTAGACGCCCAGAGTGTGAGGGATCAAAAAATACAGAGAGCACAAGTGATATCACTTCACTCAAGGTTGCAGGAAAAAAAGCACAGCGGCCGTCTGATAGCGCTGCTTCTAGCTCCACAGTTAATGTGGCAGAGATGACAGCTGAGAAGACATTCCTTTCAATGAATGAACTTTCACCTGTTGCTAATGGTGATATCTCCCCACATCCACAACTCTGCACAGTCAAAAAGGAACCGGTCCAAAACAAGCCAAGTCAAACTCCAAAAGCACCCACGTCCCCAGAGGCTAATAAGATGACCCCAGACTCAATCCAGCCTTCATTCATGAAGAAGCTCCATTTTCCACGGGGACTAAGCAAAGACGATTCTGCAACACGGCAAGATGCCCCCTCGAGCTGGCTGGATGTGGACCTGCCCAAACGGAAACTTAAAGTCCTGGTGCCCAAACTGAGCTCTGCTGGAAGTGAGAGCAATCTTCTGGACACTGATGGTGATCTAGATGATGATGATTTCGTTGAGAAAATCAAGAAACTTTGCGCCCCATTCTCCCTCCCACCACGTAAACACAACCTACTGCGGCCACCTCAGCCGCCGTTTGTCATGCCTGCCATCAAGGAGGACCGCCTTGAGAAGACGTTTGAGGAGTTTAAGTTTGGCTTGAGGAAGAAGAACAAGTTCACCGTAGACACAACCCCGAGCCTCTTAGCCAAGCTCCAGAACAAGGAGGCAAAACCTGGCCTAAAGCCTGCCAGGGCTAGTTTGGCAGACAGGAGCTTGCTGCTCAGTTGCCTGGACACTCACTCTCGCCTCTGGGACAAAGATGTCAAAGATGAGGAGGAAGTCAAGGATGAGAAAGATGAGCAGATCAAGGTGAAGTCTCGCTTGGCGGGGAGCTGTGTCCTCAGCAGCCTCACCTCCTCCAGCTTCAGGGGGAAGAGGAATGGAGTTCAAACACAGGCAGAAGGCACCAACTCTGGGGAAGTGTCACCTAGCGAGGGCCCCCAGCTAAGCCCTCCACCTTTAACCCAGCCACCCCCGCCAAGCCCGACTGCTACAGCTCCACTCAAAGACACTCTGGCCAAGCAGAGCCATGCCCCAAGCAACAGAGAGGAAGCCCAGGCTGCGGAGGCTGTGGTCAGTGACTCAGGTCCTCCACTTCCCTCCTTTAACGACATCAAGCTGCCGGACTATTTAGAGAAGTACCTCCCCCGAGAACCAGCGAAACCAGTGCAGAGCATGCAAGGACAGGAGCAAGTCAGAACAGAGGTTAGTTTTTCTGTATGTTATTTTCACCATCTGAAAATGATGTGAATGTTAAAGATGCTGTCCTCATAACAGAGCTTTCACAGACAAAATACCTCCTGCAAGCGCAGACAAGTTGAAGTTATGGACCAATAACATCAACAGTCAGAGTTTATTGCAATGGAAGGAAATGCTCATAGAGCAACAAACATCACTGCGGTACATTTTAGTAGAGAAGCATAAGAAACCACTTTTATACTTACCTGATGGTTTTCTGTTTATGCATCAGGTTATTGGAAAAATGGCCACTCCAGCCGACCTGCCTGTGAAACCAGGTCCAATGCTTCCTGATGCTGTGCCTCCATGTTTTCCTGCGATTCCTCCAACCACACACCCTGAGCTTAAGCAGCCTCCGGCTCAGCCACAGGGGATACTTAGTAATAGTGTAAGTGTGTGGCATACACACTATTAAAGGATATCTAATAGTTTAGTATCACAAGTTAAAGCTGGGCATCTCTTTGAAGTACACATGTATGAGCTTAGGCTGCTTGCTGCACTGGCGGTTGTGCTTGAATCTATTTATATCTTTCACTTCCTTTAGAGCTGCACTGCATACAGTTTTTATGGAAATATTCACCTTTTTTTACGGCTATTTGCATTCTAGTATCAGGTATCATCATTAGTAGAGAAGCGTAGTGACTATTTTGCTGATGCTTTACTATACATGTCCCTGATTTCCTTATCATTTCCAAATAGTTTCCAAGAAACTTTCTGGGAAGGAATGTTATTTGGTACTAATTATTGGTGTAAAAAAAAAAGAAAAGCTCCATTTAAACCCAAGATTATATTTATTCTGGAGCTATTTTTGTTCTCTCCATATATGTTGAATTGTATGTTTGTCTGTAGACACATTTCTGTTCAGTTCAGTTGCAAACACAAGCTGTTAGAATATTTTAATGGAAGTTTACAGATTGAACACACACCTCGATTTCCTTATTATTAATAGGAAATAATATAGCTCTTTCCAGGAAAAAGTCTTGGAAATTATGAGTAATTACTCTGACATTATGGGCCTGTAAAATAAAGTGTTACCATTTATAGATTTAACAATTAATCTGCCATTTAATTCCAATCAATTTAAGTGTTCAGTCAGTAAAGTGTCAGAAAATTGTGAAAAGTTACAGTTGGCATATTTAAATTGCTTGTTTTGTCTGACCAACAATCCTAAACCCCAAGTTATTTATTTTACTATCAAGGAATACAAGGAAAACAAGCAAATATTCACATTTGTGAAGAAAGAGCAAGTGAACTTTTACTTAAATCATTAATCCAAAATTGTTGAAACTGACTTGATGCTACAAGCTTTCTAGTTGCTGTGGTTGGCTTTTTTCCGTTCTTTTTTCCTGCCATCTGTGGCTGCCAAACTGCAAGCATGCTGTATTAAGGAACACTTGCACACTGCCAGTGTGGTGCTTGAATAGAAATTCAAAACAGTGTTGTCTCCACGGACACACTGTGTCCCTGAAAGTAAACTAAAAGGTCAGGACATTGGAACAGGCACAGAGCTGCTGCACCAACAAATGACGATTAGCTTCTCTTGCAATTTATAGATGTTTGCCAGGCTCCACTGTCTTTGTCGCGATTATAATTCTGTGTTTTTGCATTCCAGATAAGAATTGCCAAGGGATTTCACAAGCGCCCTGGAAAGGTACAGTAGGCACAACTATTCGTAGATAGAAACAAGATGCAGAAAGGAATCTAGACAGACAACTCTCTGTTCTGTGAAAACATCTGCTTTTCATATGGTGTTCTTGGGGGTAAACAAAGTATTTTAAAAAAAACTAATGCAAATGCTCAGCTGGATGTGATTACAATCATGGAGTTCAGGGCTGCCAACGGAGTGCAGAACTTGTGGTTCTTCATTATTGTACAACCTCAATAGTAGTTAGAGAGATATTCCCCTAGTGCAGTTTCTTGCCTCAACATTGTTTGAATTCAGTCTCCCTTCGGCTTTAGCTGTGCTGGGGATCCACTGTGACGACTGGCATTAACACTGCATGAAAAGATTTTGGATTTTAGGGTAGATTTTATGAGAGACTTTAGAATAAAACCAAGACAGTGTTATTGACAAGAGCCTCCAGAGCAGCCAGTTCATGTTGTTCCTTATTCACAAAGTTCAATATTCTGTTGGCCTATAAACTAAAAATGTCACTTTTATGTTAAAGTGGTGCATTACATTAACAGCACGCCCTGGTGGTTCAAGTAATTGTGTGTCTGTGCAAGCTTTTTGGTGTAGATAAACATAAATACATTTTTACTGTAAGCACAAAAGAGAAATGAAAGAGTGACATGCTTTAAGGTCCTTCTCAGCACTCAGTGAATCATGATGTAATGTGATGGAGTAAGCATGTAATGCATTTTGCCATTGATTATTTCTCTTCATGACACTGCCCTTCATGTCTCCACACAGATGGTGTTGTTTGAGAAAGCTCAGTTCTGTGGCCAGCCGTATGAGATTCACAGAGATGTAGCAGATGCTACTGCTCTGCAGTTCTCTCCTCTCATATCTGTGAAGGTCGTTAGAGGATGGTAAGTAGCAATAACTGGAACTTCCAGACGATGGAAGTGAAATGGAAGTGTAGTTCTAATTAGTGTCAAGTGGTTTTGGGGTGCCAGTGTTGCCTGTAAGGCTCCTGGATTAATTTAATGAAATATCAGCATTGAGAGTTCCATCCTTAATAAGTGCAATTATAAACCCATGTTCACAATTTTAAACAAAGTGTCTGTTTATATTCAGTGTGACTCACCAAAACAAATTATGTGCATCCTTGAGGCCTGGCAAACAGGTTGAATGCATTTCTTTCCCCACAAAACATTTGTAAAGCTATTCTTATTTTTATTTTGAAACCTGCGTTGTTCACGCCCTTGTTTACTTGCTAGCAGTCTTCTTCTTCCCTGCATTGCTGAAACAATGCTGCGCTTCTTGACGCGTTACCGCCACCCTTAGATCAGTGGAATAGTCTGAAACCATTGGCAGGACTGTGTATTGTATAATTGAGTGCATGCACGTGTGTCCTTGTGTGCAGCAACAAACTAAACAGGGACTTATTAATTAAAAATTAGTTCCATCGTGCTACGAGTGGTCAAAAACTCCATAGGGCACTCTCAACATCCAAGCTAGATCTCTACGTGGCTCTCCCAAAAAATAGCAAGAGGGATAGTTACAGCATTTCTTGCATGTTGATGTGTGTGAATAACCACTGTGTCCTTATAATTATGTGGCTGTTAGTTTATGACCTACACTGTCTTGCGTGAATAATATTTAAAGGAACTGTTCAACATTTTGGGAAATACGCTCATTTGCTTTCTTGTGAAGAGACTGATACCACTCAAAACTGGTGTCAATCTTCTCTTCCATCTCTTCACAAGAAAGCAAATATGTGTATTGCTTAAAACACACTTTTTATACCACATACATTTATCCGGGCCCTTATTGTTTTGTTTCCAACATCTGTTTCTGCCACGTGATTGCATATTTTTGTTTCCACTACAGCTGGGTACTCTACGAGAAGCCTGACTTTCAGGGACGCACCATCGCCTTGGAGGAGGGGGGCATTGAATTGACAAATGTGTGGGCAGAGCCTGGGCTGGAGACAGAGCCACATGACAACCCACCAATGCGGATTGGCTCTATTCGACTTGCTGTCTGGGTGAGTGCACTAGATAAATACGTCCACCTCATTTGGCCTTCAGTATTTCAGTATTCACATCATCGTCACCTCACATGGCCCTCTGAAATGTAGTTAATATGTGATATTGATGCTCAGTCCAGACTCGTTAAGAACAGAATAAGTGTGAAATCGACTTTGTTCAGATCTTACTTGCTTACATTGCAAAGGAATGATTTAAGGACTAGTATAGGCCCCTGCTGATAATTGCTGTTTGTTTCCCCTTCTCTGTAGGATTACAGCCTCCCCCGTATTGATCTGTTTACTGAACCGGAGGGCCTCGGCAGGGTAACACCTTACCACGATGACACAATAGAGACGGGCTCGTTTGGCGTCCCACTGAGCACCGCTTCCATCCAAGTGCACTCTGGGGTGTAAGTAAGGCTGCCTCAGCAAAACCAATCATTCAGATCTTTGCGATTGACCTCTGGTAAAGCGTGCGTGACAGTAATGAACAGGCTGACAAAATCCAATCATTAGCAAGACACATTGTCTGCTTATTGTGATTGATCAGAGTGGTAGAGAGGTAGTTATCTGCAGATTTGATTTGATTTGTAATACAATACATTTAGGTGCTAAAGAACAAAGATGTAGTGTCATTGCTTTTTAGCAGCAAAGCATAAAGTGCAGGTAATGAGACAATCCCAGTTTTCTGCAATTATGTTTTTACCGCTAATGACTGGCAGACCCACCAGAGGAGTAGACTTTGGAAATCTTCCCTGCTGTGCTCAACGGAGAGCTGTCTATTTTAATGGGATGTTCTCAGTGTTTGGCTTTGACAAATAGCTGAGAGATAATAATCATTACGACTTTCCTCAGTGTTTGTCTTTGGTTTGACTCGCGTCGTTTGACTCGTTTGCCTGTTCAGGAATGTCTGTCCTGCTGTTGCATGTTGGAAAAGAGACAGTGGGTGTGGGGGGGCACTTGGAAAGCCGAGTGGAGAGGTGGAGACAAGACGGAGAGTGAGAAACAGACAAAGGTGCAGAGAGAATTTGGCAAAGGGGAGAATGTGTTTTTTCCACGTTAGAGGTGTGGGCATTCAGGACATTTTGTGCCCAGCCCATGTGGAAGTTAATGAAAGCAGACCTTTTTCCCCACAGCTATTTTTGTAGGTTTGCCTTGGCACCTAGAGACCTAACATTTTAGAGATTGTTTCAACATTTCTCAACATCTTGACAAAACAAGTTGCTGTGTGTGAAGCCAGCTCATCTCTTACAAATACCTGTGCTTCAGCAGCTCCTCCCCACAGTGTTTGCTCTGCAACAAGTGGGGCAACTGTTCAGCAGATGTACTTTTGTGTTTAACAAATTTGCTGTAACATGAACCGAGCTCAGTTGAATTCACTGACCAAACTGACTCATCGGCTCCTGTTATTATATATCTTTCAGCGCCATAAGGTTGGCATCACTTCTGGTATCACTTCCTCAGCACTGATACATAGTGGCTCAAAATGCCAGAGGTAGTGGCATAGTTCCCACAAAGGCTGCCCACGCTGAATGAATTGCAAAGGAAAATGCTTTGAACTGAAGCATGCCATTCCCAACATATTTTATTCTAAAACAAATAGCTTTTGTTCTCAGCTTGACTCATGTCATGTGAAGAAGATATAAAATACCCAATGGAAACATTGACTTGACCTAACAATACTTAATGTACTGAGCAAACTTACCAATCATACCTGTAGCTGCTGATTTCTATGTGGGAAAACAAATATAAGGGAGTTTGTTCTTTTTTATGCCTTACCACTGTTTCATAAAAACAAGAAGCTATGCAAGGTCATGACTCACAATTATTTTAAAACCACCAAGAGGCATAGTTAGGCAGAATGTGGAAGGACCTTTTGGCTTACTGATTTATTAACATGCAATGTGGGTGTCTCTGCTTCCTTCAGGTGGCTGGTGTTCAGTGACCCGGGGTTCCAGGGCATGATAGCTGTACTGGAGACAGGAGTGTACCCTTTTCCAGAGACCTGGGGCTTCCCGTCACCCTTTGTTGGATCTCTCAGACCACTTAAAATGGTACGTATTTCTGCGGACGATAGCTCATGAATGTTGCTATTTTTAGCCACGCTAGCAACGGGATTCTATGGCAATGTCGGTTGGCCCACCTCTTTGTTGTTGTTTGGATGGACTTCCATGAAATTTTGTACAAACATTGAATATGATGCAATTAGCTTTCATGAACACGCTTTTCCTGGTAAGATTTTAAAACTCACTATTGTGACTTTGTAATAACAGTTTCCTTTATGTGAACATATTCTGTCTGGCACATAGTCAGTAAATGTGAGAATTAGCAGTAATTAGTTATCCACAAGGACAGAAATTCTGGTCGGTATGTTCTGTGTATTCTATTAATTTTCTTTGCTCCCCGTCGCAGCAGAATTGTCATAATTTCTGCGAAAATAGAACAATTTGTGAAATTGCTGACTGTCTCGCTTTTTACACAGACATTTAATTAGAGAAGAAAATGGTTATTGATGACGATGTCTCTCTTCCAGGGTGGTTTCAAAGTGGAGAATCCCAATGAAGTCAAGGTAGGATTGACTCAAATGTTGTATGTGCTTAATGTTAATATAAGCATTGCAATTTTAAAGCTGCAAATTATAAAGTAAACAAATAATGAACTGTGATTATTGTATTAAGGGAAAACATGTTTTATAAAAGGACTGCTGGCATTGGCCCATTTCTCTGATTAGTGTTGCGTTTATCTTATTTCAAGCCTAAAATAGATGCAGTGTCAAGGAATTTCCAATGTAACCACAGTGTGTCACAGCAGGCATTTTCAGATCTCAGAATGAAACATAAAGAGCCTTTTTAGACTCAACTTGTAGTGTCATTCAACTGTCATTCAAGGTGAAAATCACTTGCACATATTCATAATATTGTGCTCGCAAATGTTTAACAGACAAAGTATCCAAGGTTGTCTATCCACATGTTTTTCACTTGTGGCTATGCTGAACCACAGTAAGATATTCCTCAAGAAATAAAACTTCACTCAAACGTACTGTATATATTTGATTCCATTTGGAAAGAAGTGTTATCTTTTTATTAAAACACAGACTTACATTTATTATTTATCCTGGATTATATTGGATCAAGTGTCAACAAGTGTCTTTCTATGAATAAAATAACTTTATTAAGTGTATTTGAACAAAAATACAGAATGAACAAAGACAAAAAAAACCTAAGGTAGTGCCAAGTACAGCACTGAATTTAATAGCAATTTATCTACTCAACCAATGTGAATGATGAGTCAAGTTTGATGTAAGCCCTTCCTCTGTTATAGGCTGTGGTGTACGAGAAGCCGGGCTTTGAGGGATCCTGTTTGGAAATCGACAGTGACGTTTTCAGCTTTTGTGAAAGTGATGCTACAGATGGAGCAAACCTTGATTCAAAGAAACTGAAGTCTGTGGGTTCTTTAAAGATCGTTGGAGGATTGTGAGTCTTTATTCGTCTATTACATAGTGCATTGCAATTCACTGTGCTTGCACAGGATCACGTTAGGTGGTAATCTTGGCTGGGAGCACTGTTTATTCAGGACTAACTTTGCTGCCAGATAGTAATTTTGAGGTTATGTAATGCAGTCACAAATGCAGTAAAAATACAGCTCTAACCAGCAACATCACTGCTCTTCTTTCCTTCCAGATGGGTGGGCTACAGCCAGCCTGGGTTTGAGGGCCAGCAGCACATCCTGGAGGAAGGAGAGTACCTGGACTGCAGCGACTGGGGAGGCTCAGAGCAGCTCCTCTCACTGCAACCTATACTGGCTGTGAGTACCATACTGGACCAAAGTTAGCTTATGATACACCAGTATTTTACGAAAAGCAGCTGTGGTGTAATGTTTCAATTATGATTCGACCACCATGGGTTTGTGAAGGTCAGAATTAGTCTTGTGGAAAAAATGGAAAGGATTCTGTGTGTCTCCCAAATAAGTTTATTCATGTCATGTAATAGCATTGAGACCAAGGGAGACCAAAACATGCTACTATTGACAGTGTATAGAGTTTGCAAGCAGGGAGACTCAAGTTTCTCAAAGTTTTTATTGGAGAATTGAAGCACAAAATCGGCGTTGAACAAAAAAATGTGCAAAGACAGCAAAGTTTTGTTTTTATGAAGCTGCAGTAAGGAAGGAACTTAGTAGCAGTGAGCACTGCACTATTTCATAAACCAATCAATATCAGCTTAATATTTTGGGCAAACTGATTCCCTAGTCAAACCACAATACTGTGTTATGGCATCATATTTTCCGGCTTCCAAAGGGGGCATGACAACAAAAGGTTGAGAACCACTGCTTTAGAGCGTGTCGACTTTTTTTTCTAAATGCTCAGATGCTCGTATATTCGTAGGTGATGTAGCTTGGTGTGATTCTCATCAGATGTTCATCACATGGTTTTATTCCTGCTGCAGGATTTCATGTCCCCACACCTCAAAATGTTCAGCAACAGAGATTTCGATGAGCTGGGAGTCAACATTGACCTCACGGTGCCTGTTATTAACATGGATGGCACGGGCTACGGCACGAAGACGCAGTCTATTGATGTCATCGGTGGCGTGTAAGTGACAAGTATTATACTCACCACTGTGAAGCGTCACTGCGGTCTGAGCAGTCATGAGAAGTTAAAGGTCAGATCGTTCACAGGATTAATATTGGTCAATTAGATCAAATCTGTTTCTGTTTATTGGTAAGGTATGTTTCTAATGAAGTGTGCTTGATTCCCAACCTGTCCAACAACTACTTACAGATGCCAACTTACATGCATACTGTCGCTTAAGATGCATCCCCACGCTTCAACCTGATAATTACTTTAGGCCACAGCGCCAGTGAAGTCATGTGCGGTTTATTGTTGTTCAGCTCAGGTGCGTAGCGGTAACACTGCCGCACCCATGCTGACAGGTCGAGACAGATTACCTAGGCCACTGATGTTTCGTCTGCCACACCTCACTTCCTGTCAGTGTAAGTTGAGCTAAGAGCATGAGACCACACCCTTTTTCAGTGGGAATAAATGTGAAATTAGTGCAGGGCGTGGAGGAGGAGTTCCTAGACGCCTGAACACAGTTAACAAGGAATACCATTTATATTTTGATGGTGTTTTCTTCACCATGTTTTCTTCTTGTCTCATCATCACACACTGTACGAAAAGTACAAGGTTCAAGTAGTAGATGTGTGCAAATCAGAAATATGAGAATTATTATTCCAATCAGAGTAATGAAATGCAAAACATGCTGATTTTGCTACCCAAGGGAGAGACTAACAAAATGATGAATAATGTGGAGTGGAACATTTCGTCCTTCTTTAGGAAGCAGGACTCTCACAACATCGAAGGGTTATTCTTGCTGTGCTGCTAGCCTGTTATTAGATTGCACAGCCTCGCCCATGTTGTGCTGCCGTCCCTCTGAGCCTCTGATTGGCTCAGTGGGTTGTGTTAGCATTACTGAGAGAGACTTGTTTGTTGTCTAGCACGTTGGGATGCACACTGGCCCACAAATGCAAACACAGTCTTGAGAGCAGAAACACACTCTTGCACAGCGACCCACGATATGCCACATTAACCAAGAGAGCGCATACAGTACATACCTGCTGAGATACTATCACGGAGGAAACTATTATCCTCTTGGACTTTGACCAAGAATTGCTGACTTACATGATAAATGACAACAAACACTGACTGAGTCGCATGTGGTTTTCTTTGTTAGCAAATGTGGGGACATTAAAGACTGTGTTTCTCTACTAATTAAGATCAAATGAAAACAGAGAAAACACAATTCTGAAATGTCAGTGCACAATTAAAGGGAGATTATGCTCCTCCTCCCTCTGTTTTCTCTCTCAGCTGGGTTGTGTTTGAGGAGCCGGGCTTTTGTGGTGAGTCCTACATCCTGGGGAAAGGCCTGTATGGAAGCCCAGAAGACTGGGGGGCGCTACAGCCCAGAGTTGCCTCAGCAATGCCTGTCGTGCTGGTAAGAGCAGTGACTCAAACAAAGTTATGAAATCTGAAATTTTGCTTTGGTGGAACACATGCCCAGTTATTAGACAGACTGTCCTTAACTGTGATATTTCATGTTCATGTTCGCTTGAGCTGCACAATTAGTTTCAGATAATCACGTTATTTGTAATTTTAGCATTCTAGGATTAATGATTAACTGTGCACTTTTGCAACATTGAAGGGCTTGCTGTATTCTCACTTCCCCTGGTAGTCCCAGTTTGGCTAACCAAGTGCTGTCATTGCATGTGACCAGTCACAACACTCATGCTTGTGACCAAATCCAAATTTAAGATGCAGAGCAGGAATCTCCGGAGGGGCAGACTAACCTTAGAACACAGTAGATTATCTTTGGGAGAATGAGACATAGGCAAAGCAAGACCAAATTGGTCCATGCAGTGTAAGAGAGAAAAATACTTGACATGAGACTGAATGTGAAAACATCTTAGATCACGAAGGTGAGTCATCATGAAGCTAATTGAATTTCAAACCTGATGATGACAAACAGAAATAGATTTCATGCAGAGTCTACTGTAGTGTTGCAGCTACACCCCAAAGCCTTTGGGAAGCCTTTCCCTCTGAAGTTGAGAGGCAAAATTCAGTAAAATAATATCTTCTCTTAAAACCAAGACCAATAATATAGGTAATGATTTGGCTTCAATTATAAAGCAAAGAAATAATGATTATATTTGTTATTGTCTTACCCACCTATGCACATTAACCACTGCTGTGACATTTACATGTAACATGGAAATATGCAAATGAACCCATTTCTAATTGCTTTCTGTTGTGGCTCAGTGCTTGTAAATGAGTCTCATTAATCTGTTGTCTCCTTTCAGGATGATTTTGAGAATGCAGCCAAGTTTAAGGTAGGCAATTGAAATGGATGAAAGAACGCATCTAATCTTGCTGAGATAGTGTCCCTCTTATCTGATGTAGTGTGTGAGGCTCTCAGAGTGGATGACTCAGTCTTATTCTCTCGCTGCGTGTGCCTCAGGTGCAGCTTTTCTCTGATCCAGGTTTTCAAGGCTCTGTCTTGGCTCTGGAGCACAGTGTGGCCTCCCTACAGGACGGCTTCTCTGTGGCCTCCTGCAAGGTTCTGGCCGGCAGGTGAGTAATAGTGCGCACTATGGACAGAATCTCACGCCGTGGTTATTATGATAGAAGTTGCATCACAGGCATTTGAAACACTTTGCACCATCCTGCAAAAGCAGACTGTAGTAACATGCCATTTTGAATTTCCCTAAGGTGATCTGATACAATTGTAGCTGCATACTGCTCATATTACAAAAGTATCTCGGGGAGTTAGGATCTGCTACAGGCTGTCACTGCTCCACTTTCAAAAAATATCTCAAATGGCAGCAGTTTGTGATATACTGTACGTCTTCATTTTTTTATAATGCAGTATCCACATTCATTTAGCCCTGTGCTTAGGTGTGAACACAGTATGCCCGTTCATCACCAAGCATGAATAATCCAGCATTGTTTACATACTGTAACTCACTGTGTGAAGCATGTAGATATAGAATTGGAAACCTACATTATGCAAATAGTTTCATCATCTTTCTTCACCACTTCAGAATTTCTCATTTTGTGCTCCTTCCGAGCGTGTTAAAGTGTTTTTAAAGTGCATTTATGCAAATTACTTTCAGCTGGATGGCATTTGAGGGCCAGGACTTCGCTGGCAGGATGTATGTGTTAGAAGTGGGGAGCTACCCAGACCTGAGAGCAATGGGCTGTTTCCACGCGAGCTCCTCCGTCCTGTCGCTACAGACAGTTGGCTTTGTACGTTCATTTTCTATTTCTTAATTCTTTTAACATTCACCTCAACTAAAACACATCTTTTTGGTCATTAGACTCTTTTTACATTATGTTTTCAAGGATTTATTACATTGTTGGACTGTCAGACTGTTTTAAAGGTAGGGAAATAAGATATATTTAAAGCTGCTACAATCAATACTATTATATTACTCTATATTATTAAGAGTACTCCACTGATTTAGCATTGCACTCCTGTAGCATTGTCGGACTCATGGTCAAAAAAAGGATCAAAATCGTTGCTGCAGAACCAGAGATACTATCTGTTTTATTCCATGCATTCTTCTTCCTTGTCAAAACCTTGCCTACATTACCCACAATTCAACATTAGCGCCATTAGTTGGAGATTTGACTGTGTTGTGCTAATAGCAGCTAATGTAGCCTCGAGTGTTGTATACTTTTTATGCCAGGGCGTTCTTGAAAATGACCACAATGACTGAAATACTATTTTTGGTTGATAAATGTCAGATGTGTCGATGTATGTATTGCATGTTCATATTAATACAACTTGACGTAGTTCTACATAGTGCTAGCGATCCACAACTTTATCTAACCAGGTAGCCTCCCTAATTTCAAGCAAGGCAAATTTAGTCATATGGCACCAATCATACACAAGGCAGTTTCAGAGTGCTTTATATACATTTAAACTTTTGTTATTTAAAACAAACCTTTAAAGAGTAAATAAGTGAGATTTCATGAGTTAATTCCAAAGATATTCAGGCCAAACTTGTATAAGCGTCATGATTACTGACAACATCCAACACAAGAAAATCTACCAAACCTGCATCAGGATACCTGATCTGAAAATCATCTGTCATTGTCCTCTGCATAAAAACTGCTCTGCGGAATGAAATGAGTCACTACTGCTGACCTAACACATGAGTGTCGATTTAGAAAACAACCCAGTTACAGTTGTTACAGTTAGCAGATGATCTGTTGTCAGGGTAACCTCAAAATAACCTTCAACCTGCAGCTCTCTGCCCACTTAATGTACTTTCTCCCTCTCGCTTGGCAGGAGTTCTCACTGCCATCCATCACTCTTTTTGAGCGGTGTGGTCTGCGGGGGAGGAGGGTGGTTCTGACAGATGGGTCAGTCAACCTTCAGCTGGCTGGAGGTTGTAGCAGAGTCCAGTCTGTGCTCGTGGAAGGAGGCATGTGAGTACATTACACAGTACATACAAGTGCTGTGTGGTAACCCGCTCTGTAGGAACGTAAAGCAGCTTCCCATCTCCAAGTTCTCCTCTTGCCGTGAGTTTGACAGGTTCAAGGTTCATGCATAACAGCCTGTGTGTGTGTGTGTGTGTGTTTCTACTGCGGAGTGAATCCACTCTGCTGTCAGAGCCATTTTTCTGCCAGTAACGCGTGAAACTGAATAATATCCTTTATTTCTTACACAAGCGTCCTTCAGTGGCGCCTGCTGGTTCTCAGCAGCTCCAGCTCTAAATCCCTGTTGTTTTTTAATCTCTTCTGAATCTCTTTTCAATTTCAAAACTGGCTTCCTGAAGTTATATTTGTTAAAGGCTGTGTAGGTAGCAGTTTTGGCCTGTGTGCTCAGACATGATGTTTCATAGATTCAAATTACTTGAAAGCAGAGTGCAGGGTCGGCACATCTTATAAGGCAGTATGACAGTACTGGCAGATGGAGCGATGATGGAAACCTGCTGCTGATGTGCGAAATTCAGACTGTAGGTGTGAGCCAATGCTGAGGAAATAAAGGGCTCACAGTGAGCCAGAGCTGTCTCTGGAGTGGCACATTCCTACTGCGGGAGAGAAGGGCAATCAGCCAAAGAACAGAGCCATTGAGACCCGAGTTAAAAGCAACATTTACTGTAGTGTCACAGAGAAATTGGACAGTCGTGAAGCTGGGCACATTTTAGATGATTATCTCTGGCGCAGTACTGCAGAGAGGACTCAAGAATACACGTACAAGTCAAAAGAAAACTTTGTTCCTAGCAGCATCATAAGTTAGACAGCCAGGGCTCAGGAGGGAAGCTGAGAAGGAAGTGTTGGTTTCATGGTAGCTGTTGAAAAACGTGACTGTGTTTTTGTCTTTTCTTTGTTACCAGGTGGGTATTATATGAGGGAATCAACTATCGGGGTGCTCAGATTTTGCTGAAACCTGGTGAGGTGCCTGACTGGCACAAGTTTAGCAGCTGGCAGAAAATCGGATCCCTCCGCCCTCTTATACAGGTACATACTGACGCTCCACAATGGGCACAGAGCTTTCAGTTTTATGCATTAGAAAATCTGTACACTGCAATGGCGGAAGTATTTATTTTGTGTACATGTACACCAGACCTACATTGATGCATTGAAGTAAAAAAACAAATGCCATTATTTCACTTTCAAACGGTATTCATTAAAAAAGCAAATCAAAGTGTAATTGTGTGGTGGAGAAATGTGTTCTTAAAGCTTTGATGTGAAAATCTAACCCCGACATTACTTACTTTTACATCACTCACCTTGAAGTATATTGAACTCAGATTGTTGTTTTGGAGGTGAATATAGCTGCCTTCAAAGCATTTTGTAAAGCTCAAAGTTGGCATAGACATATTTTGTGTGATAAGATATTATTTAGAAATTAGAAATAATAGAAGCACTGATCCAATTTTTTTTGGTCGTGTGTTTTCTGAGTAGAAGCAAGTGCACTTCCGTTTAAGGAACAGACAGACGGGACTCATGATGTCAGTGACGGGCGATTTGGATGATGTCAAACTGCTGCGGATACAAGAAACCGAGGAGGCTGATGGATTCGAGCAGATCTGGTTCTACCAGAGTGGACATCTCCACTGCAAGGTACCAGTACCATCATTATGCTGCTACAAAGTTTGACCTGTGAACACTGCTATGAATGAGTAATGAGCGAGCTAATGTGTAAGGAGATCAACAGGTACGAGCAGTGCTGCAGTCCAGACTATTTTAATCATGTCAAAATACATCTACTCAGAATCAAGACCAGGTCCAAAGCAAGGAAAGGACAAGACTAAGACTAGACAACATAACCTCTGTCAATCTTCTATTGCTGAAGTCCAAACTAAAGGATACTAAACACTATTTTTTAAACACAAACCTCGCATATCATATTAAACCCTGGTCTATTGATCCGGTTTGGAGTCTATACCCATGTGAGGTATCACAAGTAAATAGATAATGTGTTTAAATGTTAAAACACTGGCTGATCCAACTCTAAAAAAAAAAAAAAGATCTAAATGTCACTGAGAAAATGATCAGCTCCTCTCCCTGCGTTTCCAGCTGCTGGAGGAGTGCTGCCTGAGTCCCAGTGGTAGTGTGACGATGGCAGGAAGCCGTGTGGGCCTCACCCCAGAGCCAAACAACCACGGCCACCTCTGGAGCATCACCCCCCAGGGCTTCATCAGCTACACCCCCACCTCTGATCTGGTCCTGGATGTCAAAGGTGAGCATCCATGTGTGGCATGACATGTATCTTTTAAGAAAACTATCTTAAGTGTTACAAGACACATTGTGTTTGTGATTTGTATACAAACCTCCCTATCAGATATTCCTTTGTTTGTTTGTTTGTTTTAAATGCAAGATGCCTTGACTTTCCTCAGTGACATTATACGGTCACTTAGGATGCAACTTCTGACTTACTAACTTCTGTTCAAACCAAGCCAGTTGAGTTTCACTCACTGTCAATTACTGACACCTTGTGGACTAAATAATGTCAAATTAATGTCAATGTTAATCAATTAATGTCAAACTCACTGCACTTCCCAGAATAATAGTAATAAGAAAATGAATTAATGGGCATATATCTCTCTGTTTCAGGGGGCCATCACTACGACAAAAACCAACTGATACTAAACACAATTGACCCAAATAAACTACAACAAAGGTGGAATGTGGAGATTATATGATAACATGAGCTGCTAGACTGGATTCCTAGTATTATCAGAGGCATGGCTCTTCCAGAGGCTGTTACGCAGCTTCTCGAGGACAAGGTACGTCATTGGAGATGCTCAAACTTTGCTGCAGGAGAGCTCTAAAAATGTCCAATGAGGAGGTCAACATGGAGAGCTTTGCATAAATCCATAAGAATGTATTACTACCCACTGAACATACAAATAGTGGCGTCTGAACTAAATACTTTATATTTTACACTTCCCGTAATATATCCTAAGGCTTACTTTTTTGTCTTTTCATTGAATAGATCTGTTTGCCTGATGTTAATTAACTTAAACAGTGTTAACACTTTGTCATATATTTTTATGCAATGTCATGTGTATGTATATATATATATATATATATATATATATATATATATATATATATATATCCTTGCTTACAAGCTGCATGCAACAAAAAAAATACTGTTTCTCTAAATGTGTCTTTTTTTTCTTTGTTTAATCAAAACTATACAGCACACAACTCGTTTCCAGAATAAAAGTATTTTTGTCAATAAATTTCTTAAATATCTTGTACAGGAGATTGAGCTGCACTTGGTTTACAACAATGTACAGAATAAATGCAAAATGATTTAGATTTAAAGTTAACTTTTGTTCAGCTCACTTACTGTATGCTGCATTCATGAGATGCGACATGACGGCAGGAAAGATTCCCATGGTTACGACATGGTAGTTCTCAAACAACTCAACATGGTGAAAAAACATGCAAATAGTTTCCCATCTCCTCGTGTTGCTTCACCTGGTACTGGAGGGCTGACTGTGTTCATAACATACATTTTTTCATCATGTAACTCCTTGTTGGATAGATTGTAGCAATCAGAAAGCTACCAAAAGCCTGTTTGTAATTTCCAGCTGGATGCTGACCTGAATGGTATTTATTAGTCTGCAGTTGGTAATTATAGTAACTTCACCATGACACAGCATAACTCAAGAAACTTGTGAAAACTTTGAGACAGTACAGGAGGGTGTAAGATTTAACAAGAAGTCTTTGGCACGCTCCCATTACAAGCTCAGGTCATGCTTGTCTGCTGCACCTCTGATCTCTTTGAATAACACAGTCTGCTGCAGTGAGAGTAGCCTTGTGAAGGTGAGAAGAATCACAAAAGCTTAATTCTCTTGGCACCCTGCTTACTGTCTCTCGTTTTGCTTGGCCGTTTCTTGCACTTCTTGCTCTGACTCTGCAGTCCCTGTGTGACTGTTCTGCACCAAGTCTTCGGCCTGTCTGACGTCCTCGTCAGAGACCCTGACTACTGTCTTCCCTCTGGCGTGGCCCTCCTCCAACTTCTGAAAAGCCTGGGGCACCTGGGTAAATGGAAACTGGGCCTCCACCACTGGCAGGATCTGTGATGAACCAGCAGAAAAATATCATGAACATGAGCTTTAAAATCAGGAAGTAAGTCAGGAAACAATTAAGAGATCAGATTTGAACCTTCAGCATATTCGACAGGGGATAAGAAGTACTCAGCTCTGGCTTTTCTTTTATTGGGGTGGGGAAATGGATGGGTGGATGGCTTTATAATTATAAACAGCAGAATTAGTGTTGACAGTTTGACAATGACATTTTTCTGTAACAACGTGTGCTTTCTAAAGTGTGCTGATAAGGTAAACTCCATGCATTAAGTACTCTAAACCAGACTAAATGGATAACTACACTATTTCCAATGATACTGGACCCACAGACATGGCACTGGGAAATTATAGTATTCATATTAAATCAATTTAGACAAGCAAATATCCACAAGCTGCTAATGCTACATCATCTCTGCTTTCATAGCTGCAAATGTGAAAAAGTGAGGGAGTGGTTCAGAATGTGATGAGGCTGAACAATCCTGTGCTAGTCCCACAACACGAGCAGCCAGGCTTGTTATTCTGGTCAGCATCTCTTGTCCTTAACAATGAATGGGGAGCGCAGTGGCGTCACACTGGAAACCATCCACACTTCTGACTGAGAATAGGACATGCAGAGAGAGTGTGCGTGTGTGTGTTTTGTGCGGGGGGCTGTGTGTGCCCGTAGCTTCCCGCCACTGGTCTGAGTGTGCCGCTCGCTGTAAGCCCCGGGACAAAAGGACAGAGGTACCGCACGCTTTTGCGAATGGCTGCTCAGCACTGTTTAAAAATCCATTCACCGTCTCCTGGCGCCTGACTCAATCGCCCAGCAGCCAACCGAGCACACCGCCAACCAACCAACCAGCACAGCGGGAATGCGATGCTCACTCCTTAACAAAGCCACAGGGGAGCTTCGAATACAGGCATGTATGGAATCCCTGGTATGTTCATATTTAATGATGGAGGGATGGAGATCATACGTGCTGCAAGAATCTCAGGCTGTGACAGGATTTTTTCCGAAGTGGTTCCGAAGTATGTATGATATCAGTAATAAGGGAGTACAGTACCTTCCCTGCATCCACCAGCTTGCTGACCTCATCCAGGGCGGGCCCATCTGGAGCATAAAATCCCCATCGGTAGAAGACTCCACTTGATATTATGTTCTAAGAGGAGGCAACAATTAAAAGTCAGGCAGGTCCGCACCTCACTGGGTATAAAAGAACACACAGAGTGGTTATCTAAGATTAGAAAGTTAGCCCATAAAATTCTCCCAGAGTCCTAATTTGATCTTTATGTTTTCACGAATATCAAGAGTTTTAATATATTGCTAAAAAATACCATGAGCCCACTACTGAAAGTGGGGACATTTGTAGAGAGTCAAAATTAGAGTCTGAATATTTGGAGTTACAAAAACCAACCAAGAAACAACAAAAGTCAGAACACACACAGTGTGTGTAGGAGTCACTCCATCATCACAGTGACCTGTGTAACACCATATTACAACATGGATGAAAAACTGATCGTTACAAATGTGCTGATAGACCAGTTACCTACAGTGGCTACTATAAAGTTTTCCCACCTGAGATTTTATTTGGAATATCACCCATACTATAGGATGACACAGTGCTTCTGCTGTTATTGGACAGAAACATTTGTTAAAACCGACTGACAAACTTAAAAAAGAGAAGGATGCTGATGATGAGCTTAAATGGCAGAACAGACTTTGTTCTGAGTTGTTATTATAATTCACACATAATTATTCCTCCTCAATTATCTTTTATGGTAACTGTTTTGGTTGTTCCTAGAAATGTAATCCACACCTCTTTAAGCCTTTGGTAAATCTATCCCTGCTTGCTTGAAAAAACAACAGATTCTTCCTGATCAGTCAGTGCTGCCAAGAAGTTGAACACTAGAGGGCCCAGTTGTGCTGTGATCCCCGTGAGATGAAAAGGACGAGATGTCCAGGGCCGGGCACCGAGGGTGTGACTGCTGCAGCTGAGCCCCGCCAAACTGACCAGCTGGCTGCTCCCGTGGACAAAGGGCCCGGAGGCTTGGCAAGAAACACACAAACACTGGTATTTGCCGGGGGGAGATAGTCGGCTACAATCTGCACAAACACCAAATACTGCTGGTTCAGCAGCAAACACGTGCAAACACACACACACACACACACACACACACACACACACACACACACACACACACACACACACACACACACACACACACACACACACACACACACACACACACACACACACACACACACACACACAGCATCGAGACTAACGCCCACACTGACACACACAGTCTCGTCCACACATACTCAACTCCAGCACTGCCAGCCGTGCTGTCACCGATGCCTGCAATGCCCGGGACAACTTGACTCAGTCCCTAGAGCAGCTCCACCCTGTCCTTGCCTATTCACCCACTACCCTCATTATACATGTTCTCCACTAACAGAGCAACTGGAGGGACAGGACGTACATGCAATACATGAGGCTCACACATATGCAGGGACTGCTCAAATTCCCTAAATGTATTACACCCTGCAGGGTATATTTCTACAGCTCAAGCATAAACCTGCAAAGAGACAATATGCTATGACGCTAAGTCAAGTTATTACATGATTTTTCCTTCCACATTTCAACTGAACTTAATATGATCAACTGAACGGAAATAAAGCACAAACCTCTACTGGCTGAAACAGGTGTTTACTGATTACACAACGGTGTCTTTCCATGCCACTGAGGATCAAGTATTCATTTCAGTTTGGGAGCACCTGTGGTCCACACCCATACTAATTCAATAGTAGGGTCAAAGCATTTTATGAAAACAAACAACAGGATAGTAAGGGCTCTGTTTGCGAGGCAAGTGTCAAACCATAAACTACAGTGTAATCTTCATCAGCTAAGTTTGATTAAGTGTTGAAATGAGAGGTCTGTTTTGCCTTTGTTTACCTGTATGGCCTTGCTGTGCAAGGTGAATCCAGCGTGAAACGTCCCGTCCAGCAGGCCCATGGAATCCGTGTTGAGGAGTAAAGGTGTTACCAGTGTGACGTACTTGGCCCCAGACCAGGGCTTCAGCATGCCCATCGCCCACTGCTCTGTTTCCCCACCCACACTGTCCAAAATCACATCAAACCTGCACGTGCAAACACAGACTGTCAAAATTGGGTTTAAAATACTGAAAAACATGCACACACTTCATGGCAGGTTGGTAGTTATAAGAGCATTGCATGTTTTATCATCTCAGGTCAGTATCCTACATTTTGCTACAGCCCTGATTTAAAGAGTATGCTCAGAAAAGATAGCTGTTTTGTCTTTAAGCTAAAGCCAGGATTTACCAATTTTGTTTTGGGGGCGGGGAGAGGGATGAACCAGCGTCCACTCAGGCCTTGAGCCCTGGTTTCCAAGGAAACTAGAAAGCGAGTCAGTGAGCATTTGTGCCATGCTGACAGCAAGATGTTTACCACATTTGTGGGTGTTTAAAGGGGAGAAGCACACACAATTCTCACAGTCCTGGATGATTCCTTTTCATTAGCACCTTTATTGGACTGGCACTGATTTTAATGAAGTATCATTAGAGTCAGCGGCTGGGGCTAGTAAAGAACATTCTGCTCTGATATGGGTTTTTTTAAATAAAAACAATAAAATGTCATCATTTCACACATAATGTAGTGTATGATTTTATCATTTTGGTTACTTGTACAAAACACACACTTTTCACGGGCAACAACACATACTTATCCATCATTTGTAGTTGCTCAGCCGCATCTCCTGCTGTGTAGTCCACCACCTCGTCGGCCCCCAGCCCTCTAACAAGGCCTTCGGCATTCTGAGAGCAGGTAACGGTTACGTGGGCACCCCATGCCTTCAATAACTGGCAGCACACAGAGGAAGGAAACAGAAATATAGACACAGAACGTGGCCTTACATTCATGCTGAGTTTAAAGAAGTCAAACATACACGCTGGTACAGCTTGGGGAGTAAACCTTGCCTTACCTGAATAGAGAATGTTCCAACACCCCCCGATCCTCCAGTGATCAAAACTCTAGGAGGAGAAACCCCAGCAACCAGAGGGTCATTCAATTACTGTGACTCATTTAAGCAAAGCTACTAAAAGAAGCCGGAGCCTCAGGGGGTAAAAAGGGATTTGCAGGATTGGAAGCTATTACATTTGAGGAGGAGTGAAAGTTCCATTAGATTACACATCAGGTTAAATTTTTACAGTCTATGGGTTAAAGGCACGATTTGATAAAACTCCTTTTATGCCAATTAGAATGGAATAGAAGACCAGTTTCACCACTGAAATGAAGGTGATGAAAAAGGTGTCTTATCAAAGTATAGGTCTGCATGACTGATCTGATTTAAAAGCACATTAAGAAACTCCAAGACCTTAAAGAATTAATTCAAGGTTTGATGACACACACACACACACACACACACACACACACACACACACACACACACACACACACACACACACACACACACTTCTAATGTGTAGAGGGGTTTAATACAAGGTTATCCAAAATCAGGTTGGTGCTTGCCTTTTATTTGAAGAGCTGTCTCTGCAAAGACCACCTGCATTGATGAGTGCAGACAGAGCAGTGTTGGCGACGTAGGGGATGGATGCTGCCTCTGTGTGACTCAGTAATTTTGGTTTATGGGAAACCTGCAAAAACAGCCACACAGACAATGTCAAAAGTTAGAAACATGTCTTCTTTATCTATATCTTTTTAATTATCAATTTAAAAGCTTGGTCTATTCACCATAGCTGCTCTGACGGCAGCTAGCAAGGAGCTGCTGAATAAATAAAGTACAATACAGCAAGAAAACAGAGGGCAATTTGTGGGTCTCTGTAATTGCTGCCACAGTGGCTCCTGCAACCAAACAAACTTAATCCTAATTACTTTTTACACTGCAGGATTACATAACAGGATGCACTTCTTCCAAACTTTTGTTCAACATTTTCTTTTACAAATCATACAAGAGCTCTAAATCAACTCTTTGCATTTGTTTGAAAACATACTGACAGGAAAGTAAAATTTTCTTCAAAGACAGTGACAATTAAATAATAAACTCTCTCACAGTTTATCCCTCAGCTCTGTAGCTCACCTCATACTCTGTTAGAGTCACAAATTCTGCCAGACTGCCTTGTTTCCATGGGGGAACAGCAGCCCACACCTGGAACACAAATGTGACATTTAACATGCTGAACACGACTCAATTTAACCACCTACTCCTACGCTCTGAATCTGGTTCATCGGCCATTAAGTTCTTAGTCAGTTGTTCTTGTTCTCATCATCAGTCATTTTAAAAAGATATTTTTACAGCAGTGGAACAAGATTACTGTAACACTGTGTGTGGAGATTATTACTGGTCTATGGTTCTATTATTCAATCACATTCACTTTAAGTTGAATTAGCATAATTGCATTTTTGTCTGCTGGAAGACAGAAATGTTGATAAATAAAAGAGTAGATGTCTCAAATTAGTCACACTTGTGTGATGATCAAGCAGAAAGAGCTTAGTCTTTCTTCCAAGAAAATGTCTGTGAATGACTTGACTATGGAGTTGCGTGCAGTAGGGTTGAGCGATATGATGATATATAGCATGAAACAATATCAATTTGTTTACTTGTCAACAGTTTTGCCATAACATTTATATTATAGTTGCTATTTAGTCAACATCTTTGTGTTAGACAAGAGGTTCCCAACCTTTTTGGTATTTCATCTGTTTTATGCCCATGATTTTAGAGTCCAGAAGAGTTAAAATTATGCACTTATTCACAAGAAAGATTAGAGAAAAATTTAAAAATGATAATAATTTTGTACAGAATAAATGCTTGTTTTCCTATCTTCTCATAATCGCAGTACCCCTTTAGATTTACCCCTCAAGAGGTCAGGACCCCAGACAGGGAACCCCTGTGTCAGACCATTGTGGGCAGTGTTGCAAATCAATGAGCAGGACAGTCTCATGGCAATATTGTATTTTTATATGACTTTTTCATCAATATGATGAAGAACTTTTATTTCTTGGGTATTCAATTTACTGAATTAACTGCAAAAAAGGACATTCCTGTCTGGTTATCTTATCAACAGTTAAAAAGTTTCTCAATTGATTTTCTAGATTATGTACTATATTACAACATTGCAAAATAAAATTACGAGCACAGTTATACAGGATTGTATCCATATTGCCCACTCCTAGCATAAAGTTACATTTCTACAATCTGACAGGTGTGCAGTGCAGCTCATACCTCATCTCCTGGAAAAAAATGGGTAACCTCAGATCCACAGTCCACCACTACACCAGACACATCGCGACCCAGTATCAGGGGAAACTCACAATCATTGTCCATCACAGACATTGGATCCCTTCTCAATTTAAGCAATTTAGCTCCATAACCACCTGACAATGGAGAAAGCGAGCAAGCATTTCAATCAACTACAAATCACTGATTATGTTGTTCATAATGCCTTTGATGAATACTGGTCCAACACTTACCCCTCATAGATATATCAAGAGGGTTGAGACTAGCCGCGTGGACTTTAATCATCACCTCACTGGGAGAACTGACAGTGGGGACGGTTTCTTCTTCTGAGTACTTCAAAACCCCATTACTACCATACTGATGAACGACCCAGGCTGACATGCAGCTCTGTAGTCTTGAAGGTGAACTGCAGACATTTCTCCTGAAGCACACACTCCTACCTGCCCTGGCTAATGTTGTGGCCGAGCCTGCTGCTTTCGCGTTGAACAAACACAGTAACCTGGTTGACGCCATAGCTCTGATAGAACCCATTTAAATCACCTGGCTGTGCCTACAAGGTCAGCTTTTGATACAACATGTCATTTGAAGGAACGCTTCTCACTAAGTTAGCTAGCTGGCTGGCTAGGTAGCTACTCAGCTAACATTAGCAGGTACAGGTCGTCAGCGCTCAAAGCATACGACAACGTGTACATAACAGGTCAAATAAATAAGCGACAAAGCCTTTGTGTACGTTAAGTGTATCAGCGAGTGTCACATTAGGCTTAAATAAGAACAATTGTTACAAAAATCATTAGATAACACACCCCTCTCTGGCTAGATAGCTACACAGCAAGCTATCCTTTCAACTCACGACGATAGCCAATCAGAATTCTGTAGCTAAATATTCTGGCCAATAGAGTAAGAGAATGACTCTGACGTGTAATAATGATGGTAATAATAATAATATACTGTTAAAACTTTTTTGGGATAATTGAGACACTTATTTTTTACATAAATTGATGGTGACTTAATTTTCAATTTATGATAAAATGTTACCATATAAAAATACTAACAAATTCATTGAATTATTGGAATTTATGTTCTCAAATTAAATTAAATTCAAGTTCAAGTAAAATTCCTTAATGCTGTATAGCTGCTAGATGTATTTTTGACAGACCTCAATATAATCTCAAATGCAATCTATGAAATCTCTTAAAACTAATAAGACACTTTTTTAATGTTTTGATGATTTTACTTGTATGTAAACCATATGCTTTATGTCTGTAAAGCCTACATAATTTAATTCATTTCATTTTATTTTATTATTAATGGAATAGACCTCCAGTGTAATGGTGTATTGAATTTAATGTTATATTCTATTGCCTGTATTGTTGTATTGTTTCATGTTATATATTCAAAAGATAGCAAAAATAAAATATAGTATTATAGTAATATAATAATAATAATAATAATAAATGTTTTATAATGAAATTCTATATAATAACAAACCGAAAACGTCAACAAACCTAAACCCTTGTAGAGGAGAAAGAATTGAATTGCACTGGCTCCATTACGGCTGAAACACAAAAATCCATTATGTAGCAATAATAAGTCTGTTATCATAAAAATGCAAGTGTACATGAAAAAATTATAAACCAATATGCTTGAGAGGTCCACTCAACAGTAAAGTGACTGCTGAGTGCTCCATCAGCTGGAGACGAATGGGCGGAATACATGCCAGTGTAGCAAAAGCTAATGGACAGAGCACAGATCAGAAGAAAACCAAAGGCAAATGGGCAGAAATACATTATCTGTTTATGCCTGAGCAATACACAGGGGGTTGCATTGGGGGTTGTTTTAATGTTTACATGATGTTTCACAGTTATAACATGGCATTAGTGTATCATATCTTAAAGATTCATTTGGGGAATGTGGTCACAAACAAGAAGCCCTCTTGATGCATGAACCATAACTTATCATTGTTGGCCTTTTCATTCTTAAACTGAAAGTAACTTCTCTTTCAGCTGGTTACCATGCAAACTGCAAGTGAGCTTAGCTGCTGCTGCTGCCCTTGCTGTTGACCATTATTGATCACTGCTGGCAGGATTGCTGCTTCAAGAGCTACACGGCTTCCCATCAGGACATCTCATGAGGCATAAAAAGTAAGACAAAGAATGAGCTCATGGTGTCCTAATTATATAGTGAAATAATCAAATAAAACAAATCACACTTGTCTCATGCAAATGACATAATCTGCAAGCAGAAATTATGTTGTCTTTTTCCAGAGACCGAAGGGAGAGAGGTGAGAAAAAAAAAGAGCAGGGGGGCTGTGGCTGTGTGATCATGATTCAGCATGAAACCAGGCAACAAACAGTGCTGTCATTATGATCACAGCTCCCAGGGACAAGAGGACACACTGGAAATTGGATGCTTTGTCTATGCTGGCTCATTACAGTGGGTCTGTCTAATGAATTGTACCCCTAGCTGCTGCTCAAAAAACCCTGACAAAAATAACCACTACTGAAATGTTCTTGTTGACCAGCTACCCTAGACTAGATTGGGTCAGACTATGAGAACAGCATCTGTCTAAAACTGTTTTTTTTTTTCAAGAGGGTCATTCTTTCCCAGAAACACCATGTGTAGCTTTTCTAGGCCTTCCTTCCATCTTGGGACCTGTGGCCCAAATCACATAGTTGCTCTAAAAAAATACAGTTTTGATCTAATTTCATTTAGTGGTCTTGTGGAAAGGGCTGTCAATACCTGACTAAGGAGACTTGAACCCACCCTCAGGTCACCCATCTCTTCTATCTATATAAAATATCTCATAACTTTGAGAGTATTTGCATCCTTCTCACCTGTTGTTCCATGCATTCATTTTCTGATTTTTTTCTTTCACCAATCATCTTTCTCCTTTTAAGGTCTTCCCAGAGTCAAACAAACCAATTAGCAGACAAATCTCCAGATACTTGGCACACCACAGCCAAACAGCGAGCCTGCGGTGAGACTGGGCATGAAAGGCCACTCACTGCTTGGATAATGATCACACAAGCCTTGTTTGTTATGTACAGCTTCTACTGAGCCACGGCAGAATGAAGGAAAGGAGGACTGTGCACCACAACCTCTCACCAGCTGGGCTCTGAGATTATATTTTTAGAATGAACGATTGGTTTCTCTCCTTGGTAACTGCCCCATTTCTTTTTGAATAGGTCAGACACAAGTACAGTGGAGACCGACTTGTATACATCTTTATATATATCATCCCTGTTGGTTCTTACATGGATCTAAATGGTGTCAAATTAACTGGCTTTTCATTTTCTGCCTGTGAGATAAACTCAACTTTGGTGTGTGTTAGCAGGAGAATATGTATTTAATGAGCTAGACCTGCTAGTCACCAGACAGGACCAACACACCTGGAGCATATAGGCCCATTATCACGCTTTAGGATATGGCTGTACAGTATATACTACTGTATGTTTATAAGAGTTTTTAAGCTCATAGGATTTATTTTATAATATAACTTTATGACCTTGTATTTTAAAATGTACTCTCAGACAAAACTGGTTGTTAACTTCTATGTAAAATGCTTTTATCTGCCAATACATGGAGCTAAAGTGGCTGCTCACCTGACAGGCTTTTAAGGTACTGGAAGGGAAAGTCTCATGCAAATACTAGAAGCACGAAACAACACTACTTCATTACATTTTAATACATGCAAATCAAACACGCTATGCTTATATACATGATTTGTTTTAAACATATTAAAAAAACATAAAACAAGACAAGGTTAATCCATGGATGTTGATGTTCAACAATATGGAACCCTAAAGAGAATAAAAAAGATATAAATACATTGTAAAAATAAATATGTTATAAGAATAATAAATTGAGAAATAAATTAAGAAATCGCTAAATCTCGACCTCATTAAAGTGAAATGTTGGTTCCATTCTGAGCTTAGATTATTACACAGCATTAAAGTAAAGATATAAGATACTGTAAATCAAAGGAGAGGTTAGTTACTGTGTTTACTCACAGCAGCAGCCTCCAGTTGGTTGACTCAGCATTACTTTGACATAGTTGTTGCTGTAGCTAACAGGAGCTAACTGGTTATATTTGGTAACGGTTGATGAGCTTACTTCCTTCATTTTCTATGAAAAATGAACTCCAATAAAACTTTGATATGATGAAAATAAGAATGATTAAATTTCAAGATTATTATTATTATTAATTTATATATTTTATACCTTTTGTTCATGTGATTATATATTTCATGATTACTTATTCATTTAATTTTGAACACTTTGGGGCTCAATATATTATACGGTCATAGACTTCCCAGTGAAAAAAATCATGATGCAACGCATGACTATGTCCTACTGTTAGTTGTTACATGCACACACACACACACACACACACACACACACACACACACACACACACACACACACACGCTATAGCCAGTCCACAGCAGTGACACAGGAAACACAAAGGTCTCTGCTGTTCATCTCACAGATAGCATCTTATCTACAGGCTTCCTCCACACTGCAAGGACAGCAGTGGAAATATAATGCACTGTTCAGTCTCTGTTTATTCCGGGGATTAGGAAGCACTATACTGTGTATGCTGACGTCAGAGTTATTGCTATCAGTTTAAAACTTTTGCTTACACACTGTTCCCCAACACACATCCACGCACACAATAGACATTTAGTCTAAAAGAAGATATAAACAACTTGAAAACCTTGCAGGACAGGATTGACAGAAAAACACAGAAATGAGTATGTGCATATGTTCTCAAATGTTTCTTCATGTCCTTATATATTAGGGCACTATGAACTACTCTTCACTAGTTTGTGGTCCCTTTATTTATTTTATTTTACAAGTGTCAAATTTAGTTGCCAACAGACACATACCCTTACAAAGATGATGTTTGAATAGTAGGACAGAAACATGATCCAAATTGGATATTTAGAGGAAAGATGTATTTACTTAGAAACAAGTTCTTGTGACGACATCCTCAACATCCTCAATCCAAATTGGATATTTACAGGAAAGATGTATTTACTTAGAAACAAGTTCTTGTGAAGTTCTCCTCAATGTTGATCTAGTCCTCCAAATGGCTGCAAATGCACTTAAGCGTGACTTTGATTTTTATCTTGTTAAGAAAGTGCATTTTGGATATGTAAAATAAAAAAACCTTCCATAAATGTCATAAAACAGTAGTTTATGTAAATGTATGAAAATTTTGAGTTATTGTATTTATGTAAGTGTATGTAAAGATATTCTCACAACTAAGTGAAGTACAGAAAACACATTAACATGTTTGTAATAGTTTTCTTATGTGCACCCACAATGACACTGACAGCCTCTAAGCCTAAACCTTACCCATGAACTGTACATGCAACCTCAACCCTGATTCTTACCTTAACTTTAAATCCAAGTCTTAACCCTTATTAACCCCTTTGATCAAGCGAGGGCCAGCCAAATGTCCTCATTCTCAAAGTATAAAACTTAAATTGGTCTTAACAAAGATGTAGAAGAGCACACACACTAAGTATAGTACTAACTATTAACTAACCACCAGACCATAAGCAATGACTGACACAAAACTCCACTGTAAACTGTGTGATTCATTGTGTTTCTACTATTGTTGCAATGAAGGATACAAACTGCAGTGTGTACCGCAAATGCCAATAGACATAACAGCTCCTCAGCAGAGTCCCTCTCGTTGGCATCCCTGCCATCTGCAAACCCCCGACCCCTGATTTAAGGACATTACCCAGACTGCCAAAGATAAACACAAGAAGTCTGCGTTCATTCACAAGCAGCAAGAAATCATTTCTTTACAAGAGGTTGATGCTTTATAACATTAGCAAGGAATGCTTCCTCTGGGCTGTCAGCCCACTTCTTTGTTGTAATTACCAAAAACAACAATAGCTGCAAGTTAGAGTAATAGTTTGACATTTTAGGAACTACGCTTATTTGCTTTCTGGCCAAGAGTTAGATGAGAAGATTGATACCTCTTATCTATACAGCCAGCAGCCATTTAGCTTAGCTTAGCATAAAGACTGGACCTGTACATTTATTCAGTATGGTTCACAAATGAATGAATTATTTTTCGAGTGTACTTTACAACTGCGGAGATTAAATGTAATCCACACAGCTCTTTTGCTAGAGAACATTGCACTTAAACAAATACAACTTAACTTTCTCCCCCGTCCACAGTGTCTCACACCTAATTGGGCAGCCGTCTGATAAATGAACCACATTCATTATACAAATGTCAGTGCCTGGTGGTGGAGTGTAGGAAGAAGAGAGGGCTGGGAGGAGGTGTGGAGGGGCTGTGAGCCGAGCTGACAGGCTACTAATGAGACATCATCAAGGAAAATGTCTCCTCAGTCCATATAAGAGGCACAATTTCTAACATAGTTGTTGGGTGTATGATATAATGAGGCACACTGGAATTATGTTGTGTTACTTTGTAGTTTTTTGTAATCGTGACCATTTCCATCTCCATCATTTCATGCCTTCATCCGGTTTTCATACTGAACAGCCTCTAGCCTTTTTTTCCCCCCACAAAAACACTCCAACAGTGTTGAACTATTTTGTCTGACATCCCTTTTGCTATTCAAATTCTCTCATCACATCTGCTGTTTGCAAGGCAGCAGTGGGTATGATATGTAGTTGTGAACAAAAAGTAAGGCCCTATCTGATATCCATTTCAAACTGAAAAGGTTGGTTATTTTACGAAAAGAATACATCACCTGGACAAAATGGTTTTTTTGCATAACAGTATTTAGCTTTGGCTAAAAAGCATGGCAGAGAATATCTTGTCTTATCTGTGTAAAAATGATGTGTGACTCAATAGTGACATGTAAGCTGAGTGGAAAAACATTGGGTAAGTGGTGAAGGCCAGGAGTAAATGGTAAACACCAAGCTCATGTGTTGTAATCCTTGCCTATTAGACAGCATTGACAGTGCTGGCTCAGACTTTACTCTTCTGAAACATTTAAAGGAATAGTTTGATATTTTGGGAATATACTTATTTGCTTTCTTGCAGAGAGTTAGATGAGAAGATCAATACCATTCTCATACTGTATCTGTCCACTAAATATAAGGCTACAACCTGCTGTCAGTTAGCTTAGTTTAGCACAAAGACTGGAAACTGGGCTAAACAGCTAGCTTCGCTCTGTCCAAAGGTAACAAAATCTGCCAACGAGTACCTAAAGCTCACTAATTAACACGTTATATCGTTTGTTTAATCTGAACAAAAAACAAAAAGTGTAAAAATGACGATTGGTGGTGTGCCAGACTATTTCCTGACCAGTGACTTCCTGGTTTCCTGGCAACCCCTCTAACAACAACACGACTAGCTACAGACTCAGGCTAGCTGTTTCCCCCTGTTTCCATTCTTTATGCAAAGCTAAGCTAACTAGAAGTGTTCAGTGCAACAACTCCTTAAAATGAACTGGTGAAACTGAATCTCCATAGTCACTGAACGAATGAATAGGTTTAATCAGTGGCGATCCCCTTACCGGCGACTGTGCTGTTACTATTGAACTGAAGGTGATGGTGATGCGTTCACTTACTGTTGGACATACTGCAGTGCCTTTGAGCAGTGATGTGACTGCTCAGTGAATGAACTACGTACATCAGTGACTAAGAATCTTTGATCGGAACCAAACAAAATGATTCGAATCAGCAAAGTGATTTCCACCTCTAAAGCTCCATCTTCATCTTCTCTCAAAGAAAGTGTATTTCCCAAAAGTTTTCATGCCTCCTGTTCAAACAAAGATGGCGCCGCGGATGGCTGCCTCGGTCTGTTGGAGCGCATTGTTTTCCCCCGGAAAGCTGCTGCTCCGGTGTTCACAGACATCTTCAACACCTCACTGGAGACATGCCACGTGCCAGCCTGCTTCAAGGCCTCCACCATCATCTCCGTCCCCAAAAAAACAGGGCCCACAGGATTAAATGACTACAGACCCGTCGCCCTGACGTCTGTGGTCATGAAATAATTTTTTGTTTTGTCGCACCTCAAATCCATCACTGACCCTCTGCTGGACCCCCTGCAGTTCGCCTACAGAGCCAACAGGTCTATAGATGACGCCGTCAACTTGGCCCTAAACTTCATCCTCCAGCATCTGGACTCCGCGGGATCCTACGCCAGGATCCTTTTTGTGGACTTCAGCTCTGCCTTCAACACGTTCGTCCCGGCTCTTCTTCAGGACAAGCTCTCCCAGCTTAACGTGCCTGACCCCACCTGCAGATGGAGTCTGCCTACAGGTGGGAGGTTGACCATCTGGTGACCTGGTGCAACAGCAACAACCTGGAGCTTAACGCTTCAAAGACAGTGGAGATGGTTGTAGACTTTAGGAAGAGTGCAGCCCCACCTGCCCCCATCACCCTGTGTGACTCTCCAGTGGACACTGTGGAGTCTTTCCGTTTCCTGGGCTCCATCATCAGCCAGGACCTCCGGTGGGAGCTGAACATCAGCTCCCTCATCAAGAAAGCCCAACAGAGGATGTACTTCCTGAGGCAGCTGAGGAAGTTTAACCTGCCACAAACAATGCTGGTTCACTTCTACACTGCCATCATAGAATCCATCCTCACCTCCTCCATCACCATCTGGTACGCTGCTGCCTCCACCAAGGACAGACGCAGACTGCAGTGTATCATCTGCTCTGCAGAGAGGGTGACTGGCTGCAACCTCCCATCTCTTCAGGACCTGTACTCCTCCAGGACCCTGAGGAGAGCAGGGAAGACGCTGCCGACCCCTCCCACCCCGGGCACTATCTGTTCGACCCCCTCCCCTCTGGCAGGAGGCTGCAGTCCATCAGGACCAAAACCTCCTGCCACAAAAACAGTTTCTTCCCCTCTGCAGTCAACCTGACGAACACAGCCAAAGTCTTGCACTGACCCCCCCCCCCCCCCCCCCAGCACAAACACAAGTTATACGTTATATTAACGTACACCGCCCCTGTCCCCCCTGCGTTACATTAATGCACACACCCCCTACTGGACACTTTATTTTTGTTTGTTAATTATCTATATTTTTACATGCCTGTTGTCGGTCAGATTATATGTTATATGTTAAAAAAATGTAGCACCATCAGACCACGGCAAATTCCTTGTAATGTATGCTGCTTGGCAATAAACACTTTCTGATTCTGACTCTGATTTTAAAGCTGGGCTGTTACATCAAATGTAAAAATTAACAGGACAAAAGAGCTTTCACAGCAAAGTCTTGGTCAGTTCTTGGCTCAACTAGTCCATTGAAGGTTACATTCCCAGGGGATGAATCCTGGTTTGGGACCTTGAGATTTAAAGTGAATTGAAGTAAACTTACTGACTAACTGTTTAAAGTTTTCATTGTAGATCTGTGGCTGAAATTGAAGGAAAGACTTCAAAGATGTTCAGTATCAAATAAACAAGGTTTGTGGGGAGAGAAAATCATCACTTCTTCCAACAGCAGCAGAGTCAGCAACTCTTTTGCCAACATTTCCAGTTGGCCTCTGCTTTGGACATTGTGGTTGATTCCTTTTGCTTCCTGTTCAAGGGCTGCAACTCACAGTTCACTTCAGATATCACACAGTGGTGCAGCACAGGGTGAAGGTGATAATAAATAATGAAGTTAAAGAAAACATTAACAGTATCTGTTTCTGTCTGCTGAGCTGGAAGGCAGTTTAACATTTAGAATATATCAGAAATAATAGAATATCAGCGAAAATCTTTACAGCACTTTGCCACAAATAAATCATCCGCTCGTCATATTTTGTTTCTGAGATTTTGCCAACAACAAGCTCTAAACTCTGAGCTTTGGACAATTGGTCAAATTTAATAATACAAAATTGTTGGCATTGGTCTTGTTGGTTAACAATACTTTAGATGCAACATCCATGTTTTTCTCAGCTGCACACAGCTGAAATTCAATGTTTTTTTTCCTAAAGTTGACAAATAATGAACAATAAAACATCTGATTTTCAGTTACTTTCAATGAGATCCCCTCAGAGATCCTTGGCGTGTGTGTAATTTCTGTGTGCAGCTTTCAATTTGTCAGGTGTTTCCGACAGGCGAGTAAACCAGATGGCACTGAGACACTCAGACTCTCTCACGCATCAGTGTATTCAACAGTCATTGTGTACAGGATTAGTTCATGTACATTGCAGGTTTCTGGCTGGGGCTTCTCGTATGGCCTTCTTTCGACACACAGTGGGTGGAAGCTATTCCCAGCAAACAGGTGCCATCATGTGGCATCAGGTGTCCTTCCAAAAGGTGAGACAGAGAGGGGAGGATGGTTTGTCCTAGATATGCAGTTAGTTAGATCAGAGCCGCTCTCGGAGGACACTCTGAGTTTGGTGGCCACCGACAGCGGGGACAGTGGTGCTGTACATCTGGGATACAACCTGATTTGCTTATGAAATCAGGTTAGCTCTGTTGGCTCCTTACTCCTGTCATGTTAAACAGGTCACTCAATGTTCACAAAGGGATGAGGCTTTGCATGACAGCAGAGTGAATATTAATTCATGTTAACAGATTGCTTGTTAAGTGTACTCAATTAAAGCCCCACCTGTCTGATCACACAGAGGCCACTGAGTGTGTCCAGCATTGATGAAGCAAAGAGAAATCGGCCACAAATACTCGTCATCTGGGTTTGACTTAGCAAGGGCACATTCGCCCAACAGGACAGCTTTCCAGGATTGGTGTCAAACATCTTTCTATTGTTTGGTCTCCATGGCAACGGCAGCCTCTGGTCATGAATCACTGAAACTGCAGACAGGAACAAAGGATCCATTTATGGACCTAATTGACAAGCTACACGTGATTAATAAAAATGAGAGAAACCAAACAGCTTAATAGAGGTCTGCCTCCATCAATGCTAATTGATCCACTTTAGCTGTCTGATGATACAGCAAAGGGGAGCCTCATTGTGTCTAAAAAGCAACAAGCTTCCTAACAGGGGCAGGGCAGAATAAAATGTAAAGCTGACCATCTGGCAGGGAGGACCTTTCAGCTGATTTACAGCCTTTTGTCAGCCTTTTGTCCCTTTTATTTCCTCTGTTTCAAGTCATTATGGACATAATGTTACTGAAATGTTCCTGTAGCCCTTTTTAAGATTCATTTACAATTGATTTCATTTTAGATATCACAGGAACAAAAATGTGCCCTGCAATACTTTCTGCAGTTTAGTTTTTGACATTTCTATGTTGTGAACACAGCGTGGTTTCCAGGCACATCTTAATCAGCACTAATCAAATAAATAACCACCAGCCATCACTCAACACAGCGACGTGTAGCAACATAGACTGTATTCAAAACATTTCAACAAAAGGCAAGAAAATAATCATCACAGACGATATTTCTTTGAAAAATAAATTCTTCCATTGTGGAAAAGAGATGAGCTTGTTTCATCAGAGTTTTATGCTGTTTTGTCCCTCTGTTCGCGAGTGCTCTCTGGCAACTCAATCAATAGAAATAAAATTGAAGAGCTTAGTGATATTAGCTTTCTCTTTGGAGTGAGGAACAGCAGAAATCTTCGACACAGGAGGTGAAGAAGGAAGCAGCAGTTTATGTCATGCTGGTCAGGGATGAGTCTGACCAACGCCCTCTTAGTGCTGCAATGACGGCAGTTAAAATCCAGCGTAAAAGATCCAGGGACTCATTTGTGCCTCAGCACCAGCTGTGTATTCTGCAGTGATGAGATAACTTCTATTACTCTCTCACGAGCTATTAAATGCTTGTCTGGTCCATCAACTAATGTTGGTCCATTAAGATATATGTTGTGACAATGTGTTGTGTTGTACTGGATTTATTGTTGTGGTTTATTGTGTAACTTATTAAGAAGGTTTGTTGCAAGTCATTGCTTGATCAATCTCAGTTTAACTATCTGTCTATCAATGTGTTTTTAGCAAATGTCAAAATTGAGGAAAATCCTCCTGTTCAGGCATGTGGACCATACAGGGAGAAAAAACCCTAATATTCACAACCAATATTTAAGTTGAATTATGTCCATCTTTTGTAGAACACTGTTAATAACTGTGTGCGGGTGCTGCATAATTTAACAATTCATTTTAAATATGCAGCTTTATTTGTCCATTATCATAATCTCTAGTAAGCATTGACTTTTGATATGTGCTTCACATAAAAGTACATACTTTCTGATGAAGACAACACTATTAAATGTACCATCTACATTTTAATAAATCGTTTATTTGACAGTAGAATACTAACTTTAATGATGTTCATGAACTTTAACATATTATGGTTCAAATTGATGAAATGGAAACTTTGCAAATCTGAGCAAGTGGGTTTGCAAAGATGTAAATTTGTGTAAATTGTCTTGGCCTAGAGTAAACATCTAAACTCATGTGGTCCTTTGCTTGTGACTGCTCTGTTGGTTGCTACAAACATTTGGTTCTTCAGCAGCAGGACATACTGTGATTTGAATGACTTTGGGTTTCTTGAAAACACACCTGTTGAAGCTTTGAGAGCACTTGAGTTCTTCTTGCTGTGTTTAGATTTTGAGCTTGGACAAATTCATTTTTCCGTACTCCCAAATCATCCACATACTCAGAAACAGCTTATAGCAAATACCCCTGAAATTCAATTAGCTCGACAACGCCTCAAGGTTAGATGTTAAAATCTACCAAATGGAAAGGATAAACACCTTCCAGAGGAACTCTTCACAACCTGGCAACCTGAAAAAATGTTCTTATTAATGGCTTATGAATTATCTATAAAGTCAATTATTTATCAACTTTTAATAAAACCATTAATTACAACTTATAAACTCTCTGTAAAAGGTGACAAATGAGACAGTGGTACCATTATATGATTCCCTTATTTAGTCTGAAGTACAGTATGACTTCTGTGCAGACACTGTGTATACAGCTCACTGCAGGACTATTTTTCACTTAATACGTTCCCAAGAATAGATTGTTTTGAAGCGGCCTACTGTAGCTGCTACCTGTTTTCTCTCTCTACGAAGCAAATTAAAGGCTAGTTGTTGGTCTCTGGAAAACCAAGAGCCGTACAGAACGCACTCTGAGAACAGTGTGTGAGCTGCAGCTTATGATTGACCAATTGAAAAGTCAGAGACCTGAGCCATTTTTACTTCAGTCATCTCCCATCTATGAATCAGCCAGTGTAGAGGGGGGTTTTGGGCACCAGGCAACAAACACACAGTTGGACAGGTGTGACACCGAGCCTCACATTTGTCGGAGGTGTGAACTGGATTATTCATGAAACCAAAACAAACCCGTGGATATCGTGGAAGCTAAACTCTCCCATACAGCTGAAGTCTAATTACAAAAAGCTACATCTGACATTTTTAAGTGGAATAAAATGTGTTTTAGACGACATAGCTGTGAACTATACTGATTAATCATCCAAAAGCTATTTTATTGTTCCTAAGCAACCCTGTACTGACTTACTTGGGTCTTACTACAGTCCTGAAACTTGACACACAAGTCAGGGCCTAGCCCTTAATGACAGAAACGTGACTACTGTATCTAATATCAGTTACGTTATCACCACACAAACACACAAAAATGTACACTGTAACTTGTGTTCACAGAGCGATGGTGAATATGCACACACAAACACCTCTCTCACATTTCACAACGTCATTGATGAATAATGACCATGTGATCGCACCACTTGCTTTTACACAAAGAAATGTATGAAAGGCCCTCAAGAGAAGGGTGTCCATGTGGGTTGGGAGAAGACCTTATATGTTTCTGTGTGTGTGTGTGTGTGTGTGTGTGTGTGTGTGTGTGTGTGTGTGTGTGACGTTGTCCCTGCAGCACTGGCGACCATCTGAATAATTCATAAAGCCAATCAATGATTAAAGGTCTGCTGGGTGTCACACCTCACACCAGAAGAAAGGTGACTGTATGTCATTCAGGGTTATAGAGATAGCATGGATGTTGAGGTAAACTGTCAGTTAAAATACAGTAGCTCCTAGTCAGGTACATAATCCTCTTTCCCTTTCTTTTCTTTATTTTTTCTTTTACTAAAAGTTAACTAAAGGACTAAAAGGTTTAACTTCAATTGTTGATCACAGAATGTGGCATTAAAATATCTAAATATCTAAATATCTAAATGTTTGGAAGACCTTTTCCATTTTATGACTTTTTATTTTCCTGTTGATGTAACATGATAGCGACTTAATCAATACATACATCATGACAGATTGAGAGTGTCTAATTAAATCAAATACTGTCCAGGAAAAAAAAAGCTGGCACTCAGGAAGTGATGCTTCTAATGTTACTGGAAGCAGCAACTCTGGCTCATTCAGAATATTCAGAAGGGACTAGACTCAAGGGATGAACAGACAAAGACAAGCCCCATACAGAACTTCCCCAACAGGAAAAGTACGCCAAGTCTTTGACTGGTGGGAAGTGCTTTATGTGAATGTTTCAGTAATCTGTGGTCCAAACTAATAAAGTCAAGAATCTTGTGGAGAAAAGTCTTATAAGAGATGTTTCTCATTTTGGCTCTGAGAATCAATTACAGAGATGAAAAGAGCAGCGGTGGAAGAAAACTTAAGACACTTGAGACCCATCTCCATAGAAATCACTCAGCCAAGTACTGCAAGACAAGACGGAAAACAGGATGGTGCAAACAGAATTATTGAGTCACAAGTTTATGAATCAATACTGCATAATACCGTACATTATGCTACTTATTCTCTCATGAGCCAAAATGCTACCCTGGCATAGTTTTGGAGGACAGTGGTATTAATACAGAAAACTTTTTTGTCTGCTTTTGTAAACTGTGTTCATTCATTGCTCTGCCTGTAGGCATTTTATTGCTACAGGCAACCTCTTCAGCAAATGTTACTGATAATCATAGGCCTTCTCATTTAAACTGCTCTCTTGCTAATAGTTGAAAAAAGGAAAGTTGCTTAACAAACATTGTCCAATCACCTGTTTAGATTTAGGGATTTTAGACAGTGCTTTCTTTGCTAGATCACTGATTGTAATAATTTCATGGTGTTACAGTTTTAAACAAGCTTTAAATCAATGTAATGTTTATTGTTTTTTGGGAGGACGATTTCAGCTCAAACTATACAAAGGATGGACAGAATTTCATGAACTCGTGTACAATGTAATCCAATACATTATAACAATACAATACAATACAAACCCTGCACAAATACTACCTTTGTGTTCCAGTTTTTGTTGACACAGAGGTGTTGCAGCTGTATTCTGTGATGTTGCATTGGATTGTATTACATATGGTAAGGTGTTGGTTATATTTTGACCTCCCCTCATTTACAGGGACCACAGCTGACAATTCTCTGATACAGTCACAACATGTAATATAGTGAACATTAAGGATCAAAAACTGTATATCATTAGTTAAAATTATTAAAAGTTAAATTGACCTGGATTATTGTACAGGGTTTCATGGAATATATGCTTTGTAGAGGTGCTTGTAAAATGTTTTCAGTTATGTATTATTTGTGTTTCTCCTCTTTGTGTTTTAAATTGAATTACGGTTAAATTAAACTATTCAATGAGCCGTTATCTCATGGAAAGGAAATACTCCCATTGGAGCACCACTCTGAGATCATGTTTTCAACAGAGTGTAGGAAAAGAAAACCCTTAGTCATTTTTTTTAAAAACCCATGTCTATACTGTCACTTAAGACCAGACTGGTGGAGGACAGTAAATGGATGGATCCGGAAAAAGGGATGTAAAAAGGGAGGGGAGATGGTGGGGAGATGGCGTTGTGTGGGGAGAGGTTAATAGTGCAGAGAGGATTGAGAGACAAAAGACTGGGCTAATGAGTCATGAGGCTGGCTTTACTGGTGCTGAGGCATTTCCGAGCTGCACGCTACTCACTCTGCCATCACAGTGATTCACCCAAAACACACCTACAGTAGTGTTTTTGGTAGTTTTAATTCTGTTGATAGGTTTTTAATACTTTTATTTGACTGCTTGCCAGATCAAGGCTAAAGAAAACCACAAAGTAATGTTTAAAATAACCACACAAAAAAGCAGATGAATGCACTATGAAGGTTTAAATTGGAAGAGATTTGTTCCAAAATGCTACAAATTCAGTTGAATTAACATTACGTATAAAACATCCATATTATTCTTCTTGTGACTATAAAATCTTAGAATAGATACTAACTTCATATAATGCTCTCATACTGGCAACATTACTACATTCAACTTCTTTCCCAAAGGTGCATACTCCATTTTAAGATAAACTCTAATCTGTATATCTAAAAGACATAATTTCATCGGAAATCCGTATTAAATTGAATTGATGTACAGATAGTTTTCCATTCTCTGCAGCTGTTGGAGAATTAAGCACTGGGACATAGACGGGACTAGACAGTGTTGAGTAACAGCCAAAAGCCAAACTTGTTTGAAGACCTAATCAAATATGACATTGCGTTCCCTTAGGGGCTCTTTAAACTCATCTTTATTCTTCCAGTAATTGAAAGATATAAATAATGGTATTCAAACTCCTGCCTGAAATAGCAGGTTTCTGCATGCTAACAGCTTCTACTAGCTTCTCTCCTCCTTGTAGAGTCAAAATGAAGAATCATAGCGACCTAAATATTGTACGCAGGCTTGTTTAGACTTTGTATATCACTAGAATACCATAGAAGCTGATATCGGTTCATATCCAGTCAGCGCTGCTCTGGCACTAATCCAGAGGAGATCAGTGGGAGCGTCAGGGAATGCTGAGTCCATCTCTGGCCTGTAGCTCAGCAGTTGCCTGTCTAGACTGCCTGGCAGCTCAGTAACGATGAATACCATCACCACACCCTTTAAATCAACTATTTGAGGATGATTTTATGGATTGAGAGCCACACACATTTGGAAAAATATTGGTTTAAGTATTGCTTTCACAGGAAAGATTAACATTTTTAGCAGAAATTAGACAAAACGGGAATCAAAGAAACAATTACAGTTGTCATTTTTCATAATTTATTGTACATTGTCATTTCTTCCATTATCTTATACCCAAACTAATAAACAGTACATTTCCATTTATACAAAATATAAACTATAAGGGGGATATATAAATCTAACATCAACCCTTCCCATATGGTTATACATACAGTCATTTCCTGGGTCTAACCCATGGATGAAGGGGGGAAAGGTGTCAATCAAACCCTCATTGTAAAAGACCACAACTCTTTAAAAATCACAAGGCAAAAGTGACACAAGTCCTGCGGCAACTTATTTGCTACATACATCTCTTTGACATTTCTAATAAAAAGACAGGAGAGCCAAATTATGAAAAAAAACCCAACTAAAAATGTCATCTGGCTTTTTATTTTAATCTCCTACTGTGTGTGCCAAACTTCACTTAACAGACAAGAACCATTCTGATGTTGATTGCCAGGTGGATTTGAAGCCACAGAAAGAACCTCTGTACACTCAAGTGGTCCGCATTTCAATCAAGACATGTGACATGACAACCGCAGCCCTGAGCATCTCCAAAATGTGATGGCGTGACTATGGAAACGCAAGCCAAAAGGGAAGCTGGGTGCACCGCCATTCCTTTTGATTCCATGCAAGGGGCTGGGGGGGCCTTGGTGATGATCTCCAGCTGAAGGTTAAACCCCCTCTTTACTGAAAGAAATGTCTTGAATTACATAATTTTATCATTACTTAAGGAGGACAACGAAGGTTGTGGAGTCCATCCATGTTAGTCTTGTGGTCTCTGTGCAGTGAAGGGGGAGAGGAGTGAGGCTGGACTGGGTGGGATGATTGGATAGGAGGCGAGGAGTGTTGAGGCAGAGAATAGGGATGGGGGCTGTGGGATCCGGGCTTCAACAGTAGCGCTGCAGGAGAGAAGCTGCCATGATGACGGGGATCAGGAGGGAGAAGGTGCCTGCGTGCAGCGAGACGCCTGCTCCGGTAGGGGTGGTGGAGTTGGCCGAACTGCTGTAGGTGTCTGTGGCCATGGTGGTGGTGTTGGGGTTGGAGGTGGAGTTTCCCCCTGCTGTGGGGTCTGTGCTGTTCTGGGAGACCACCTGTTAGAGGATGAAGAAGAGGGGGAGGATGGAGGGATGAGGAGGGTTCAAAACTTGTCAAACTACTCTTTAACAGCCTGAACAAAGCTTGTTTTTTTACCAGTGGTGAATTTGGACGTCATATGAGGAAATCCACTGATGATAAATACCAGATCATTTTCCTGAATTTCCTTGAGATTAACTGGTCAAATTTCACAGTAAAGGATCAGCTGGACTGAAACTTAACAAATCCTGAGATCACGAACAATGTCAAAAATTATTCAAAAACACTGAAAAATCTATTAAAATTTAAATCAGTGTTTACAAACTTTAAATTATCCCCACTCTGTTAATTCTGACTACTCATCCTATCAATGATATATACTTTCTAACAACACAGGATGGCTGGTTGGTCAGCAAAAAAAGATGAGAGACCTAAGTTTCTGCGCGTGCGTGTCAGGTTTCGTTTGGCACACAGCACCGAAAAGAAACTTTAGATTCTCTCCCCACCTTTGCGCAGGTAGACAATACACCTGAATCATTAATTCGTCGGAGTGTAAGCTAATCGAAAGGTACAGATAAATGTGGAAAAAAATATATATTGTGACCGGGAATGAAGTTTAATTAAAGACACACACCAATTTCGAAATGGACTGTCTAAAATTCAGGATCATGTTAATTTCCCAAGAGAGCATCAAGTCTAGCCTGCTGTAATCCAGACCAACACACGACCCCATTATTAGCGGGTGAAATCTGCCTAGAAACACGATTAAAGTCAAATAACCCATGTCCACGCAGTTAATTTCCATCTGTAATGAGCAAAGACAATTCCCCCGACCACTACCCAATGAATAAAATCAATTCTACAGCTAAAAACAATAATTCAACATAATATAAATCAATATGTCAACCTACCTGTGTTGATAAACATATGGCGAACACAAGCACTCCAAGTTGAACGATAGTCATTTTGGACATTTTTGTATTTTTTGTTTTGCAGTAATTTGGCCAGATGGAGGAGGCTGCCCACAGACGCTGCTTCTCTCTAATGTGGACGCTGCATCTGACGGAGCTTTTTATACCAGCTGCAGGTCTGTGACGTAGCCTATAGGATCCCGACAGAGTCCCGGACATGGTGGGAATAAGAGTTACTCAGAAATGTAATATAATAATGAAAGGTGGTTTGCCCACAGGAACTTCAATTACGGAAACAATGGCACACTTTAGACTAATTGTATACAAATTAAACTATTAAAACGTTTGAGAAGCCAGCTGAGCGCGCATGCTCCTTCCCAGTCCTGAGTTTTCCCTCTCTTTTGTGTGTGTATAAATGCCTTGCTCAACGGCATGGCTCCTTGTTGAGAAGAAGCCACTTTCACCACCATAGTGACCGAGGAAGTGGACCTGGTTACCATCTACAGTCAATACAGCTGCACACAGCTATCGCCGTTATGTTGCCATGGTGATAATGATTCGCAGGCTGCTTGGTTCAGGCTATAATTGGGATTATGATTGTTGATTTGTCAATACCTATTTCAACTAATAACACCCTTGAATGTGTTACTTCACTTCTGTCTGTACTGTCATGAAAGTGACATGAATCGAATGAAAGATAGAAAAATGGAGAACTGAAAAGTGAATCCAACCTGTTGAACAGTCTCTCGTGTCAGGCCATAGCTATAATCGTGGCAACAGCGACACCTAGTGTTCAGGATCGGGTTGCACCAGCTATTCATAAATCCATTACTAGGTTTGAACGTTAAGTCCTTCCTAAGTTCTTAGTAACCACTAGATAGTTTCAAAAGAGTGATTTACTAAAAGTGATTTACACCTGCTGCACCATTAGAATTGAATAAATGTCATAAAGACTGTAGGAATATGTAAATCGGTTGCTAAGAAACTCCTAGCACTGTCCAATCAAGAGCAATCAACTATCTAAACAGGAAGTCACTGTAGCATCTCAAGCTAGCATAACTTTCAAAAATTACACTTTCAGTTTCTTTCTAAATAGGTGTTACTTCGTTTTATTTATGTTTGCACGCATGGAGAAATATGTGTGTTTCAGAATATGTAACTAACGTTAGTAGCCTATTCACGCAGTTTAGAGAAATTAGTCTGCTATATCTATAGAGAGCTATATATTTCTGATCAAAACTTCGAGATTTGAGGGATGTTGTATTATTTTGGTGAAATGTAATTCAATTGTAATCTTCAGGATTTAGTTTCAGGTCAGATACTGCATGTCGACCGTAGTCCATCTTTTACTCTTCACACAAAACAGGTTATATATCAGCAAACTAATATTAACATTAGTTTTATCAGTTGGTTCAGTTAGCTACACAATATTTAACTACCGTTAACGTTAGTGGGTGTACATTTTTAGGAACAACTAATCTCTACGTAAGAAGTAGTTTGTGTGCTGCAGCTGCCTAAAACTCCACTTAGTAAACACTTGAAAATCAAAAAGGTTTCTATAAACTAGTTATGTATTCGTTGTTTGTCGTAATATCATGACAGAACGTTCAGAACTACCTAGTTACACTTCTAGGCTACATTCCATTTGTCACAACAGGTAACCCATTGGGTTTTTTTTATCGTTTCTATTTACAGTGTAATATCTATACAGGATCATCCATTAAAGAAAATAGAATTAGGGAGGGGTTTGCAACAGAAACAAATGAGTAAACATAATTTGATTGTATTTTGATTGTATTACATGATTTTGTTTCTGTATTGTACGTTAGAGTAGGGTGGAGTAGTGTGTCAAAATGTAAAATTTGACTGTCAAATGCAAATGGGGATTAAATTGTTTTGTATCCTACAAGTCAACTTATTTGGTCACTGTGCCAGAAATATAGACCCCCCCCCCCCCATCGTGACTCAACTATTCAAAACCAATGGGTAGACACCGCCCCCTAACGGTGAAAACACATTACTGTAAACCACATGAGATCACACTGTAAAGTAAATCCCTCTTTTAATGCTGAAGACCAGACTACAACATTTTCAATCATCGTCTTAATTGACAGGGTGTTTTTATTGTAATCATGTATCCATGGACAATAATGCAAGTAACAAAGTGGCCAATTTTATGATTCGGTCCAGATGTTGGGGATTGTAACTTTAGACGTATAAATACTGTCTATCATTTGTGTAAGTGGATTTCTGAGGGAATAGTGAGACGCTCTTATCCTCGCCTTCACCCCCCAGAGGAACCTAAAGGGACAGCGCTCCCTGCAGAGGCACCAGATGTGGGCTGTTATGGAGAGCCGGAGAGAGGGGCCTTTTGTGAGGCATCAGATAAGCCCTGTTCCCAAAGCCGGGCCGGATCGGGTATCATCAGCGGGTGTACGAGGGGGCGAAACACAAGCCCTGCGCACTGGATCGGGTTTCTGTTTACACAAGCGTGGTCCCTGGATTCCTCCAACCAGAGCAGACCGAGGACGGCTGGAGACAAGGAGGAGAGAGGCTCTGAAACAGCCCTCCCGTCCAGCCTGTCTGTCTACCTGTCTGTCTCTCTGCATGGCGCGTAGTGACCAAGTGAAAGTTCTGCAAGAGAGACATTTAAGGATGCAGAGCCGTCTAAGCCCTTTTGGCAACATATTTGGTTGACTTTATGCCCTAAATCCATTTCATTCATCAAATTAACCTGGTGCTAGTTAAAAGTACAAAAATAAAATGAAGCAGTAAAAAGTAAAATAGTGGTAAAATAAAGTTGTCCAACTTGTCTGAAATAACACTGATTGAACATTTGTTTACGTTGCTGAATGCAACTTGTTCATCTCCATCTTCTCGGCACTAGCCTGGAAACATGATACTGTAATAAATCCTCTGCCCTTTACCATCAAGAATAACCATGGGACAAATGTTTATGTTCAAAGCTGTTGTTTGCGCACAGCACACACACCTCCCTCACATGCGAATGCAAATCCTGCCCTCAAGCATGTGATACTTTTCCGAAGGCAAGGGTAGCTCAGGGGCCAAATGTAGACAATTCAGGTGTTTTTGTGCAGTGCGCACACATATACACACAATGTCACACACACACACACACACACACACACACACAGAGGCACCGATCAAACAGATGCCGTTTGAGAAAGCCCCATACATTCTGCCATGGTATCATTTAACTCACCGCGCTCTTTTCATCTCTGTATTTTAAGACAAGAGCATTTGTACAGTGTTTGTACTGTGTCCCCTCAGATAAAACACAGTCTTCGCATTCCTTATGAAATGTATCTGTTGAGATTTGGGAGGGGTGGGCGCCAGGTGTTGGGTTACATCAACTCAGAGGGCCCTCCCTTCCCTAGCTGGAGAAGGCAACGTCAAGTTACACTTAAAGAGTACGAATTAGACCGGAAGCAGGGCGACTCTGCTTTCATAATACGAGCAGCATTATTTATACACAAATAATGGAGCAAATGTCCCCCGTTTAATTTCGAAGATGAACAGTATTTCCGTGTGGAGCTCACAGCATTAACTTAGTTTTAGTTTTTTTAGTTTCACTCAAAATCAGAAGAGATGGTGCATCTTATATTCTTCAGTAAGTTTCTGAGCTCATGAGTCTTGAAATGCGTAGTGCTAATATAACAAATATGTTGTGTTTAATTATTTTGTGGGATTACAGTTGCTGCAATCTTCAAACAAAATGAGTCAATTCAATTCAGTTTCGATCAAAGACCTTTTAGTGACAGACAGACAATGCTGTTAATATTCAGTTGGGATTATTATTTGACATGAAAAGAAAAAAGCTCACATCAACAAAGTTTTTGTTTCTGAAGTTTTGAAACCTAAATTGTGAGGCATGTTGACCGTAAGTCCTTCAAACCCTTAAAGCATTCATTTTGTTTTAATTTATACCAACATCAGAGTTCCATGATTAAGTTGTCCTTAATTTGCGTTCTAAAAATACGGTACTTTACGTTGTCATTAAGAATTTACTTTGAAAGTCCAAACCGGAGGTCGTATCTTTGTCACCGGCACTGGCTTAACAGTGCTGGAGAAGAGAGAGTGGGGATTGTTCGGCGGCGGAGCCTCCAGCCCGGACGCACGCATGTTCAGTGGACTCGAATGGTGTGAAGCCCCAGAAGAGGGACTCAGACGCCCGGGAATGACAGCCGCTGTCACCGGGAGTGACAGCTTTCACTCAAAGCTTCTCCGCTAAAAAAAAGAATCCCCCAGCTGACACACAACACTGATCCGGTTCGGATCCAGTCAGACCAGGACTATGCCAGAGATGGAGAAAGGAAGACCACCGGAAAATAAACGCAGCAGGAAACCTGCGCACCCCGTAAAGAGGGAGATCAACCAGGAGATGAAGGTGAGAGTGAGGTTGTGTGCCTCTGCTAGATTATTTCTTCTCCAGTGAGACGAGTTATTGACCGAGCGGTAACTTCTGTACGCAGGCAGCGCGAGACTCAACTGCGCACAAATGAATGCTGGGAATAACCAGACACACACACTGTGTTTGTTTTCGATTAATGCTCTCCTCGTGTCTGTTATGTAAGCAATCACACTTCATGAGCACACTTTTGTTTCAGATTTATAAAAAACCGCTGGGACCTTCAGTGTTTGAACCCCTGAGAAGACGATAGACTTATCATAATAAAAAAATTTTTTTATAAATAGAAACTCAAAATGTCACACACAGAGAGACACAGGACGTTTTAATTATAGATGAAGAAGAGTAGATTGGCCTTTGCCTTCTTGTGACGCCATGTCAGGCCAGCTGTGGCCGGACGCTAATGTCCAGCGGAGATCCAGATGTGCGTCACGTCTTCCCCGCTCATGCGGCGCGCACACTTGCTGTACCACAGAGGCTTGCCCTCATACCTTCCAAAAGAGAGAGTGTATTTATATCCTTTAAAATCGTGCGATAGTGCTTAAGTGTTTTTTTCCCCAGAGTAAGTCTGAGATATTTAAAGGATTCAAATATCCACCCAAACTAAAGTTACTGTTCAAAGATACTGACATGTCCTATAAGAATCTCTCCTCTGTCGCTAGGTTTAAAGGACAGTCACGGCACAGACAATAATAAGTCAAATCACAGTATCAGACTTGATTCCCTCCAACCATTATGAGCCTATTACTGCATGGAAACTAATCCATGGATTGTCTGCTTTGTTTGGGTTTGGACACTGGCTATTTGAGAGTGTTGACGGTGGTGGTAAGGGATATCTGAAGCTCCTTCAAGCAGGAGCTCAGAAATCTATAAAGACAAGCAGGGGTTTTTTTTTGGTGGGGGATTCTGGCCTTTCGTGACAGAGGAAATGTGGTCTTTTTGTGTAAGTGGTTTGGATTGTAGCGCTTGATATCCAGGGGAGGTGTAGTGTTACAACTTAACTAATTTTAATCAAAACATGTGAAATGCTATCCCCGCTTGATGTGAGCCTGCCTGGGCTGAATCTCAGGGTCGGCCCTGGTTTGTTGCCTTTGGCTGCAGCTCTCTCTGTGGTTTGGGATATGGCTTGTCACTCTCACAAAGCAGATGTTTGTCTGAACTGCCAAAAAGAAACAAAAACAACATTGTGGGAAGTGGAGGGGTGGGTGAAAAAAAAAATTGCCCGTCTTTCGTTAACAAGAAAACAGAGAGACTAAATGACACTGAGCTGTATGCATATAGGAGAGTTGCCACCAATGTAGTCCTCCTGCAAAACACCACAATACCTAAATTAGACCTGATGTGAAACATACGAGACTTAAATTGTAAAGTAAAATCCTAGAGATGTTCACCTTTAAAATTTGTTAAATGAAAGGGAAAAGGAAAGACAGTTAGAAGAAAAAAAGACAGACAGGAAAGCAGGAAGGCAAACTGATTTCTAGCTCAGCTGAGGTCCAGCCTAGTGTTGTCTCTGTAATACATCTGTTTCAACACCACATTCAGACCTACTCCCTCCACGTCAGCCCCGAGCGCAGCACCAGACACCGGATACTTAACTTTAATCATCGTTAGGCATATTTAGCTGGACATGATACCACTGCTTGCACTCACCCACACACTCTCCCAGACACACACAGCAGAAAGTGAGCAAGCAAGGGAGAGATCCATTTCTTTGAGGCCCTAGTACAGAGCAGAGGTCGGAGTGAGGAAAGCAGGGGAAAGAATGTGCAGTCAGTACTACAGCACTACAACACCACCACAGCAGGCTGGCTGTGCTGGAAAAGGGTGAAACCTGAGAGGCAGCGCTGTGTCGGGTGTCAGGGCTGGAAGGTGCTGGGGTGGAGGGGAGGATGGTGAAGATGGGAGGTGGGGGGGGGTTGCAGAGGAGAGACAAGGGGAGGGACAGGGAAAGCTGGGGATAGAGAGAGAGAGTGGTGGACATTGGAGAGAGAAGAAGGGAGAGGAGAGGGGCATTTCCGAGAACCGTGGGACCTCGCTGTGGTGTAGGGTGTCCCGCTCTGATTTCTGCCCGTTCCGGATCAGGTTTCTCCTCCAATCCGGTTCTCCCAAAGCCACAGAGAGAGGTGGGTGGATAAAGAGAGAGACCTTTGTGTTTTCTTTTTTTTTTCATCTGGTCGTAATAAAAAAAAAAACACATCCCATCTGCGGAGAACAGTTTTCTTTTCTCCCTCTTTTTTCCAATTAAAAGAGATAAACAAAGGATGATTCATAGATTTCACACTGGTGTTAGGTTTTAAACCTTTCCGTCTCAGATTTAGCAAGAGTAAACAACTTGAATACATCATGGAAAAAGCGTCATACTGTACTCCACTGTGCCCGTATTCATTTCTCCAACTGGGCTGAGGCTGAGAAAGAATCCCTTGCATTGATTCAGAGTAGGAAGGTCTGATTATGTTTAACATAGGATAAAAAGTTCCACTAACAACCCTATGATGTACGGTCACAAATTCCCATTTTGCAAGCAGGCTTTGGCTCAGTTACCCTATCCCTTTACATAGAACGTTAATCAGTGATTTCTTTTCCTCTTTTTCTCATGCAGACGTTTGCAGAAAGCACCATGAATGAGCTGCTGGGATGGTACGGCTACGACAAGGTAGATCTCAGAGACTCGGAGGCCAACGAGATCAGAAACTACAGAGAAAGACGTCAGCATGTGTCCGTGCTAAAAGGTGAGGGCAGGTGTCGACAGTTCACCGTTAGGACGGTCTTCTTGAATTTACACTAACAGGTTCTGCAGGTTTTAGCACAGACATTGAGTCACTATTCAAATGTGCTAGACATCCTCTCCTGCAGTCGCAAGTTCTCAAGTTTCATTCATTCAGATACATCTATTGTCTCTCAACACGTTTGTACTAAAAATCAGTGTAGGGCATTGTTATGGGAAGAAGTCATTACAGTATCATGTAAGCATACTGTAGAGTTATGCTATTGAATTACATGAAAAGTCATTAGCATTATATTATGTTTATGTCTTTCAGAAAACTCATTGCCAAAACCCAAGAGTCTGGACACGAAAGTCGGTCACTCGGTCCTCGCCATGAAGAGTGGAGAAAGAGAGTCCTCCAGTGTCCCCTCCTCTTCACCCTCCTCTTCCTCAACAAGTTCATCCCTGGCCACCTCCAAGGAGCACAAGAGTGCCCCTGTCATTGTCCCCCTTATAAAGCCATCAGCAGGTAGTGGGCTACTGGATTACACATCAAGAGATATGATTTTAGCCCATAGCAATGCTGCCCCCAGATTCACACATGCACACATAATCCATGACTTGTATTGTGTCTATATATGAAAAGTCGGAGTGCAGAATCAGCATTGTGGATGGGGCAAATATGGGGTTCAGAAATTTCCTCATGGTTCCTGAACATCCATATAGGCCCTACAAACAGTTAAGAGGACTTTGCAATTACATGTCATGTCCCCTACTCCTAGCATCCAATTATTTGGTACCATTATTTTTGTTTTGTTTATTGCCCTTCCTGAGATTCATCCTGTTAACTATAGTATTATTATATTCAATGATAGCAAAATACTGTATATAAAAAGGCTAGAAAAAAAGTGATACCTGAAGTTACCAGTCGATTTTTTAAGACAGCTCAAGAAACGTCAGCTCAGTTAATCTGAACAAGTTGATGTTGATGCTCTGTAGCCTTACACAGATAGAGTGTGCAGCCCATGAGTATTTTACAGTAACATATTCTCTGTTGTTTGAAATGGTAAATAGCTTACATTTATATAGCACCTTTGTCCAAAGCGTTTTACAAGGTTTTTGCCCTGGCTGATCGATTTGGGGCTCAGTGTCCTGCCCAAGGACACTTCGACATGTGGATCAGTGTACAACCCCTTCTTCCTCCTGAGCCACAGCAGCCCCTTTTTGTTTTGACTGTGTACTCCAGCATACCGTCTCTAAAATGAAAAAGGAATTGTAATTCATTGTCCTACTCCCCTCTATGTGCAGTATAAAAAGAGCTACAGTTCTTACACTCTACATGCAATATTGATGTAAAACACACACATCTCTTTGGAACTGAGCTGTGGTAGTAATACCTTTGCAAATTGCACTCATTAATTGCCCTCAAACTTTTTTTCTGCTTTTCCCCTGCAGTGGAAGATGTACAGAATGTGCAGATAGTGTGCGTTTGGTGCCAGAAGGAAGGGGTAAAACGCTACTCTCTATGTATGGGTTCAGAGCTCAAGAGCTTCTGCAGTGAGAAGTGTTTTGCTGCCTGCAGACGAGCCTACTTTAAACGCAATAAGGTTAGTGGTAAAGGAAAAATGTGTACAATACACATCAGTGACACTGTGGGCGGTCATAAGCATTTACTTGTGGCTTGTCCCTTGTTGGTAAGGTGTTGGAAATCCAGATATCTATATGGTGATGAATGATCTGTTGCTTTGTTTTTATATTTTTGAATGTGTTGAGTTCAGTAGATTGCACACACACATATAGCTACTGTATATGGACAGAGTTTTTGCCAGCTGCATCAATCTCCATACAGAGGAGACCCAGGCATCAGGTGGTTTCTGCCAGGTAAACAGAGCTTCAGAAACAGATACTCCTGATCTTGTGAGGTCACAACTGATGGATTAATTTGGAATTTAAAAAGGGGGAATCTCTGAGAACACACCTTAAAGTTATCATGGAGGAGCCAGTATAGGAATGGTGGGAGGGAGGTCAAAGTTTTTAGAGGACACTTAGTATCAGTTTCGCGTTAATGGAGGAGGGGCCGGCCATTAAGTGGCTTTGGTCCGAAGGACAGGAAAGCTGCAACTATGGAGAACCGCTCTGATGCACATTGGCATGATTTTTCACCTTCCATTACGACATGGATATACCCTCTTTAGAGGTACGGTGTGACAAGCAGCTATATCGCCTTTCACCCTTACTGTTGTTTATACTATGGTAGGTTTATTCACACGACAACGGACAAAAAGGAGGGTTGAACAGACTTGCAACAAGCCCTCTAGTTTTTCGGAGGCGGGGAGGAAAGCATTGCCATTGGCTTGTCGCTGCTTGTCTGAGAGGAAAGCCAGGAGGCCTGGGGCGAGGTGTCCACTTTCAGTGCATACCTTACCTTCAGCTGCCTCATGTTTCGTAACTCAACACGACTCAATGGGTCACAGAGATGGGGGAGCACTCAGATCCACAGCAGTTCAGCTTACATGAATCAAGAGGAATTTCCTATATTAATACTGGCAAGGCCATTAATAATATGACAAAACATCACCTGCATTATTTCCCTACTCGGTTGTAGAATCGTATTTGTTTCACAACACAGTGATTCCCTTTGTTGTACTGACCTTTAGGGTTTGGAGCCATGCATGAGGTTCAAACTGCTTCTAACCTTCATGACAAGGCAATTCATTTGAAGCTATTTTTTGCACTTGTTATGTAAGAAGCTCAAATTTGGTTTAATGGCCACAGAATAATTCCAGTTCCAAAGCAACTGCAGCAACATCATCATGAATAGGATAATGAATCCATTAAAAGTAGGGTGAACTCAGGTGTAACTGCTTCACAGTGGTTCATGTCATGTGTGTCACACTGTGGTTTTCCCCTGTCAGGCCAGAGATGAAGACCTCCATGGTGAGAGATCCCCTCAGCACTCCCATACAGAGGACTCGCCCAGACTGGTGTTGAAGATAAACAGCAACGTCAGAGTAAGAAGACACTATCAATGTATCTTTTGCTTTCCAAATGTAAAGTATTATTATGAATTTACTATAAAATGACAAGATTAAAACAGCTTTATACATGTAGCTTGCGTTCGTCTAACCTTAAGAGGTTGGGATAAAGTCAGCCTATCTCCCACATTTGTACACATTGTTTGTCTTAAAGGTTTCTGCTAAGATCTATCACTTCAATGACCCCCCACAGTCTCTCTCCCCTGTGCCACAGGTGTGTGATTGGTGCAAGCATGTTCGTCACACTAAAGAATACCTGGACTTCGGATCTGGCGAGGAACGACTCCAGTTCTGCAGCACCAAGTGTCTGAATCAGTACAAGATGGATGTTTTCTACAGAGAAGCCCGGGCAGCTCTCATCAGCTCCAGCCCAAGCAGAACCAGCCAGGAGGGGAGGGCAGATTGCATTGTGGGCGGGCAAAAGCTACTCACTCCTGAGTCTTGGAACAGCAGCAGCAGTGCAGGAGAAGCTCGTCATAGAAACATTTCCCCTAAAGGGCCGACACCAATCCATGGATCAGCAGAATCCACCTCCATCTCTTCCTCAGAGGCATCCTCTTCTAATTCCAAGGTTCCTGTCTCTGGGCTGAGGACACTGGAGAGACCCATCCAGCCTCCTCCACATCCCCCTGCTGTGGAGGTATCACCACACCCTTCTCCCCTTCATCCTCCACCTCTTCCTCGTCCCCCTCTGGAACATCACACGGTACCTCAAATCCACATGCCCTTCATCAGACCTCCTCTACATGCTCAGGGCCTGAAAAGCCCCCTTGCCAACCATCCCAGACACCCAGGCCCCCCTTCCAGCCCTATCCACAGACCTCCTCATTCTCCTCACCTGCAGCCCCCAACCTCCTCTTCCATGAATCCCCCTGGACTGATGCATCCTTTCCCAGGAGCCTACTTCCCTGGCCTGCACTCCCCTCCTCTGAACATGATGCCAAGAGGTCCTGTCCCAATGCATCCCATGATGAATTATGGTATTCCTTCCTTTAGCCCTCTTCTGCCCCAACCTACTGTCCTGGTGCCTTATCCCATAATTGTTCCCTTACCTGTTCCCATACCCATTCCTATCCCCATTCCAGTCCCTTCTAAGGCAACCCTAGAAACTCAAAGTCACAGTGGTGTTATCCAGCCTGTGCCAGAGGGGGCAGACAGGGGTAGATCCAGGGCTACCAGGTTGCCATCTCCAGGGAACCCTGAAGGGGACAGCAGATTGGTAGCCAACAAATTGGGTGGAAGCTTGACTCAATATCTCCCCTCACCAAGTGACGCCAACACAAGGGACACAGATTGGGTTAAATCAGAAAGGTCATTTCCATCCCCAACATCCACACTCCACAGTGGAGCATCCTCCCCCAGAGCACTGTACAGTGAATCCCCCTGCTCAGCCCCAGAGTCAGAGGGGCTGACAGACTATAAGCAGTCAGAGCGACAAGTCATCCAAAGGGTTCTTCAAAGGACCCAAGTGAATCTGGGTCCCAGTGCCAATGGAGTGGTGGACCTATCAGGGCTGGGGGAATCAGGAACAGGGCAGGGTACCAGATCAGGGCTCCACGAGATCATCAGACCCACCCCTCCTCTACCACAGTCCCCTTCAGATGACACTGTCTACCACCACCAGGACTCCCACACTCCACCTTCACACACCCCACCCAGCCCCACAGGGAGCAGCCATCCATATGATGCCACGTTCTCTGCCCTGACATCTCAGGACCACGGTCCAAATGGGATGTCCTCCTCATCCACACCCACCAGTCCGGATTCCTCCCTACCCCAGAGAGTACCAGCACCACCCACTGACCCTGCACTCAGTGAGCTGGAGGCTATCAAAGAGAACAAGTGCTCTGTTGTTGGCTCAGTACGGGTTGAGGGCCCAGTCAATCAGTCAGAAGAGCCCTTAGCAGTAGTCGGGGAGGTAGGCGAGGACCCCCATGTTCCTGATGAGGACCATGCCTATGCCCTGCCCACAGCGCCAAAGACAGGTGGGACCACCACCCCGCTGCTCTTGCCCAAACTCAGGGACAAGGGTAGCCTGCGGAGCCCTGCTAATATGCCCAGTGCTGGAGACATGGAGCCAGCTCTGAAGAGGCGATGCCTACGAATCCGCGATCAGAATAAGTAGAGGATGGAGGTGAGAGATTAGCATTGCTTTCACTAGCTGTTCCATCTGATATTACTGAGCTGCACATTGGAAGAAGGGAGAGAACTACTGCACCTTTTATCTTACTCATACATCCACAAAAGACATGCCACAAGCAGTCCATGGATGGGATTGACTACATCAGAGCATTTCCGAGATTGTTAAATTGAATTTAAGAGTATACCAAATTGACTCTAACTGTATTTGCATAAGCTTTCTAAATGCCATTGCATTGTTCTGTGTGGCAAACCCACCCATGTGGTATTCTGTGTTGGTTGAATTCAATTATTTTTAAATGCCATTTGAGTAGGGATTGGAAAATGTGTGCATATACACATTCACACATAAACAGGGCAAGCTTAATCACAGGTCTCACAGTATGTGCGTGGTCACTAAACAGCATGGCGCCAAAGAGAGAGAATCCCAGTAACCTGGCACTCCTCTGGGCTCTAAGGTTACCACAGGGGAAGAGGTGGAGGGCACAGGCAGTTAGAGTGAGGGGAAAGGCAATCACTTCACCACAACCTGACAGTCGCAGTGCTTTGTTTGCATGGCAGCCTGTTTTGTAGGCTCAGTTTTGCCTAGATATGTGTCTGTGTGTCTGTTTACAAGGGAGGAGAGATTTCAACATTTTAACCAGTTAGCTGATGCTTTTATCCAGAGCAGTTTGCAATGTATGAGAGGGTAGTAGGTTCATTGTCTGGACAAGGACAGATGGCTGCTGCTAAATCAAAACCGTGACCTTGAGGTTATGGGATGGTCTGTCCAACCCGACACCCAGACAGAGAGACAGATCAAGTGAGGTTGAATGAGTGTGACCCCAAAGTCAAACTCTTGCTTCTTGCAGTATGAAGGATGAGGCAGTGCAGACATGTTTCTGAGGTCACTGTAGAGACAGAGGTGATTGTCAGGCAGACTACAAGGCGCGGTGAATTTGAGAGCCAGCCCTCAGCTGTGATAGAGCTCTGGGGCTTCACTAAAACACAGGGGCAGAACCAGAGCGCTCCGATTTCGCATGTCATAATGACACCCTGTTCTGGCTTCGGCTCGTCTCTCTCCCATGTATGAGTTTAGCCCTCTCCCCTTTCAGTCCTTTTCCTTCTCCTCACTCACCACCGCTGTCCCTTGCCAACCAGATGTTGTTGTTAGAGTGCAGCAGAAAATCCCTCCTTACTTTGGACCAATCAAAGGGCCTATTGATTTCACTTGCCTGATTGGTAGTCAAATGGCTGTAACACCACCCGCTGGTATCTCGCCATAACGAGATCATGTTACCATTTTACTGTATGTCCTGAGATTAATCAGGTGATATTACAGAGATGGTTTGAATTTCAACTGGCCTGGCCTGCTTTCCTCTCCATTTTCCTCTCCAAAGGCCATGGTTCAGCTTAATAATTATGTTTAAAAATGACGGCTGTTGATAGAGAAAGCACAACATAAATCTTATACCCCAGATGTTTTGTGCCTAAGTTAAATGATTCCCTTTCACTAAATGAGTTCCCACTTTACTCTTTGTCTTTTGTTGTGGTTTCATGCGTCCCCTTAGTAACCAATACATATGAAATCACAGCATGCTGCTTGTGTCGTGCAGACGGATTTATGGCCCTGAGTTGTGTGTAATGGGAGCTGGCTGCCGTACGCGAATGACTTTAGCTTGCCACCTCTGTGCTCTGAGTCGAACATTGCTGTCCTGTTCTATTGTCTCCACTGCTAAAAGTCTTTTAAAAAATCTGACAGAATCGGCAGCCAACTGGAGGATTTCACCTCAGGAAACAGTCTTTTTTTTTGTCTCAGTTTTCCTTGCCTTTTTTTGGGATATTTTATAGCCCCGTGTAATCCGATCCCACCACATGGGTATTCGCTGAGCGTTTGAAACTAAAACGCAATGGCACAGAGGGAGTACAGAACCCTGGTTTGGCCCTTACATGTGAGTGTATGTGTGTGTGCGTCTGTTTACGTTTAATATGAGTGTTTGAATGAAAGTCTGTGTAAGTGTGCGAGAGAAAAAGAGGCCAGATGTTCTTGGTTTGATTGTGCCCTGTGCGACAGTTATCTGAGTGTTGACATGACTAAAAGCCTCATTCTCAGTGTTTATGTAGAATGGGCGGATTAAGGAATGAGTGTCCAGAGCAGGAGGGGTTGATATAAGATATGTTAGAAATGGAAATTATACAGAATCTATAATGTCTCACCACTCTTTCTCCTCCTTTTTTTGCTCTCCCTGTCTCTCCACCTAATGAACAGACTCCCTGTTTAACACTGTGTGGCGGTGCCAGATTCAGTGCCACGCCCTCTTGTGGACAACGCCAGTGCTAACACCCTCCAGCCAGTTCCTCAGCCTGTCAGCCCACCAGAGTGTTGCTCTGCCTGTAGACCAGCAGGGTGCCAACCCAGGAAGCAGTCCAGATGGCCATATTATCACAAGTCAACGAGGGGGGAGAACACAACACAATCACACATTTTGTCTTGGACCAAAAAGTATTGCTGGCTAGTGTGTTATGTTGTGTTCAGAGAGTGCTTGATATGGACCATCTCAGATTTTCTCCCTGTCTGACATTGCCCTAAAGTGTGTCTGTGTGTGTGTGTCTGTGTATGTGTGCATACGAGTTAGTGTGGCTGCCCAGATGCGCTACTCCTCCTCCTCTGCTTGCTGTACACAGCAGACAGGGCTCTGATCAGCCTTGTGTGGTCTTCTCAGATGGAGCCTGAACATGATCTCTTTCCAGGGGAAACGGTTTGTTTTCTCTGCCCGGCTTGCACAAAGAGCCACATTGTTCCTCTCCCCATATCCCACGCTGACTCCCCACTCCAGGTTTTGGGTTACCTGGCCGACGGGGGCTCAGACTTCAGGAGCTTTTTTATTTTTTTGACCGACAGCCAGGAATATAGTATACCCTTCTCCCCTCCACTTCGCCGCCCAATCTAAATACGGTACACAGTAACATACTAGTCCTGAGGTTTGATTCCTCACAACTGATTGCCTGTGATTCCCTACTCTGCTAACTTCCTTCAAGGGAGGAGAGAAATTCTGCTGAGATTAAGACTCTATCCCGGGGAGGTTTATACACTGTGTGGAGAAAGCCTGGCTGGGCTGTTAAGACAGACAACTGAGCAGTATAACACAATCTCCCAGGAGAAAGGATGCTCACTCTGCCTCCTTTAAAACAAAGTAATACGACATAGAATATATGAGGGTACGCCTACTGACTTACAGTAGCTAAGATGGTCTGTGAACACTTAAGTCGTCCTGATGACGCTGGTCCATAAATGTGTGATTTACTGACCCTCCCTCAACTTTCACCTGATCTGCCAACGCAAATCATCATTTGAATCACTTTTAGCACCACGTGCCGCAGCATGTTTGCTTTAAAATCCAGAACATTCATGGCAGATGACAGTTTAACTGATCCTGATTTTAAAATCACACTGGCTCTGATCAGACAATTCTAAAAATCAGGCTAGTAATATTACCAAATGTGGTATTATACTCAACCATCAAATGCTGTAGTATGCAGCGATCAGTATTACAGTTCCCTCTACTGGGAATATCTGATGAGATTTGACCCAGCTAGATCACTTAGAGGCTTTGTCAACACTTGTCCCATTGTAAGATTTCAGTTTTTCTAGTTGAACTCTACACAGATACTATTTGATGTTATATTAACTTTTAACTTATGGATGATGCATCTGTAGATTTTCACAAAAAAAGTGCTTTATTTCTTCATTTGTTTTTTCTTTGATAATTGTATTTTGTGAGTGCCGAAGCTCTTAAATCCGCCCCATGTTTATATACTTTATCCCCACTAGAGAGCAGTGTTTGCCTTTGTAACTTTGCACCTGCCCTTTTCTGACAAGAAAGCACCAAAAGGCCCATAGGCTGCCGAAACCCATGAGATTACACAGGACACTGCACTTGGTGCCAGCTGACTGACATCCAATGCCAAGTAGATAGCTTTTCCCCCACATCTTGCTGCCATGATTTTCTCATTTCATCATAATTATGCCTACCATTACAGCAGTGTCATACCAAGAAGACCCAGGGTGCCCTTCAAAGCCTCCTCTTAATGAAGATTTGAACAGCTCCCCTGGGATAAGCAGTCATCATGACCTACTCCTAGAATAACTCCAAATGTGACCCACCCCTGCCATCATTCCAAAACGACATGCCTATCAGTTTGTGTGTTTGTGCGTGTGCCTACAGCAGCGACACATTTCTCTCCACTCATTCCAGCCTACACCTTCACCACAGGTCATGCCATTATGTTCGTGTCATCCTCGGCTGGCCAGGGGACTCTGTCGACTGCTTGTATGAGTCAGTGATGACGTCACTCCATGCATATAGCTGCGGTGTCAACAAGTGGCCCTCTTCTCTGACGGCAGAGGCCAAAAAAAGATGTTCAGACTGCCATTGTTGGTTTTATTGCACATTTGAATCATTGCCATTTCTGACCTGATACAGGATGTGTGTTAATCCAATGTTTAGACAAAAAAAAGACATTTTGTGTCAGACATTTTGTTGCTGTTGTTGCCTGAAAGTTCATTGGTTCCCCTGTCAAACATTTAGCCCACTGTCTGAATAGATTATTCACAGATTGTTTGTATTTGAATATAGATTCAGTAACCGAGAGCTTTGGTGGAGACCTCTTTGTAAAGTAAAATAAATAAAAGTTATTCTAAGAGCAAGGAAACACGTGGTGTGTGTGTCACACTTCTTCAATTCTTCGTATAGTACTTTTTTTTACCACTTTTTTCTTCAAATCTTGAATCTCTTCAAACTGATATTTTGTTGTGCTGTAACCTTCTAAATTTGAATGTAGGAATATTAGCCAAACTAATTTACACACATAAAACAATTAGAAAGATTGTAAGCTGTATATAAGGGCTGCTAACGCACTGCCCTGTAAATGTCTATTTTTAGTGCCAGCGTGTCTGCAAGGCAGCGCATCAGCATTCCTGACATACTGAAAGTTGGTCGAGGCCCTGAACGGTGACGGTAAAACAGATGAATGAGATAAGAGAGCAGGAATTCCGGCTTGATGAGGACTAGCTGGGAACAGTGATTGGAGGTTGGCCCACTTAAGGGGGCAGTGGGATCCCGGCCTTTGGCAACTTACCAGGGGTAAGACCAACCAAAACTGCTGGACAGGAGTCATCAAAACACTTATTAGTACACAGGAAAAGAGGGAACAGATTTGGGATTCCTATTTGTCAAGTCACCTACTATTATGCAACACAACACCGGATACAGGACATTTCCTTCAAAATAAAAGCATCAATCAAATTTACTAATGAGATTACACTGTATTATGGTAACATTGTGTTTTGTAATTATCAGAGTCGAATTTCAAAAATAAAATTGTATTTATATAAAACATTTCATAAAAAATGGTACAAAATGAAATGGCATTCCTTTTAAACTACATAATTACTTGAAATCTAATTCTCAACTCAGGGTCCAAAGAGGCTTGATTGTGCCCTGTGCACAATTTATTTTACATAATGATATATTTCTTATTTACATAATAATACCTCTACATGTAATACATTTATATGTAGGCTAAATGTATTATATCTTTATATATCTAAATATATATTTTATATTTTTACTATTTACTTTTTTTTACTACTTTTCTTTTGAAATTGGAGTTTTTTATTTATTCACAAATTGTTTGATTTTTAAATATATATTTAGAAAATGTCTTTCCTTACTTAAATTCTCTTACTCGAATTCATTTATTTACTTATTTGTTTATTTAACTATCTTCCGTATTAGTTAACATTATAGCATTTCTTTTGGTGTGTTTTATAGGTGTTTTCTAAAACAAAGTTCTATGAGAGATTTAGTTTGATAGTTGTAACCGGAAGTCGTGCTGTTGTATTTTGTCTTACTTGACAGTGGCCCGTCCTACAGGTCGGACACGTTGTGGTCGGATCAGATTTGCTTGTAGCTACCTGGGAGCAGACGGGGCGTACCTGGAAGTGAAGCTCGGCTTCATTCGGCTCTCGAAGGTCCGCTCGGGTTTCACTTCCCCGTGAGATATTAATGAAAAAGGAGTGAGACGGTGAACTCTGGCAGCGGGTAAATAATTCACCTGACAACACAAGCCGCAGTTTCCAAACGAGCTGACATGAGGAGCTGAGCCAAGCAGTAGCGGAGTGCGCCTACACGCCTGTGTCCAGAGACAAAACCAAAAAAAAAAAAACAGGTGTTTCTGTATTTCTGCTCTTTCATGTCCTGTGAGCTGGACACGCTGAGCTGTAGTCATGCTTGGAGCGGAGAGCAGGCTGGAAAGCCGGTTGAAGAAGCTGGAGACCCTGATGAGGAACCCGCAGTCGGCACTAAACTTGGAAACTCTGCTGGTGAGTTTGCATTTACCTTCAGGGTCTGAGACAGGTAGGTGTCAGTAAGACTTAGAGAGTGACACTCAAAGCTGTGCTCTAAGTAATTATTCTGCCATGATCACCTGAAGAGACATGCCAGGTGTCTCAGAGAACAGCTGGAGTGAACACATAAAAAAGAAAAAAGCTAATGATTTGACAATAGTCCTTATAACGCTTGAGATAACTAAGAGTACTGCCTGTGAAAAGCTCAGTTGTCATTTAGCTTTGTTTACCATTAATCTCAGGCTTTAAATCAGGGAGACCCCACCTAAACTCACCGTGTAGCCACCTTTTTCCTGTGCTGAATATTCCTCATTCTGTACAGCTGTGGTGGGAATATATGATAGGAATTTAGGTAAATAATAATCAAACATGATTCATTTGTAAAGGGGGCGTCAGACTGACCCAAACCTAAAGCCACTCATGGATACAGACAAAAGAACCAATCCGTGGCCTCCCTCGAATCTGAGGAATCTCCCTCGAAGTGATAGCTGATTCATCCGTCTTTTTTTTTTGTTGCCACTCCATCACTGTTGAGTCTCTTAATGACATGCCCTCCCTCTGACCTGTCCTAAGAATGTACTTGATAAAACTTCTGCCACTGCTGAGCTCCTCTGCCCCAACAACAGACACACATGTTTGATCTGATATGGAGCAGGCTTTTGTCCTGGATCTCTCACAGGGCCTCAGCCTAAAACTCCACTTGCTTTGTGGGTTTGCCACTGCACAACCATTTTTCAGTGATACATTTTAAAGTGCCTTTCAGACAGTCCAGAGATACCTGAGGGAAGACTGGATGAACATGCTTTTCTACATGCTTTCACTCAGCAAATGAAATAAATCAGTGATCTGAAAATGTTAGTTATTCAGTTGCTTCACGCGGGTTTGATATTAACAGAACCAGCCGTGGTTGTCAGTCAGGTTATCCTGTGGCATTCGGGGCGAAGGAGAACCCAGACAGTCATGCTTAGGGATCATTATTGGGGTTCCTGCTGGAGGGGAACCATGTTTATTCTCAGTGCTGATGAGTCACAAGGGAAGCCACTGCTCTTAGCTTTACAAGAGCAAACCCAACTTGTGTCATACGGTGACATAATCGGACAACGAAGTGAAATGAATCCACCTTAATCCCACGTCTCCCGTCAGTGACTCTCAGTTTTATCAGTGCAGTCAGCTGCGTCCAGTTCCAAGCAGCTCTGCAGTGGACACAACAATGGCCACCGTGCTGCCTAATGCAGGAAGCTGAGGTCACTTCCTGGAATTGAGATGGGGTTAACCTGCAGCGACCTCACATTCCTATTTCCTGTTTGTCCACAATCAGTTTGGTTGTGTACGTTGTGTAAAAAAGGATGTGGGTCTGAGTCCAGGCAGTTTTTTAGAAGATGAGCTAATGTTTTATTTCTGTTCTGACTTCATGTCTTTTACAGTGGGTATAATCGTAATAAGTGTTATAGCCACTGAACACATTAAAGCATGTGTTTGCTAAGTGAGCAATAATTATCTGCATGGGTGATGCTTTTCAGTCAGCGCTTTAATACTCGATTTATTTGTTATGTGGTTGTGTGTTGTGCTGTAATGATAAATCCATTAGAAAAGTCATCACATGATACATTTTGATAGCTGATTTGTTGTTTGTCAAACATTTTCTGGTTCTAGCTTGTAACACATGGTATTCTGCTGGTCAGAAGGCATCAGTTTAGGCTCTTGTGATGGGATTTTGTCATTATTTTTGTTCTAAATCTATTAATGAATCCACTGATAACTAGAGCAATCAATTTTTAAATTATAAATTGAATCAATGAGCTCCATAATAGTCAACAAGCACTGATAATATGAAGCGTATGCAGAATTATCTTATATGTGGGGGGAAAACACTGTTTGCAGTATATAACAAGAGAATTGTTTAATTTATAGCATAATCACAGGAGGTGCAAGTACTGTCAGAGACCGTGTCGGCACAAGCTCAATGTTTATTACCCCTACCAGCATAGACGGAGGCATTGTGTGTACATGAAAGTGAAATACTTTCTCTTTCTGTCTCTCTGTATCACTCTTAGTATCCACACATGTAATGATTCATAGAGGTACCTCACATGCACATATGTGTCAGAGGTGTGTGACAACTCTTTGTGAAGAATGTAAAAACATGTACGGATCAGATACTGTATAAGGAAATTGATATTAATTCAGGAATGTTCACACTTGAGTGCAGGTCTAGTTTGGACGGGACACAGTTTATATGTTGATGCATGCTCCGTTGTTGCTGAATGTGCTCACTCGGTGTCGGCCCACAGTGGAGTAGGTGGGAGGTGTTGTTTAAGGCGGTGAAGACAACCGAGCCTAAACTACAGGATCATGTTCAGATTTGTCCAGATTCCAGAAGTGAAAATCAAACTAGAGTTGATCTTCGGCTCTGAGGCTCAATCAGGGGGCAAGAGTTTTAAATCTTGAACCCTTCACAGCGATGCTGACTGTAGATTGTAAATGGTGGTGGGAATCAAAGGATAACTCATGGTAACGCACAACCAATCATCATAGTCGCCCAGAGTAGTGATGATGTCATGATAAAGAATAAAGACCCTGTTATTCTTCTGCAGATCATTCTTGTACCAACAAACTCTCCGTAAAGACTCCTAAACTCCTCCAAGAGAAGCTCCAGCAGTCGTCCGCTAACTCCACATTGAAATGAATGTAATTACAGCTACTACTATTAAAACACAATACGGTGAATGGAGAAGATACGTGTGTATCCTCGTGGCCTAACAGACCTGTTGACCAGCAGTCCTCTTCCTCACTGCCTTTGTGGGCGCATCGCTGCATATCTGCATATGTGTATCGTGTGTGTGCATGTACGTCCTTGTTCACATGCATGATACAAACAGGGAACCACTTATAAAACATTGCTCAATAGTTCTACTAGTGGTATTAAAAAAAAAAACTCCTCAGGGTACCTTTTAACTATCTGGCAAAACTTGAGTTGAACTGTATTGTATTCGTAACTTTTCGTACTTGAAATTGATGAAACCTAGACAGATTTGACAAGAGAGTTGAAAAGTGTTTAATTCAATAAGCAGATTTGATAGTGAACCCACCCTAGTAACAGATTATCCAGTCAGTCATTTCTTACTCTTTGTACATTTACTGAATGTACCACACTTTTCTGTTCCGGGTGATTTCATTCAAAATGGGCGGATTTAAACTTTTTATATTTAAAAACTGGTTTCAGATACCAGAATGTAAGACAGGACGCTGCAGCCCAAAAAGTTAATGATTTTAATCCCACATTTCCACAGGCTACACACACAAATTCAAATGTTCCGTTGGTTCAACACTCTACTGCAGTAACCATGGCCGTTACAACACACACACACACACACACTGTAAAATGATCACAGATCCTCGAGCGCTCAGCCTCAGTCCAGACCCATAAGCTGTTTGTCCCACAATAGCTTCTGAGCCTTTAGCTCTATTTCCACCCGTCTGCGGTGGGGGAGATCTCTCCGCACCGATGCTATTTAAAGGTGCAGAATTGTTCCACATGCCCCTGCCCACCCACTCACATGTCCCCGAACAAACAGTCCGACAGACACTAAAGACTCAACTCCCACACGCACACACACACACACACACACACACACACACACACGCACACTGGTTGACTCCACTTGACCCTTGTTTTTGGGGAACAGAGGGTCATGCTACACCCTCACTCCACCCCACCCCTCACCCACCTGCCCAGCTGCCCTGCCAGCCTCCTGCGTTTGGATCACAGAGACATTTTGGTTCTACATGAAACTCAACACCGCTGATTTAAGCACTGATGAGGCCTCGGCTTTTAGTCTGATGCTGCCTCTGGCCCTCTGTGTTAAGCCATAGGGGAGGGGTTGGTGTTTATTTGGCTGGAGCGGGTGTTGGTGGACCTAGGTGACAGTCAGTGTGAGTAGTTATTGTTGTTGTACCTGTTATGTCTTTTACATCCAACCTCCATTGTCCTCCTGTCGCTGTTTTGTTACGCTGCACATTAGCAGTCTCATTTTCTCTAACTTAATGTTGCACAGAGCTCACAAAAATGTAATTCTTTCCTTCCTTCCTTCCTTGCTTCCTCCATTCATTCAGTTTTGTTATCTTTTATCAGCCAGCAGACGGTCAGGGTTCCCCAATTTACAAGACTTGTCCTGACAGATTAATGAGAGAGTCAAAATAAAATATTCCTTCCTTTCCAACTTAAACAGCGCTTCAGATCAGCATTGAAACATGACTATATTTTCATGTGTCTCAATTTAATAATGAAAAACTCAGCCAAACCCAAGCAATAATAATTCCAATGTTGGCTGATATTTGTTTCTCCAATGTAGCGGATAGTTTGAGAGGCACACTTGTTATTGAATAAGGTTTTTAATACACCAGGGGTAAACCTAGACGTCAAATATTTTTTGATTGATACTTTGTTTGTCTTTTGTTTTCAAAGGTTGATTGAATTTTTTCTTTTCTGTCTTTTCAGGATTCCATGAACGCACTGGCTCATGATTTGAACTATCCTGCCCTGAGGAAAAACAAAAACATAGAGGCCTTTCTGAACCGATGTAAGAGCTACACTGTGTTTGGTGAAGGTCAAGAGTCTCGTGCTCTAGTTTGTAAAATACCTAAGAAGTTGTTAAATACAAACCGGAGCTCTCAGGTCATGGGGAAATGAGTATGTTATTTTTTTTGTCAATGCACAAAAATATATGGACAGTAGAACGTTTGTGTCTAGATGATGACAAGCACTGATGTATTTTGTGAGAAAATCTTAATCCTTCTTCTACAGGCCTCTATTCTAGAGGGAGGTCACTTAAGAGATAAGAAATATATAAATAAACGCTTCTGTTATCTGACATTTTGGCATTCAAGTCATCTGCTGTTTGGCCCTGACAGATTTTACAGCCAAAATATCACTAAAAGTTAGATATGTGTCACTTTTGTACAGACGTCCTGCTTTTTCTAATCCATTTTTTGTGAGATCTTTTGCACTTTATCTTTGCTTAGACTTGAGGCCATATAAAAAGATTGGAAATAACATCATGGGCCAACTTGTAGCTAATGTTTGTGTCTTATGTTGCATTTTGCGTGTCTTCCAAAATTCAAAATGTCTGTCTTTCTCGTCTAAAAGACATTAGACTGGGGTAATAAACTCTCGCTGGTGTCTCTCTGATCCAGCAGTTAACAACTGACCTTGATTCTTTGAACCAAAAATTGTTGGAGCTTGACCTGTGTGTTGCCATGGTAACGTGTGTGTGTGTGTCCTGCAGATGAAAAGGCCGTGAGCCAGCTGCGAGAGATGCAAGTGAAGCTTGACGACTTTGATAAAGTGAAGTTGATCGGGAGAGGAGCCTACGGAGAAGTGCAGCTGGTGAGATGTTTCTGTCTGCAGAGTTGATAATAAGTGTGTTGTTGTTCCCTGGCGCTTTTTTGGGAAGGAAGATGGAGCAAGGAGAGTTTCTCCAGATGTTCCTGAATTTAGCAGTTTGCAACAAAACACCAGAAATGTGAACCACTAGAGGGAGCCACAATCTGTGAATCTACCATAATATACAATATGCAGCATCTGCAACTTGTTTTTGATATTTCAAACATAATTGGCATCTTTCCCCTCATCACGACAAAAAAAGCAATATTAGGGCGAGCAGTAATCCCTTCGTGACTCCCAGTTTTTCCAGATGTTTGTCTCCTGTGCTGGTGGGAGCTTGAATCTGGTCTCTGCTGAGTGTGTTGTGGTAGAAACAAGTCTGGACAGGCTCAGCGTGTGGGAGAGGAGTGTGAAGTCTGGTGTGGGGGTGTGGAAGAGAGGGGGGGGTTGTGTGTTTGTGCTTGAAATCTTGTGTAAGCATGTCTCTCTATGGGTGTGTGCCTATAATTATGGGTTCCCCCCCTCTGTTTGTCTCTCTCTCTCTCTCTGTGTCTCTCATGTTATCTTGGTCATTGTGGCATTCTTACTATCTTGTTCTTATTGTCCTGACACAGTTATCAATGTTTACGCTCCAACGTCTCCTCTCTCTGCCTCGCCCCTCCTCTCTGCTGCAGGTCCGTCACAAAGCCTCTCAGAAGGTTTACGCCATGAAGCAGCTCAACAAATTTGAGATGATCAAGCGGTCAGACTCTGCCTTCTTCTGGGAGGAGAGGCACATCATGGCCTTCTCCAACAGTCCCTGGGTGGTTCAGGTGTGCACGTATACAGGTTTTATTCACACAGTGTCTAACATAGTGGAAGGATTGAACACTTAAACATAAAACAAAGAAGCATATTCTCTGTCAGACTCGGCCTCCTTCCACTGCAGAGACTGAATAGGACTGAAAATAAGACTTTTATCATGCTAAGTGTATCAAATATTATTATAACCTTTCAAATACTAAGTGTCGCCCAATCTGCTTCAATTATGTTATAAATAAAAAAATAACTCTCACTGTCCTTTGGCATAGTCCACTTTAATGGAAAAAGAAAATGTTACAAATACAACCAAAATGGCTAAATATTAATTCCAGCCATCAATTTCCCTTATTCTTTTTTCTCACCAAAGAAACAAAAAACAATGTACAAAATGCACAGTACAAATGGATGCTATGATATGTACAGTATGGACATACTGTACATATACAGTAGAGTGAGTGTGGCTTTGTTATATATGATATGTAATGATTTAAAGTAATTTAGGAAACACGTGAGTATAATGACCAAATGACACTCAAAATTCACATAATTTAACTGTAAGGCTTCTTTAAAGAGCTGGAAAGACGACATTTAACAAATATTATGATAACCAAAGTATGTAGGACAACCCAGATGATAATTGAATCTTATATCACAATGAATATATTATCTTCTTTTTTGCTCTACTTGGTGTGCATTGGGGTAATAACCTGACGTCATGATGACTTGAGGCTTGAGGTTTACTGTGATGATGCTCACACCTTGTAGTCAGATCTGTATCAAAGTAACGGCTTAATAATCCCGTGCAGGTGCTTTCAATGACATTAAGTGACTACGTTTGCTGCCTCCTAGCTGTGCTGCGCTTTCCAAGACGACCGGCACCTCTACATGGTGATGGAGTTCATGCCCGGAGGCGACCTGGTTACGCTCACCATGAACTACGACATACCCGAGAAGTGGGCTCGCTTCTACACGGCCGAGGTCGTGCTGGCACTGAACGCCATCCACTCCATGGGCTTCATCCATCGTGACGTTAAACCTGACAACATGCTGCTGGACCAACACGGACACCTCAAACTGGCAGATTTTGGCACATGCATGAAGATGGACTCGGTAGGCTTAAGTTTATAGTTGTGTCGTTTTCAAATGTGTTTGATTTGGATAGGGGATCAAGTTAAGAAGAAGTTAAGTCCTTTAAGTTTGAAGAGAATACACCACCATCAGTTAAGTAAAGAGTGAATAGACTTTTCTCAGTGCCCTAGTGCACCACCAAGTGTTGAGGTTGTGAAGTGGAGCTCAATGCAGCACTCTTGCATCAGGTTGTTTTTGAAAGGCCCCACATGTTATTGTGCTAAACAACCACTCTGGAGTACAGCAGAGGTCCCGCCTCTGGTGCGGGACAGGAAGTGTTTTTCCACCTTTTTGTTTGTAACACAGCAATTTCTAAATAGCTGCTTCACAAGTGGTTCCACACATGTGAGCTCTCTGAAAAATCTACTAGCAGACAGAACGTGTTGTGTAAACATGGTCAAAGCAGTCTGGCAGAGATTAAACTCTGCCCTATATTGACTATCTGTGTCTGAATCAATGAAATGACTTGTTCTTCTATCAGTCGTCTCAGAATATCTGGAGTATTGTGAAAGTCTCAGAGGTATTTTATACAAGACAATTACAAATACAGTAGGTCACAGTGAAAGGGCATACCAGCATGTGTTTTTAAGTGTGTTTCATACATTCACTGCTGTTGCTGTTGCTGTTGCTGTTTTACTTTTTTTTTTGGTCATGGAAAATAGAAATGTACGTTCAGACCCTTCACTACATATTTCTGCTTATTTATTCTGCTTTCTTCTCTTTCTCTTGTGTGTTTTTCTGTTTGCAGACAGGGATGGTGCACTGTGACACAGCTGTAGGCACACCAGACTACATCTCCCCTGAGGTGCTTCAGTCTCAGGGTGGTGATGGTTACTACGGCCGGGAGTGCGACTGGTGGTCTGTAGGAGTCTTTATCTACGAGTTGCTGGTCGGTAAGTGACCTGCCATATGTACAGCCATGTTTTTTATTAACTGACATGTCAACAGGATATGATTTGGCACCTATAGCATGTAAAATCCTGTCTTGGATGAAGCTGTAATCGTTGAGTCATTGGTATAATCATCAACAACTTAGCCTCAGCGGATACATGATATTCATTTTTTAATTTTTTTCGCAGGTGAAACTCCCTTCTATGCCGAGTCCCTGGTTGGAACTTATGGGAAGATCATGAACCACAAGAGCACGCTCATCTTCCCAGATGATGTAGAGATGTCTCAGGATGCCAAAGACCTCATCTGTGCCTTTCTAACTGACAGGTCTGCACATGGAAATCATAAAAACTGACACTTAACACAACGCAAAACTGGTTGTTGGACTATGGAGCAATGAGACAAGTATTTTTGCTGGTACCACCACCAAATGTTCGGTGAATAAAGCACGGTGTTGTAGGGGTAAATTGACCTCCATTTCAGCTGATTAAGTAAGTGGCCTTTGTTTAAATTCAAGAAACATTGTCAAAAGACGAGGCTGACTTTATTCTATATTTTTATAGTCTTGTCAACAAATTCCATGAAAAGACCAAATCCAACAATCTTATTGGTTCCTACTGAAGATGTAAATATTTAAAAATGGGTCACATATACAGTATATAGTTCATTGTTTAAAAAAAGGCTAAACAGTTTCCTAAAACAGCTGGGCAGTGTAGTTTTTAGCAAACATTTTTCAAACAGGAGCAAAACGTGCATTTATTGGGGACTATTTTCTTCCGCACCACTGCAGTGCTATGACTCACTGATAACAATGAAGCACTATGGCACAGAGGAATAACTTATATCAGACTTTGGCTACATACACAACACTTGTTAGCAGGATCAATTCATTGTTAGTTTTCATGGGATTTGTTGACAAAAACAAAAATACAGAATTTCACCAGACTTACAATATCAGTGACTCCAAACCTGAGTATACAGTGGAGCTCATTCCAGCTCCCACTCAAATACAAATGAAGTGTTATAACATATTATTAGTATTAAAGGTAGAAGTTACATCAATGTGTGGGTGTGGGTCATGTACTTGGTTAGTGACCCATCCCCCTGGAAGAAACCACTTCCTGTTTACTTTAGTAACCCCGCCCCCCCCACAAGAGGGCTCAAACACAGGCCCTTTCTGCTTCAGTACAGAGCAGCCTTTCATTTTCCCTCACTCAGTTTATTTACCTTCTCACTCACTATTCTCCCACCACAGACAGAATGTCACATATGTACGGTTGCTCAGCCACACACACACACACACACAGGTCTTGAACACTGACCAATACATTCATTTTTTTTTACCTCTTTCCTTCTTTTCCGTGTGTTTTTCATCACTCTCCATTTGTAATTTTCTTCTTCTACCTTTTCTTGGTTCCACTTTCCATTTCTCCATCCTCTCCTCATTTCTGCCGTAACTCTCTCCTTTGCACTCCTGCAGTTTTCCGGGCATTGAGACATGGCCTGTTTATAAGCCTGGCTTGGTTGCATGTCCGACTTTCTTTTTTTGTTTTTTTTTTGCGGGGGTTTTAAAACTCTCCCTTCTCTCTTTCTTCCTCCCCGCCCCTGCCCTCTCTTCCTCTTGGCTGGGTCTGGAATGTCCCACACGTGGCAAGCCCAAACTGCCGCACCCCTGCAGCCCTGTACCCAGCGGTGGAGGAGGGAGGAAAGGGGGACGAGAAAGAGAGAGAAAGAGCGTGTGTGGAGTTTTAGAGTGGGAAGCTCTAGCAGTCCAGTTTGAGTCAGTCAGAGTTGTTGATGTTGCCTCCTGCAGTCTGAACCTGCTGTCTTCACTCCCGCTCTCCTCCTGGATCTATATTATCTGTCTGGTTAGAGGAGGTTCCAGTCTCCACCAGTGGTCATGCGGCTGTCCATGCTGGTCAGTGTGGTCAGTGCCTAGTGGTCACTCCACTAGGCTGTGCGTTTGGGATGACATGTTGATGACGATGGTGGGTGGAGGGTGTGTTTTGTGTTCAGGCTGAGGAGGCTCTGCTCACAGTCTTGGTCCTGTTGCTGTGTGCAGGAAGGTTCGTCTGGGCCGCACTGGAGTGGATGAGATCAAATGCCACCCTTTCTTCAAGAACAACCAGTGGACCTTTGACAACATCCGAGAGAGTAAGTGTGTGCATGTTGTTGTTCTTTTTTTAAACCCCACAATACAGGTGCACATTTCCCCTTTTCCATCTCTGGCAATCTGTGACTTGTTGGAGCTCTCATTCCTCTTTTTTTTTTTTTAGCTTATGCTCTTTATCATCTCCAGCCCAATCCTCTGCAGGTCTGTTTCTTTTCTGTCTTAGTTCATAGTTTATTTGCATCTCCTGAGTCATTAGGCCTGCATGTATGCCACACATGCTCTCCACATGCTCATATCTTACATTGTGCAGAGCAGCAGAGCAGCAGAGCGCATGATGCACGAAATCTGCAGGATAACCAGCTGCATATGGGTGCCACTCCAAAAGAATACATTAGAGTGAATTGAGGAAAATATAAAACACTGCCAGTTTTACTACATTTTTTATACCAAATAAAATGACACAGTAACACTAGCAGGTAGCTGAGGAGTTTATATTTTAATACCTCTTAAATGTGTTAATCTGAGAAATGTCACATTATTCAGTGGGTTAAACATGGCATGCTAGCTCTGCACCACCCGTACCAGCAATATACATAATGATGACACTGAAAGGTTGTTTTAATGAAGGGCTCCACCAATAGGAGCTTGTTGTGTTAAATGGTCTGTAGCAGCAAACCTGACAGTCCAAATAACATCAGATTTCTATTTATCTGATGTGATATTAAGTGACATAAAGTCTTGAGTAATATATTTAGATTATTACATTAACTAGCCTTTGTGATGTATAGTTATGTATATTATTATTGGCTAAATACACAACTTAAAGAATCACATGTAATAGGTGGAGTTGTTACATTACATTGGTAAATCAGCAAACGTTTATATGTTTAAATATTTTATTTTCTTTATGGTTTCTTTTACATGTGCAGTTTGAAGAGTGAATATATATCTGGAATGAATGGCTCATAGGCGTATTAAAAAAGAAAAACAAAGGAAGATAGAAGGAGCTAAAAGAATATAAAGACCATAACGACAGGGAAGATATACACGTTAACTGATCTGGGTCAAATACGATGGAAAACAAACGAATGGAGAAATTACTGCAACTGTTATGATCAGTTGTTTCAGTATTAAGTTCATACTTAGTAGCATTTGATCATTGCACATGGAGAGTCGCGGTTTAATCTCTCTTTATACAGTTGTATCACATTAAGCATCCTTCAGCAAGGAAGGAAGGAAATAAGGAAAGAGATATATTAAGAATATGAACAGGACCTCTGTGTCTGTATAGAATTACATGCTGGCTCTCTCTCCTTGCCTGCTCCGTCTCTCTGCTTCACCTGGCTCTGATTAAGACAACAGACAGAACTTCGGACTAAACTTCAGACAGCCTGGCGGTCTGGAACACAAAACCACTACTGTGCCACTGCTGTGCTGCTCCGCTCTCTTCATGTTTGCACATGCATGCCCTGCCACACACACACACACACACACACACACACACACACACTCAAAACATGACCCTTCTTCCATTGTGGCATCCCGCAGAGCTGCATGTAGCTCACAGCTAACAGATTACTCCGTCCTGTTTGTGTCCATGACTCAGGAGGGTTTTCCACGTTTGGGCTCTATTGAAGATTCTCCCAGTTGTCTTCATGTTTATCAAGCTTATTAAGCACTGCGGTGGCGCAGGGAGAAGAAGCCAGCGCCATGGTTGGACAGATGAATGGATGGATGGGACGGGAGGCAGCACCCCCCGTAGCGGCGGGCGGGGCAGGCTGTGCGGCCTGTGTGGACTGGCCTAATGAGAGGGGCGCCCCAGTTCGGAGGGTTGCTCCCGCTCTCTCACTCTCACTGTGGCCACGGCTGCCTGTCATTAGTTGCCCGCTATCAGAGAGCATTCTGGGAAGTTGTGCCACAAGGGCCTCCATGGAGCGGCTTGTGTCTCTTTCTGTCTCACCACATTTTGGCTTTTTTTCCCCGTCATTTGTTTCATTCCTCTGCTTGATGTCTCCCTGTATTTTCTCCACCATCTTTGAGTCACATTTGTCACGCTGAGGGTTGTGTCTTGACCCAACAGTAATGAGCTCTTTGCTCTGAGCCAGAATTGCACTGGTCTGAGGAACTCCATAATGGCTGCTTTTTTTTCCTCAATTAGGAACTATTTATAGGTTAAAGGGCTAGCTTAGTTTTATCTGATTGGCCCTTTGACACATTTTTGTCTGCCTGTTGTGCAGACTTTTAAAGCACGCCTGCTCCTGGGAGAAGAGAGCAGGCTTCGTTGGTGAAAGGCACTGTGTGTGCGGCACAAAGCGAGCACTGTACGGGAAAAGGAGTGGTGTCAGCCTCACGCCAACCGGCAGAGAGTTTACTCCTACTGCAAGCAGTGCCAAAGTTGGCACAGATTTTACTAAGAAACAGACCTGAAAAATTGTTGAAGATGCACTTTAAATGTACATACCTGTAGCACCACGTTTTAATCTTTGATAGTCTCAGATTATGTAAAACATCATCACTCTCTTTTCTCAACCCCTCTTGGTTTGCACCTCCTCTTCTTCCCCTTTCGCTCCATGACTCTCTGTGTTTCTGTCTTCCAGCTGTGGCTCCAGTTGTGCCAGAGCTGAGCGGTGACATAGACACCAGTAACTTTGACGACATAGAGGATGATAAAAGAGATGCTGAGACCTTCCCTCCACCCAAAGCCTTTGTGGGCAACCAGCTACCATTTGTCGGCTTCACTTACTTCAAGGAGGACCAGTGAGTTTATACTTCGCCTCTGCTGTTGTGCATAGAAGTTTTGTCTAGATTAGTGTTTGTTACACTTGTATTTTTGTTGATGTACTTTTGTTAACGGTGCTGGGATTTTATGTAGGTTTTCACCAGAACAAAATGTTGCTCTCATGTGTAGGGACTCTTACGAAGGCCTCTAGACTCAGGAAACAGGTTTAAGGACAGCGCTGTGCCTAAAATGCAAGAGGTAGAAAAAGACAGCTTCACACCCATACCTTCAATACAGTCTTACACCAGTCAGACACTGCAAGCCTGTTCGAGCTCCACACTGCTGCCTTGTTCTGACAGCCCCTTTTAAATGCCCTCTTTGCTTATGCTGAAGTCTAGTTTCTGAAGCCCTGGTCTCGATTGGCAGGAGAAGTAGTAAAGAACATGTTGGATTCATGCTTTAATCAGCATTGTTTTAACCTCAAGGTGTTTTTACTTTTTAGGCTCACATTCATGAAGCCAAAGGCTCCACTAGTCAAGGTCAAAACAAAGTAATTTAAGTCAGTAAATAGCTATCACGTGTATACAGGCGGTGGTAAAAATAGCCAAAAGTGCTTAACAGGTAATAAAAAGTATGGCGGCGGACAGCATGTCTTGGATTTCTTACACACTGCATCCTTAATTGTGCATTTTAGAATATACCTTTTCTCAAATCATCATTTTTTTTTAGCAGTATGCATGGGTGCATTTCCATTTTTATAAATTATGACCACCATGTTTTACGCTAAAGGGCACAACTGGTCTTAAAATTATCGTAAAATGAATTCAGATTCCTTGGTCATTATGCAGCGGTGTGGGAGAGTCATGTAATGATTCCCAGAGATAGTTGCCCACCATTACAAGTCCACCACCATGGTTAACAGTTGGCAACAGACAGCGTGGGTTGGAGGCATCCTTTGGGTTTAGCCGAAGGTAAACCCATCCAGATGTAAGAAGAAGCCTGAAAGATCTTCAGACCTTTATTTCTTTTTCCACAGCGCATCGTTCCATGTTTTGTGCTCCATGCATGCATGAGGTCATGGGTCTCAGTATAAATGATTTCTGAATGGTAATAATAATCCAGTAAATGTGACGTGTTTCTTGATGAACATTCAGCACCCCCTTGATGACCTAATTGGGATTATGGATGTGGTTGGTGTAAAATGTGTCACTTGGTTATAGATATTTGGACATGTGGATAGTGTTGGTTGTTGTCAGGGCTGGAAAATCACCCCAGGTGCTCTAAAGTCAGTAACAGACACTCATGGCTCTCATCTGTCCCTCCTTCCTCTCTCAGGCTGCTGAAGGGAAACAACAACTGCTCTGTGGAGGATTCAGAGGACAGTAAGGAAAACTCTGAGGACAAGGAGAATCGCTCGGACAGTAATAAAGAGGTAGGTGTTTTTGTGTGTGTTGTCTTAATGTTATGCTAACAGCATGAAATAAGCATTAGATAATGGTATTTTTCTTTTCTGGGCATCTGTCTGAGCAGCTGCAGAAAAAGCTTCATCAGCTGGAGGAGCAGCTCGACCATGAGATGCAGGCCAAAGATGAGCTGGAGAACAAGTGCAAGTACGACTGAGCTGAGCACCATTAGTGATTTCTTTTTCACTGCAAATACTGGTTCTGATATTACAAATATGTTACTATTTATTATACAAACTTCTGTTAACTTCAGGCTATAAATCACAAAAAACTTTGGGTTTAAGAATGTCATGTTTGAAAACATAACTATCCAATTTTTATCCAGCATTTTAAAGGTCGTGCATGTAAACAGAACAACAGAAAAACAGGCAGGTGCCTCTTAATTCAGTGATTTGTGTGAAGACGTCCGCAATAAAACTGTTCTTTCTCTCCAGAAATGCCACCAACCGTTTAGACAAGCTGGTCAAAGAATTGGACAAGGAGGTAAGGACGAACGGATGCCGCCATGTACCTGATATGACAAAGTAGATTAGAAATCATTCCACTCACATTTGCTCGTGATTTCCTCTCTGACTAGATGAGTAGCAGGCAGAAAGTCGAGGCCTCGCTAAGGCAGCTGGAGAGAGAGAGAGCTCTGCTGCAGCACGAGAGCGCAGAGAACCTGCGCAAAGGGGAGATTGAAACTGACAGAAAGCGCAGCCTGGAGAACGAATGTGAGCACCTGGGAAATATCCTGTCTAAACATTAGGCTTGAAACTCTCAAATAAGCTCAAAATGCAGTTCCAGCTCTTCAAATGTTATGTGATTTCAGTATAGCAGTTACCTGGGAGCTCTGCATCGCAATGTTTATATTACAGGATACACTGTATATATGTATAGTTGTATATGCTGGCTATCACTGAGTGTGTTCTACTCTTTTATTTGTCTGTATTTACTCATTAGTGAACAACCTGAGGGACCAGCTAGAGGATCTTAGGAAGAGGAACCAGAATTCCCAGATCTCCAATGAGAAGAACATCCAGCTGCAGAGACAAGTGAGGGGGGGGGGGTTTGAACTTCACATAAGTTTTCATATTGCTTCACTGTTTCATAAGTGTTTGAATCATCCATATTCAAAGAAGTAACTTTGTGTCTGCTGTTTTCATTATTCTTCTGCTTCTCCCTCATTAAATCCCTTTAATTCTGCTGCTGCACTGACCCAGTTTAGCCCGCAGGGAAAAGGTTTCATCCTGACTGTTTCTCGTCTGTAGCTCGAGGAGGCCAACGCCGTGCTTCAGGCTGAGCAGGAGGCCGCAGCGCGGCTGAAGAAGAGTCAGGCGGAGGCGCATAAACAGGCTCAGAGCCTGGAGGTGAGCCTCAGGGAGATGCAGGAAAAGTGCAGCCAGCTAGAAAACGGCAAGATGGAGCTGGAGAAGCAGCTGATGGGGCTACAGGCCGAGCTGGAGGAGGAGAGGAGAGATCGTAACCTCGGGACAGAAACTATTACTGACCTGCAGGGTGAGGTGGCTTCTGTTTGTTACACTTTGACATTAATAAACATTTAACATTAAAATGCACTGAATAAGTAGTTCCAAGTAGTTCAAAAGCAAGACGATGTAACTTTTGAGAGAAGAAATATCTCATCCTTCATTTTACAAATGAAAAGTTGCATTGATAAGCAATAAAACGCTGTCGTTGTTCAATCCATTACAGTCAAAGGTTTTGTTGCTGCAGCTCTACTTGGCTGACCAGTAGTTCATGGTGGCTAATGTTGGCAAACTTTGGAGAAACATTACTGTAAAACAGACAATAAAGGAGTCAGTTTGCTGACTTTATAACTCATCTTCCCTTGCACTACTGTTACAATAGCTTAGCATTTTAGCTAACCGCTAAACATTATACCATAACTGTCACCATCCTGCCACAGTGGTCACTGTTCAACAAAAGTTACAATGTGTTTACACACATTTCCTGCACACAGTGGTTGGAATTAAACAATAAGCAGAATAAAAATGTTATCAAGACGTGGTTGTTAGATTTTACGACAATAATCACCACCATAGCAACCAGCCAACCATTATTTACAAGCCTTGTATATTCCAAACTTTAGTGTGTCTCTTAAAATGTTATACGGTTAGCAAAGTTAGCATTTACCAGTCAAAAGGGTTAATTCTCTGCCACAACTGCAAGTAATCAAACTGTGATGTTCATGGGTTCCTTCAGAGCTACTGCAGTAAACATCTCTTCAGTAGCAGGAAAAAGCCATGACATAACTCGGAGCTGGAGGCTGGACAGGGATATTAGATGTGAATCGTTGTTTTGGACCAGGCCTTGGGAAATATCTGGTCATAGGTGGAAACATCTGTTCAAAGGGCTGAGAGTGAAGCAAGAGGCTATGAAAGCCAAAGCCCGACCAGAGCCAGCACCTCTTGTGAGACGCTGTTTGGAAACTTAAACGTGCGCGGTCTGCGCACAGAGGTCAGAGGAGACGCATCGAAACAACAGTGTTGCCTTTCTGCTGCGATGCCTCATGCTTTTTTTTTTCCTAGTAAAACTCTCCACGTGAGTGGAGTCAGTTTAAGGGAAAATAAACATTAGGTGTGTTGTTTTTTTCGTATATTGGAGGCTGAACGTGTGCAGGAGCATTATGTAATGTCTCACCTAGGATCATGTCTGTTTCAAACTGAGTAGTTCAGGTGCATTTTCTTGTAGTTTTTGCACTAAAAGTCCTCCCATATTCTTTCCATAATTTCTTTGGTATTATTTCCATTTCACTTTTTCCATTACTCCACCTCAGGGCGTATCTCTGGCCTGGAAGAAGAGGTGAAAGAGGTGAAGTCTTCTCTCTCCAAGGTCCAGACTGAAAAGAAGCAGCTGCAGGAAAAGCTCAACGACCTCGAGAAGGTTGGTTGTCATTTCTAAATGCTAATTTCCAAAGTCAGTTGAGAATTAGAGCTAGATCACGTCGACATTGCTGTCCAGCATTCTTATAAAATAATAGCCACTAGAAACCTAATGTCTCCTTTTGATTCTATAGGAGAAGAGCAACCAAGAGATCGATTTGACGTTCAAGCTGAAGTCGCTCCAGCAGAGTCTGGAGCAGGAGGAGGCAGAACACAAGGCCACCAAAGCCAAGCTCGCAGATAAAAACAAGATCTACCAGTCCATCGAGGGGGCCAAGTCTGAGGCCTTAAAAGGTAAACAAGTAGGGGGACAAGAGTGTGAAAGATGCAGGATGGATGAAAGCGTCAGCATATGGTCAGTAGTTTAAACTGTATTCAACTCTGCTCACTTACACAGATATTGAGATACTTTCTTCTGATTGGCCATTTATCTGGCAGTTCAACCTGAGGAAAAGATACTGTTGTCAATACTGTGGTATTGAGTGCAGCTTGGATTAACCCTCCTGATGGTTTCCCTGGCTGTTTTGTTTGGTCCAGAGATGGAGCGCACCCTGCAGGAGGAGCACAGCTTGAAGCTGCAGGTGGAGGGAAACCTGCTGCAGCTAGAGAAGGACCACTCCATGCTGGACTGTGACTACAAGCAGGCGCAGCACAAACTGGACGAGCTGCAGGCACAGAAGGAGAAGCTCTCTGAAGAGGTTTGTCTTACTCTTTAGAAAAGCAAAGGTCACTTGCCAGTAGGCAGCACCTCACACTCAGTACTTGCCTTTACCTGGATTGAACTGCAAACGTCCGCATTCACCAGTACCTGCTAAAAAACTCTTTATATTAATAACATTATAAAGTTATTTTAAGCTATTTTGGTGGTGCTGTAACAATCAGTTGATTCGTCAGTTAATAGATTAATTTTAGCTCATATTTATCATGTCCTTATAGTCCATTCAAGTTTTTTAACTGATGTTCATACAAAATAAGCATTGGGGAGATGAGACCTTAGGCTTTGGGACGTTGTGATGCGCATTCGTCCTTGTTTTTAGAATTTTTATAGACTAACAATTTGGTAGAGTAATCCATAATGAAAATAATCATTAGTTGAAGCTCTAACTCCTTCAATTGTTCACCATAACTGTCAGTGCCACCACTGAAAATGCTTGTTTGTGCAGGTAAAGAACCTGAGCTTGCGTCTGGAGCAGGAGATCCACAAGCGGAGTCTGAGCCAGAGCGATCTGAAGGTGCAGAACCAGCAGGTGTCGGTGCTCCGCTCCTCAGAGAAACAGCTCAAACAGGAGCTCAACCACCTGCTGGACATGAAGCAGGTCCTGGAGAAACAGAACCAGGAGCTCCGCAGGTCAAATCCATTCGCACACACCCACACCCACACACACACGATGACATAATGAGCATGATGAATATTGTACATAAACACACAGTGCAGCTGAGTTTGTTGTAATGCTGTTGGCAAATTGTTGTGGAGAATCTCATTCGTCATGTGTGATTTGAGGACAGTGCTTTGGCTCTGGTGGGTAGTTGGCCAGGAGCAATGATTTACAGATTGTTGGTCCTGTTCCAGGGAGAAGCAGGAGGCTGGTGGCCAGCTGAAGGAACTGAAGGACCAACTGGAGGCAGAGCAGTATTTCACCGTAATTCTAACGATTTTCTGTCTTCTGTGCACCTTGTCTACAAACAGTAGTGACTGATATGGTTATGGGGCTTCAATGGGAAGACAGGGAAGAGAAGGGGTTTATTTTCCTGGCTACATCCCATATCTGTGATATGAAATTAAATTAATCTCTAACTGTCCTCCTCCAAGACCCTTTACAAGACGCAGATCCGTGAGCTGAAGGACGAGTGTGATGAGAAGAACAAGTTGTTCCACGAGGCACAGCAGCGACTGGCAGAATATCAGGAGGAGAGGTAACTGTGGGTTACTGGTTTCTCCTTTTCCAGGTTAAACACTATAACCAGAGACACTACAGCACGACAGTGACCTGGCATTTCTGATTTGAATTGATTCTAACATAAAACACTCGTCCAAATATGAACAAAACCAGAAGAAACCGAAACAAAAAGGTACTGATTTAATCCAACAGAAGACATGAAAGACAATGCAAAGACAGAGGACAAAAAAAAAGTTTTACATAAAATGGTATGCATCCACAGCATGACACTACACAGTTAACATGTATCTGTTTATTCTAAGACTGTAACAGACTTTCCAGATTAGTGCTATTTTCCCTCTGTGAATTCCTCTCGCAGCCAAAAAGGAGGACTTGACCTTTAACTGAATGAGTGCAGTTTAACAGATGCACTGCAGCCAAAGATACTGCGGACAAGTAGTTGAACTATGATGCAGTGTAACTCTCTTGCTTTAAAATCCTGCATTGACAAAAAGGTCATTCAAATGTTAATGTATGTCCACACTATATGCAGTCCATTTCTGACCGGCAGGGATTTTTGTAGTTCAAACATTTATCCAGTTCCATGAATTTAATAATACGGTAATAACTGTCCCTTCCCCTCTTCCCTCCACAGGGATTCCCTGACAAACCAACTGGAAGTCAGTCTGACCAAGGCTGACTCCGAGCAGCTGGCTCGCTCCATCGCTGAGGAGCAGTACTCCGACCTGGAGAAGGAGAAGATCATGAAGGAGCTGGAGATCAAAGACATGATGGCGAGACACAAACAGGAGCTCAGCGACAAGGAGGCCACCATCAGCTCGGTGCGGCCATTTTTAATTAAATCCAGGCAATATATATATATATATATATATATATATATATATATATGGATGGATTTGAAAAGCTATTTTTTTGTATTTTGAATCCTGTATTCTTTTACATCCATGTTTTCTAGCTTGTGGTCTTCTTTCCTGCCTTTTTGTTGCCATGTTTCTGCCTCTCTGAGCATGTTACTGCCACCAATTGTCAATCAGTGAAACAGCCTGAAACTGGCGGTGGGAAAAGAAAAAAACCCCACTCACAAAAACATTGCTCCATAGCTCTACTAGTGGTTAAAAACTCCAGAGTGTACATTTTAATTAGATGATTAACAGTTAGTTAATTTTCTTCAGCTGTGGCCCAGATATAAAATTGACCCTGATTAAACAGTTTGATTGACAACCGCTGCAGTAAATCACAGTAGCTTGGGTCATAAAAACAGTAAAAAAGCATTGATTTACTTCTGTTTTCAAATGTGCTATAGAAATTAAGTTGGCTACTGTATGCATGGATGGGACTCACCTCTTCCCTGACAACCCCAACAGCTGGAGGAGTCCAATCGCACTCTGACGGTGGATGTGGCCAACCTGGCCAGTGAGAAAGAGGAGCTCAACAACCAGCTGAAAGACATGCAGCAACGTGAGTGTCGTTTTGAATTAATGAGCACCAGATTTCTACAGGAATGACATTTCCCTCAGTCCTGGAAAATGTGTTAAAACGCTGCCTGATGATTTATGGGGAGGAGGCTGTAAAAATGTCATGAAAAGTAGCCATTAATCTCTCCATCAGGGAACCGAGTATCTAAGTGCAGAACGGCAGAATATTGGTCTTCAGAGTTGCACTATAAGTTATGGATTACTTCTGTAAAACTTCTGTTGAGGAAAAAATGTATATGAGCCCTGAATTAATATTCTTCTCTGCTATTTATACAGAGTTCCAGAAAGCCAAGGAGGAGGAGAAGCACATGAACTCGCTTAAAGTGTCCTTTGAAAGGCATCTGCAGAATGAAAGGACACTAAAAATTCAGGTGTGTGTGTCTGGGCGCCTACACAGGTCTGGAAAGCCTGCTATATTTTCTATACTTTCATACTTTTTTTTTTTCAGACTCTTATGTCACATCATTTGTTGTTAAGAGTCATTTTCAGCTGCAGGCTTGTGTTGAACTCGGGGCAAAATCATTCAGATCTGAAACAAGTTTTTTTCAGATCTATCTTGCAGCAACATGGATATTCCTGCAGACTTCCCCGTGTATTTACCGAATTCAGATTTATCACAAATAGATCTCTGCAAAGCCACGTTCGCTGTGTTTTGCTCCCAGGCTGTCAACAAGCTGGCCGAGGTGATGAACAGGAGGGAGACGGTGCGAGGAGGCCACAGAGGCAACGGGACCGAGGTGCACAGGAAGGAGAAGGAGAACAGGAAGCTGCAGCTGGAGCTGAGAGCGGAGAAGGAGAAACTCAACAGCACCATCATCAAATACCAGAGAGAGATGACGGAGATGCAGGCGGTCAGTACGCCGACACTGCAGCAACAAATGGCACAACATGAATATATACTGGGTTATACTGGGTGATACAGATGACTTTATGAAAGTCCTGATTATAAAAGCGAGATCTAGCTGGAGATTCTGTAGGTTACAAATAGACTTTAAATGACTGTGTCTGCGTGGAATTAATAAGCTTGTTAATCAATAGTGCTTCACAGCGAGTCATCAGTCACCTTTCCGGGGCCTGAGATCACGTTTAAAGCTGCTCCAGACGTTTAGGAGGAGAATTCCTTGAAAACATGCTCCCTTTATTCTTGGAACAACATATGTATAGCATAAAGATTGTGGCTCTAATCATTTAAATAGTTTGTGCATGATGCTTCTAATTTAAAAACCTCTTCCACTTAATAAAGCAGCCCAAGAAACTGAATTGTAACATAATTTCCTTTGAGATTGCATCATTGCAAATTAAAAAAATGTCTGCTGTTATGAGAGGCGGGAAGTTAGCTTTGCAAACTTCAAAAATCTCATTAGGTGGGAGAATTAATACTGTTAAAATTAATGTTTTACCCTATATTATATTCAGGGTTTACCTATATTTCTTATGAACTCTTTATTTTATAACATAAACAAACATTTTGCTTTATTTGTTCGGAAGCGTAAACAACAAAAACAGGGCAGTTTAGGGTTACCCAATGGACGTTATCGTTACTGGGCTGTTAATATTAGTGGTATTTTATTTTGGATAACAATAACAATTTTGATGCACTGCTCCTATTACCCATGAGCCCATATCCAAATTTGCTACTGGGTTGGACTGGGGGTTCAAAACATAATTACAGATCATTTGTTAAATTAACAATAGAAAAGACCTTGAACTGCTTTTTTATTGTTATTCAGCTGATTGCAGAAGAGAACCAGGTGCGTCTGGAGCTTCAGATGGCGTTGGACAGTAAAGACAGCGACATCGAGCAGCTTCGTTGCCAGATCACCTCCCTCAGCGTTCACTCTCTGGACTCCACCAGCATCAGCAGCGGCAACGACCTGGACCTGGCTGACGGATACCCAGGTAGACAAAGGAGACTTCCTCTCACACTCATCGTCCGATGATTTGGCACAAACACGTACATTCAAATGCTCAAAGCCAGTTCAGAAAGCAAATACACTTCCTGCGTTCTTCTTTCTGCCGTCTCTCTCTTCCTGAGTTCTTGCTGTTTCCTGTGTTTTCTTTTTGAGTCTCTTTGTCTCAGTTGTTTTGACCTTTTTTCCTCTTTATGCTTCTTCCTTTTTCCCCTCACTTCACCTCAACTTCTCTCTTGGCCCAGTGCGCATTACTCACTCCCGCACTTCAGAATCAATGTCCTTCACCTACCAGCGCACGCACAAATCTGTCTGCATCGACACCAGACCCAACCTTCACTCAGCTCACACTCTCTTTGACTCCGACTCTGAGGATGAAGAAGAATATGACGGGCAGGTGGAGCAGGGCCACCGTCCCCTGGCCCTTACCTACGAACAGCCCCCTGAGGCTGAACCTGCAGGTGACCCTGCATGGCGCTTCAAACCTGGGATGAAAATTAAAACCGCAACCTAACAATGGTTTATAACCTTTATCCATCAAAATATTTCCTTTTTGTTTTTTAATTTGTGATAAATCCTTTTTCCTAAATTAATGGAATTGAGAAAGAAAAACCCTCAATTCTGGTTCAACCCTGCAGAGTTTCAGCTAATCCCTCTCTTCTGTTGACTCTGTCTCTGCTGTGCTTTAATCCCTTTTAATGTTCACTGGACACGTGAATACTCACAGCTTGATGCTGGCCTGCTTTGCTCAAATTTATTCTACTGCAAAAGATGTGAGGAAACATTTTTCCAAGAGTAAAGTTGTGTGTGGAGCTTTTTTACTAAGCTAAAAAATAAAAAACTTCCCATTTTAGTTTCCACACCAGACACCTTCCATATTTTGTGCTTGAGATTCCTTATCGTTCCCAATGAATAGTCTGTCGTTGAAACCAAGTAGCAAAGCTTCCTGCCACTTGCCCTTTGGCTTTTAGCGAGGAATCATTTCCTCTTCAAGTGACAAGTGTCCGTTTAATGAAAATGCCACAGAAGTTTCAAAATGTCAAGGTGTTTCTTTTAAGTGGTTTGCATGATTAAAGGCTGCTCTCTGCTTTGTGTTGACATCTTCCTGTTTTTTTTCTTTGCAAACTAGACTCCAGGCTGGAGGGCTGGATTTCACTTCCTACCAAGAACACAAAGCGGTTTGGCTGGGACAAAAAAGTAATGTATCCACCATTATGTCTCTTATCTACAGATTTGTTTACATAGTAATCAGCATTACCATTGAGTCATTTCCCCCTCTAACCTTTTGGCCCTTGTTTCCTGTTCCTTTACAGTATATAGTTGTGAGCAGTAAGAAGATCCTGTTCTACAACAGCGAGCTAGACCGAGAGCAGGCCAACCCTTTCATGACCCTGGACATCGAGTGAGTCATTAAAATCAAAATGAACATTATGGGGTTTTTTTGCCTGAAGCTGTCAATTCCTGATACTTTGAGCCAATGTCTTTTAAGGCATTGTAGTTAAGATACAAAAGGTTAAATCTCTCTATACCTGAGTAATAATTACACTTATTATCCTGGGTCAACACTTAGCTCTTCCATCTCTCTCCCTCCTACAGTAAGCTGTTTCATGTCCGACCCGTCACTCAAACTGATGTGTACCGTGCAGATGCCAAAGAAATTCCAAGGATATTCCAGGTAATGAGCAAGGCTTCTCTTTCTGTCCCCTCTCCCTCCTTTCACGGGCTGTCAGTATAATTCAGGTGTGGGTTTTGTCAATTCAGCTGCCTCAATAAATCTTGAATGAAACTCCTCCTTTTCTTTTCCCAGATCCTGTACGCCAATGAAGGCGAGATCAAACGTGACCAGGAGGTTGTAGTGGAGCCCACGCTGTACGGTGATCGTCCCTCCTACATCAACCACAAGGGCCACGAGTTCATCCTCACTCTCTACCACTTCCCCTCCAGCTGTGAGGCCTGCACTCGGCCCCTGTGGCATGTTTTCAAGCCTCCGCCGGCCCTCGAGTGCCGCCGCTGCCACACCAAGTGCCACAAAGACCACCTAGACAGAAAGGAGGAAGTTATTGTGCCCTGCAAGGGTCAGTATGTTCAGTCAAGAGTTAATATAGAGCTTTGCTTGCACCACAGAACCAGACGTTTCTCCAGCATTAAGATGGACTACACACGTCTGGTTAGCACACATCCCAACTGCACGGAGCTGAGCAAAGTTGTCAGAACACAGAACACAATAATCTAATCATGAATTAGTAGTTTCAGCTATATATATATATATATATATATATATATATATATATATATATATATATATATACCTTCATACACTAGTCCATTAATATATCTCATCTTTGTGGAACTTTTCCTTTTTTGTATTTTTTAAAGTGTCTTTTTTTTTTTTAATTGTGCTTTGCTTTTGACACTGTGTCAGAGGTGTTGAGTTAACTTAAGATATAGTGGGCAAAATATTAAGAGCATTTTTCATTATACTGCTGTCCCATACAACACTACCACAATGTACAGCCTGAAATCGGCCACACACAAAGAAATAAAAAAGTCTCTTTAAGTAAAAATACTCAGCTCTATATATAAGTATCCTTCCTTATCTTTACCCTGTTTCTAATCTATTTAAAATTTCTTTCTTCAACAGTGAACTATGACATGTCCACTGCCAAAGAGCTGCTTCTGCTGACCAACTCTCAGGAGGAGCAGCAGCGCTGGGTCAGTCACCTCCTCAAACGCATCCCGAGGAAACACCCGACAATGAGTCCTCCCTCTGCAGCACAAAACATCCCTCCTGAAGCCACGTCACGTTCCTCTCCACGAGTCTCACCGCGACCTTCGCCCAGGGGTTCGCCTCACCTGTCGACCCATCGCGGAGCCATCAAGATCCAGCCCAGCAGACAGCAGCAGCCATCAGGGAAGCCCAGGTGAGGTTGGAGACACTTATACCGGATACAGAAAATATTTACATTTTTCACCCATATTAAAGCTCAGTTTGTTTCTGTAGTATTTTGACTGCAATGACGCTTTATACACGATATCTTCCGTCCATCTTGTTCTCAAGGTCAAACTCACTATGGCTGATATGTAGCGCTTATTTTCAGTTTTTATTAAAACCACAAAATCATGTATTTACATCCCAATATTAAGGTATGTTAACACTGAGAAAAAGATTGAATGAGTGTTCAGGCACCCTTTTTCTTTACAGTTTTTATTTAATATATTAAAACTCCAGAATCCAAAATCGGCAATTCTGTATCTGGGTTAAAAAGTTATGTTAAAAATATCATTCACACTGCCAATGGTCATTTTAAAACTGTTTACTTAGCGACTCTGGTGCCAATCAGCAGCTCTTTTGTGTCTTCAGTTCCGGCGGCCTTTTCTGAGCAGTCAGTGTCGCAAGAGAACTTGATTTACTGTAAACTGTTGTGATCAGTGTCCTTTTGCAGCAGGAATGGGGACAAACATGTTGAAAACCTTCTTACTTAAACTCCATGTATTTTTCAGTAAAATTTGGTTCTAAAAAAACTCAATCACAATTAAAACAACAAGCCTTACTAATTTGTTGTTTCTGTTGACGATTCTCATTCATGTGCAGTTGAAAAGGGCCTAAAGCTGTGGCTGACACAGGATATCGTGCTTTAAACAGGAGTCCTGAATCATTTGCATGTGCATAGCGCTGTATGCTGCATTAATGCAGCATCAGTAGCCTCCTAATTGAGTAGGAAATGGCACCAAACCATAATGGGAGCCACTAACTGTATTGGCCTTGTTTTGTTTGTTGTAATTGATTGAAGACGCTCAGTTGTCAAAGTTTGCTCTCTGCCACAACCTGACTGGCTCTCATCCTTCAGCACTGGCCCCATGCTCCGTATCATCCTCCACTGACCTTTGACCTCTTCACCTCTGACCCCACCATTCTAACGTCTCTCATACTGGGAGACTGTAAGTAGCAGAGCTTGTTGTGCCTGCCCGCCCTCCATAATGCTGTGATGCAGTGTCCATTAACCTTCCTCACATTAAGCACCATTCAGTCACTCAATTAACTACTCACAGCTTTATACTGCCCCCTGGTGAACTTAGCATGTATTGCCGTCGCGGTTTATGAGGCACTAAAGGCTTCTGACCCCTCAGTGAACCTCAAACTTACTGTTTCAGATTGCTTGAGTTTGGCCTGAGAGACTGGAGATGGTCGTTGGATGATGTCGATAATGATGATGATGATATGTTCTTCTGAAGGAAGTGAAAGAGGGGGGACAGAGGGTAACTGGACCTCTGCATGTGTGTTTGCAGTTCGTAGGAGGCCTTAATGTGGCCAGAAGCATGTTTTTTTTGTGTGTGATTTCTAAATTTAAAAATGTGTGGAAAACATGAACTCAGTGCTTGAACTTCATTGCCATTACAAGAACAGTTTGGCATTTTGAGAAATACATCATTCATTGCACAAAAAGCAGACAGATTTGGGAGGAATGTTGGACTGCATGTTTGCAAGTAAATAGTTTGTCATTTTTGGAAATACGCTTATTCGCTTTCTTGACGAGAGTTGAGGGGATACCGACAACCATATCTGTCCATTAAATATGAAGCGATAGCCAACAGCCAGTTAGCTTAGCTTAGCATAAACCGCTGGGACCTGGCTCCATCTGAAGCTAACAAAATCCAACAATAACCCCCCGTAAAACTGTGACTTTGTTCACTTTAGAGGTGCTAGCAGGCAGATGTTGTTAACTTTGAACAGAGCCAGGTTAGCTATTTCCCCCTTTTTCCAGTATTTATGCTAAGCTCAACTAACTGTCAGCTGTCTGTAGCTTCATATTTACCGTACAGACGTGAGAGTGGTATGAATCTTAAAATGTGCTTTAATATTTGACTTCTTGCAAATATGCAGACTGAGCTTATTCCCATATCTGTCTGCTGTTTATGCATTTGACTCGTGCATTGTGTGGCTACAGGATAGCTTCCTTGTGTAATATGTGTGGATTTTGTGTGGGCGTGCCTTTGAAGTCCAGCCAGTCTGTTGGTAGCATCCCAGATTTTCACATCATTTTCTCTCTCTCTCACTCTCTCCACAGTTAACCCTGGCTGATCAAAGATGTGTATTTTCATCTTTGTGGATTAAATGACGACAGTCTGGACGCAGCGTCTACATGTGTTTATTTCTTCAGGGAAGTAAACTGAAAAAAAAAATGCTAATCATGTACAGAAACATTCACAGAAACTGGCTGTCGTCATGAGAACTGGGACTGTCTTTGTCATTTTAACAAGAGGAAAATGAGCAGTATTCATGTTAGTGAGATTTCATCAAAAAAAAACGAAACCTCAGCTCAACACTCTGTGATTAAAACTGCCTTATTTTATAATCATCATGACAAAAACGTGGACATTTTATTCTGTCAGATGCTGTGACTCACATACTGATTTTGTGTTTGTGAGGTGTTAGGCATGTGTGTGTGAACATTTGTATATAGGATTAAGAGGTCTGTCTGTGTATTGTAACACAGAAAGTGTAGCTCATAGCATATGATTGTTTTATTTTTATGGATAGAAGTCAGCAGCACATTATACAGTATATGCTTGTCCTGAAAATGAATACAATTTTACGGATTCGAAGATTTTACATCATTATGAGTCTTGATTTTTTGGGGGGCATATTTCATTACACAAAGTAGATCCATTACAACGTAAGACAGAATAGTGTGAATTGAACAGAAACGATGTGCCATTCATGACAAATTCAAATAAATTCTGTTACCCTGAAAATTAATACATTTTTCATTCATTGTTAAAAGTCCCACGCGTAGGATTTGTCTCTATATAATATACATTGCAGGCAAAAGAAGGCATGACTTACAGCCTTCCAAAACAGTTATTTATTTTGTGCCTTGATGTTTCATTTGAAAGCCTTCAGTTGGGATTTCACACAATAATTCCCCCTCGAGTAAAACGTAGATACTGCATCAAAAGCAGCAGACAGGCGATGAATGAAATAGTTCAATGAGATTTTCTTGGTTTTTGACATTCCTATAACATATACAGCACATAAATACAGTAGGATGCTATTTAAATGTATATTCACCGCATGTCTGCTCGTCGCTTAGCTTAGCATAAAGACTGGAATCGGGGGAGAAACAGCTAGTCTGACCCAACCATCACCTCTAAAGTTCACTTTGTTCTTTTATACCACATTTGTTGCACTGAACCTGAATTATTGGTGTGGATCTTATCAGTTATATCTTTATTATCTTATATAAAATCATAGCAAATTATGAGGTGTACATTGTATAGTGATGAAAAAGATAAAAAAGATAAAAAAACACCAAAAAAGACAGTGAGACTAATATAGAGTCTTGATTGCATATCACTGACATTATAAATACAGATACGTTATAGGAATACTGTAGCGATCCTTCAGAGGTGTTCGGTCTTGACTACAGTGTATTTTAGGAGACTCTTTGAACTATACCAGAATAGGTCTGTCTCTATCTTGCAAGTACACGTGGAGTGAGTGGGCTTGACTGAAATAAATCTTTCAGAACAGCCTAAAGCCAACTGGCACTCATCATACATAATGTAGTGGTTCATCATGTTGCCCATCTGCTTAAATCACATTTCATACCGCAGGTCTAATCCATTCTCTCTATCAGCTGTGTGACTGTGTGTTCTGGTTAAATTAACATGAAACCCACTGTACCTGCCTGCTGAGTCGCCTGCTGTGACCTCAGGTGGCCCGCAGCCCTCGCCCGCTGTTTCCCCTCCTCATCATGAATCAACATTTTATTCTGTAATCTCTAATCATTTCATTTGCATTTTTAAAAAAGGATGTCTCTCGTAGTGGTGGTAAGTACACTTTCTCAAGTACTGTACTTAAGTACACGTATTTCCATTTCATGCTACTTTATACTGGTAATATATAATATAGGGGTGTGCAACTGTGTTAATGAAAATAAGCCATTTCTATAAAAGTAGCATTGCTTAACTTCAAATAGATGCTGTATATTTCATAAAAGACCAGGGAGTCCCAAGTATTTTTGTTGCTCAAACAGACTGACAATAAATTCTGTAACAAGCAACGTTCAAAATGAGTGTTTGTTGCCTACGTGACACGTTTCTTTAAACAAGACTCATCAAATAGATATGTTTAGATGACAAACTAAACAAAGGCATGTACGAGGACAGCTGCGTATTATCTTGCTGTTTTCAACAGCCGTTGTAACCACGACAACAACAGACGCATTCGGCTGATAGTCACCAGTTAACAGGGTCCCTCATTAATCCGAAACACCTGCACAGGTTTCACCGTGCCGTCTCACCAGGTGAGATATGTCGTGCTATCGCGGTACTTAATCACTGTTCTACGAATGGCCAAACTTTTGTCCAATTTTCCTTATTTCTTATGAAATCCAAATGTCTTCCAAACTTTAGATTTTATGGTTCACATTAAACCGTGTCGGTTATATTTTGTTTTTACTTTGCAAACAACACTACGATAACTTCCCTCTCGTAACGCGAGAGTCTCGCGTTTACCTTTCACCTTTTACAAGAGTGGAGTCGCTGTGCAGAATTACCATCAAAGCGTCAATCAGCCGATTTGTAACTTTAGATTGGGGCCGTCCTCTGGTCCATGGTACATTTAGATCGATCCCTAATATAATAACACTCACACTACTGCTTTATCAGTGCTTTTACTTTTGATATACTCGATGATATACTTAATACTTTTACTTAAGTAACACTTTTCAACCTAGGACTTTTACTTGTAATGTAATGGAGTATTGCTGCTTACTGAAGTACAGGAACTGAATACTTCCTCCACCACTGCTTTCTTGTCATATTCCCTCAAGTTAATATGGGCAAATATTGAAACAGATGTATGTGTAACCACATATTGTAGTGTACTTGATGTTCTAATAGATTTTTTACCAAGAACATGTTGCACTCATGACTGTTTGCTTGTTTAACCCTTACTCTGTTTCCACTGTTTTCCCACTATCTCTGTACATCCTTTGTGAGGCTCTAACTTGCCAGTAAGTGGATTGAGGTTTTTTTTGTTTTAGTTCATGTCTTTTCTTGAGCTGACGAATAAAATAATCACTGCAGCCTTACTCAACATGGCCAAAATTTCATAAGTCTTTCCCAAGGTCATGTTGGAAAAAAAAAAGATTAGACCATTATTGATACAATCCCCTCACATTTTGACTTTTGCTTGATTTTTGTTTTGCTCCGTTAGACACTTATTGCCAGTGGTGGAATGTAAATAAATATATTTGTCTAAGTACTGTACTGAAATACAGTTTTGACATTTGAATTAGATTACATTCAACTGTATTGTCATTGCACCGAGTACAGGCACTGAGACAACAAAATGCAGTTTAGCATCTAACCGGACGTGCAAAAAGCAGTCAAATGCAGAGTAATGTACAAATGTATAGAGGTAAGATATAAATAAACAGTAAGGGGAAGATACGAATGGGCTAAGATACATACAGTATGAACATGTGCAGCAGTAAATATCATAATTTTACTCTGCTTTATTTATTTGACAGCTGAAGTTACTTTACTGGTTAAGATTTTACATATAAACAATATGATCAGCTTATGAACTATAATGCGTCATTATTGAGATAGCAGTATAATATAGTTAAAATTAGCTACCACAGTAAAGTCCTACTTAAATGTGAATGCATTAATAATAATCCAATGTAACACTCATAGGGCTCTTTTTCTTCCCTTTTTTTTAATACTTTGAGTACCTGGTAATACTTATTTTGAATGCAGGACTACTTGTAATGGAGTATTTTTACATAAGTAAAGGATATGAATATTTCTTCCGCCACTGCTTGTGACATCAATGTATTTCTGCTTTGCTTACATACAATCCACACAACAAGCTAACAAATGGAGACACATTTTCCTCTTCAAATATGTTGGTAGAGTAAATTAACTGTTTAAAATTCAAGGTGTAAGATAGGGCCTTTATTGACTTTTTATCTGGCCTTACAGGGCTTACTGCTATATAACTTAAAACAAACGTTTTGCCTCTATTTTCCTTTCTGATTAGGAATTTAATTAATTCAAATAAATCAAATCAGTTCATTTTAGATTGATGATCATGCATTTTCACCTCCCTCTCTCCTCCCCCATATTTAAAAGATTCAAAGTACAAAACTTAGTTTATTGATACAGTGGAAAACAATCAGACAATCGTAAACTTCATATGCTCACTTTAACATAGACATCAATCAGCAATTTCTAGCAGAACTACAGTTTTTTTATTCAATAAACCAACATGAACTAAGTTTCCAGGTTTTTGTACTTTCCCTGCAGGTTAGAGTCACACACTCTGTTGCAACTGCCTGTCCTTGACGAAAGACTGTGTAGGAACAGGTCCTTGTTTACTCAATAAGTAATGATTAGATTGGGGTATTGGGCTCCCCAAATGACTCAGTAATTTGCAAGTGAACGCTGCTGAATCTGATTTAAGGAGCGGTCCGGCTTAAACTCATCCAACTAGAAAACAACAGTAAGTTTTACTTTGTTACGCATGCTACTGAACATCTTGTGCAGAAACTGGAACATGATTTGTGGTTTTATTTGCAGTGGTGCAATACTTCAGCAGGATATTTAAGTCCTGTTTTCCTCCTCAGTTTTAATTCTCTGTGTCCTTCCCTTCTTGTGTCGTAGTAATGAAGTCCTGGTGTGCCCTTGCTTTCCTCTGGTTGGCCTTTTTGTGCCATGGCACTCTGTCCTGCCCGGCACTTTGCAAATGCTACCTCAGAAGAGCTGAGGTGGTCTGCAACGAGATTCCCCTGACAGAGTACCCCTCCGAGGATCTCCCGAAGAACACCACCATGCTGACCATCCAGTTCACAAACATCTCTTCCATCTCTGAGCAGCATCTAAAGGCCACACCCCTGCTGGAAGGGCTCCACCTGTACAGCAACCACCTGCAGAACCTTTCCTCTGATCTTCTCCGAGGCGTTCCTCATGTCAACACTTTGGATCTCACAGGAAACAAACTGTCTGACCTACCAGTGGACGTCTTCAGCCACGCCCCGCTGCGCAGCTTGGTGCTGAAGAATAATCTGATTGAAAAGGCTGATGCTGAGTGGCTTCCTGATAACAGCAGCCTCACCTGGTTGGACTTATCTGGGAACCGTTTAACGAAGATCCCGAGTGCTCTGCTCCAGAAGCTGCCCCACCTGGAAAATCTGGATCTTTCCAACAACCGTCTGGAGAAGATCGCTGCAAATTCTCTGGACCAGCTGACCAAACTTGAGAGACTAAACCTGCAAAACAACAAGCTAGACACCCTGGATGCATCTATTCTTCAGAGTGCCCGTGACCTCACCTATTTGTTCCTCTCTCGGAATCAGCTCAACAAACTCCCCCAAAAGCTTTTTCAGGAGCTCTCTCAGCTCAAACACCTGAGTCTGGATGACAACCAGCTGACGCACATCCCTCCAGGTTTGCTGGACCCTCTGGACTCCCTGGACGAGGAGGGGCTGGACCTGACCAGCAACCCCTGGCTGTGTGATGGAAAAGTGGAGTACCTCTGGAGGTGGCTTCAGAAGAACAAGAAGAAGGTCTTCCTCCCAGAGACCATCGTATGTGCCAGACCTCAGTCTCTGGTGGGGCGCTCAATAATGTCACTGACAGAAAGTGAACTAAACCTTCAGTCTTAACATTTTCCATCCTCATACTGGTTATTGTCTGATATGGTAATGTCCCAGTTCAGCCTGTCATAGCTGTCTTACTGTTAAATCACTGAAACAGTCTGTAATGTTAATGTATCATTAAATATGATATAAGTAAAGAGATCTGTTAAGAATTTCTGTCTTTCTTTGACTTTAATTGCAGATAAAAATGAGTTTTGAAAGGAGTTTGACATTTTAGGAAATGCACTTTGTCGCTTTCTTGTTGAGATTTAGATGCAAAGATCAATACCATTGTCATGTCTCTATGCCAAATATGAAGCTACAGCCCAGAGACGGTTGTCTAAGCTTAGCACAAGGACTGGAAACAGGGAAACAGCTAGCCTGGCTCTGTCCAAAGGTCATAAAAACAGGTAAAAGGTAAAAAAAAAAGAAACCCTCTGAAGACCCTGTAAACCAAAACCTTTTACTCTTCGATTTTTGTGCAATATAATGTGATAATTAATAATTGATATAATGTGTTAATGAGCTTTAGAGGTGCTGTTAGGCAGATTTTTGAACAGAGCCTGGCTAGCTGTTTCCCCGTTTCCACTCTTTATGTTAAGCTAAGCTAAGCTAATCAGCTGCTGGCTATAGCTTCATGTTGAATCAACAGACATGAGAGTGGTATCAATCAAACTATTCCTTTAACAGATTGCATGTTCTTTAAATGGAGAAACAGAAATAATATGTGATTATAAAAATGAATTAAAGGATTAAATCAAACAAAAAAATAACACATGCGATTTACAAATCACACTTCAAATTAACATATTAAACCATTGCATAAAAATCTTCTTGCAGGAATGAAAAGAGAAAATATTGATTTGTGTGTGGCAACATCTTTACTTTTAGAAAGTACAGAGACAAAGTAACCACTCACCAGATGACGAGCTGGTTTTGTTTGCTTGGTTTTGTTTGCCTCTTGCAACATTTTGTACTGACTCACTGCTGGGAACGAATACACTCAGCATTGTATAAAACCCAGTCCGTAATCAAAAACAGGGAATTCTGCTGTGCCTTTCAGGTAGGGTTACACATTTATGATCACATTTTCACAATGCAGTAAATATAACTTGTAAATACCTGATAATTTGTACTTAGATTATCACATTTTCTTAATATCCTGTTTGAATCTGTCTCTTTCTGCAGCGCTTTAAAGATGAACTTGTGGATACTCCTGACTTTCACTGCACTGGCTGAATGCCGTTACCAAAAAAGGGGCGCCCACTCGTGCCCAGATCTATGCTCCTGTTCCTTTCCACCCTCAGGTGCTGAGGTGGTGTGCAGCCAAAGCTCCCTTACACATTTCCCTGTAAATGGTTTACCCTCCAACACCACCGGACTATCCATCCAATCCACCAACCTCAACAGGATTACAACCAGTCATTTGAATGTTGTTCCCCTTTTAAACAACCTCCAGCTGTATCACAACAACCTGACAAGCCTTCCTTCAGATCTACTGAAAGAAGTTCCTCACTTGAACACGTTGGATCTGACGGGTAATCAGCTGGTTCATCTCCCTCCAAATGTCTTCAGCCATGCATCACTTCGAAGTCTTGTGCTGAAGAATAATCTGTTCGAAAGAGCGGATTCTGAGTGGTTTCCCGACAACAGTAGCCTGACCTGGCTGGACTTGTCTGGAAACCGTTTAACAGGTGTACCTGCTGCTCTGCTTCACAAGCTGTCCAATCTGGAGAATCTAGACTTGAGTGACAACAATCTTCAAGACCTACAACCTGACGCCCTGAAGCACCTGCACCACCTGAAGTCACTGAATGTCGCCGGAAACAAATTAAGCTCCCTGAAACCTACAATCTTCACCCACAACCTCAAACTGTCCCAACTGTTTCTTCAGGAGAATCGGCTCCGAGAGCTACCAGCGACACTCCTCCAGGGTCTCCAACATCTTGAACTTCTGCTGCTCAATCAGAATCAGCTGCAGCATTTCCCCTCAGGGCTGCTGGATGAGAGAAAATCCTCTTTCCAGACGATCTTAACAGGAAACCCCTGGGTGTGCGATGAGAAGATGGAGTATCTGCGGAAGTGGCTCGCTGCCCATCCTCAAAATGTCATCTTTTTGGAGGAGGTGACGTGTGCAGGTCCTGAAGCTCTTAAACACAGACAAGTGGTCTCTTTAACTGACAGCGAGATTGGACTTCACAAGATTCAAAAGTGATGAGGAGCGGCCGTTACCCTCCATATTCCACTAAAATACCCTAACCCTAACCCTATGTCAAATTATAAATTATGCACATATATTCCACTGTATCAAAGGCTGAAATAAAACTTTTTGATTCATTCTTTCATCCAGCACTGCTTCCTTATGATCTCTGCTTGATCTCTCCATTGTTTGGATGTTGTCCAGCCCACTGGGTGGCGTAAGACACTCAATAAATTAAAGCAATGAACTGAACAGAGTGCAGCTCATTTAAGAGCCAATTTACTCAGTAGACCCCAGCCAAAAATGTGTTCAAGCAAATCTTGATGTTGATGTATTGTGATATATATTGATTTTTGTTTTACTATCTGTGAGGCACATAATCTCAAGATAAATGAGCCTCATTCAAAGTATGGACAAACTAGATTAATTAATCATGTAGTATTTAATTATATCACACAGAATCGCAACAAATGAAAGCACTCTTCTCTACGTCCTTGATGTGTGTTTTTTAAGATTCTTGCGGTGAACGTTTACTCCAACAGATCTGTCTCACTTGTTGGTTGCATCACAGATTGCAGCATTGTTTCCTTCGTGCCTTTTTGTTTTTAATGATGTTGAGCATGTGGGAGTGCGTGGGCAGTGCAATGGCTGAGTCTTCCAGCTGACCCCTTCTGGATGTGTTTAAATATCTCTCTTTAAGTCTCTCTCTCTCTCATAGTGTGTATATATATATATATATGTGTGTGTGTGTGTGTGTGTGTGTGTGTGTGTATCTTCTGTATGCCCACACACGTCTGTCCTCAAGCCTTGATCACTGTGAGTGCACCCCAAATGTAATTTATAACTCTTATAAAATATAAAACATTGCCCCCTCTAGAGGCTGTTACTTATGAAAATTAAACCTTGTTTGTGAACGCTCCCTAAAGAACTTTGATGCATGTCTTTCATTCTTCCTCTCTGAATTGTATCCTGGAGGTTAAAGGTTGAGGAAGTGGGTTTGCTGCTCCTCATTTCTAATCCCGTCTGGATTTAAACATCTGTTTTGGTTAAAGTGAACAAAGGCACTCTCCTCTACTTTAACAACTACTGCTGCTCTTTGGGCAGGACATTTAATCTCCATCTGCTTCTGCAAACCCCCCCCCCCCCTCCCCCAAAGCTCTGATGTTAGTGAGTGTGTAATGGTGGGCAGGGCATTCCTTAGATGAAGGAGGATGAGGCTTCCCTTCCCTGATCGGTGTGGAGGAATGAAGCCTGCTCTCTGGCTCGCTGCCGTACTGCCGGCTGATGATGACTGACTGACACTGAAATCTGAACGGTCACAGGGAAAGTTTTCATGCACTTGAAAATGACTGTGGCCTTTCTCACTTGGTGTTGTAATAATGGAGATGCGACCGTTTTTGATAGCTGCTGATTAGCACATAATGGTTCACTAATTACTTAACATTTTTGCCATAATCAGCTGTCACAGAGTGTCTCTGTATATTTTCAGGTAATAAACTCTTTAAAGTCTTTGTATTTTATGTATGTATTTATTTTATTTTTTTATTAAGTGTTGTTTTTTATAGGAATTGAATTCCCTTAATTTTGTTTCCTTTCTTTCTTACTTTAGTTCTGCACCAGTAATAATTTTGAAAATCATTTCTCATACACTCATCATTTTTACTCCACTATGTTTATTTAACAGCTTTAGTTACTAATTACTATGCGTAAGATTGTACATATTAAATGCCTTATAAAATATTATGCATTGTTAATGAACTAGCCGACAGTAAACAAAATATTTACCTCCTCCAACATTAAAATTCTGCTTGCTTATACCTGTAATAACGATCCTATAACATAATAGCACTCACAAAAGTGCCATTGTGCATTATAGTAAAGAGTATTTTGCTGATAATACTTACTATGCTTAACTAAGCTAACCAGCTGGTAAATGGGAGAGGTATCAATCTTCTCGTCTAACTCTCGAATAAACGTATTTCCCCAAATATCTTTTAACTTTTTAAACCATTAAATCAAAGACATATAATAATGTTTTTATATTGTAGTATTGCTACTTTGGCTTAAGGATCTGAATATTTCTTCCACCACTGAAAATTTGTTTTTACTCAGCAATTTAATCATGTTTCACAATACATTCAGCCATGTCAGCCACCCTGAGAACAAGTGTCACTACAGGACGGTCAAACCAAAGATTGTGGGTGAAAGTACAATTAATCACAAAGAAAGAAAATCCCCAGACAAAAGTTTCCCCTCTAATGAAACACATCTGCTCACTGCAGCAGCGCCCCTTTGTTCTTCAACCTTAATATTTTGCAGGTCAAACTCACCTTCTTACGTTATGTGTGTTTGAGCTCATGCTGAAATAAGAAAAAAGGTGGTTAGACTCATTAAAAGCTTACCTGAAGGCGGGTGAGAGGAGTCACACTGTGGGTGCCTTCAGGAGCTTGAGGCCATTACCATGCAAGCACTTAACAACAGTAAAACACTCCTACTGAGCCCTTTATCAACCTTCCCACGCTTTTTACTCTGGATTGACAGTAGTTTGTTTATGCCTCAAACCTGTGCATGTTCAGGACCAGCATGCATTGCAGTTTACAGCCCTCATCTAGCACATTTAATCAATTCTACCATAAGCAGTTGAAGGTGGCAAGTGTGGAAAAAATAGCATGATCCCATGCATTAACCTGCATCTTCATTTATCATAATCCTACAGGCATTTTATTCATCTCGTTTGCCTGCTCATAAATCATTGTCCTACTTGACAACATTAACATGGGGAAAGGAATGTGCTGTTGCCTTTGTGCATTATCTCATTATTGGCGAAGAGAACCCATGGCGCTTCCCCGACTATGTGATTGGTTGTTGTAAATGGCCTCCTGTGCTCTCCAGGGAAATGGGCTATTAGGAGGCTCTTCCTCGATGGACGCCGTGTTTAACACCCTGCCACAAATCTAGGCGAAATTTTATTGCGGGAATAAAGGTTTTGCTGGAGGCACCCTCAATATCCCCACACATACAGACAGAAACCACATGGAGAACACATTCAAAGAAATATAACAACTATTTATCCATCAAAATCTCCATTCACAGATGAAAATGCAGACAGAAATGGGATAAATTGTAGTTTCAACTATATCAAGATGACGACAACACAAACTTAATGGAAACAAATGAATGGAGGACACAAAGCAGCAGCGATGACGCATGTTAAGAGAATAGCGTCAGCTTATTGATGTTGCTCTTTTTTTCTCAGCCAGAAGTTGTTTTTTGGCTTTTAGAGTAGAAAAAAACCTGATAAGACTGTTGATGAGATGGGAGGTCAACCTGAGTCACCACTAGCAAAGAGGACAGACAAGTCTCAAGTTTCTGATTAAGGGGTTGCTTCACCCAAATTACAAAATACATATTTTGTGGCATCCAGCCATCCTGATAGTCTTTGTTTATTTACTAACATAAATACTGTCACACCAGTACAATGGAGGTGAATGGGATTTTGTTTGTGGTGCAAACTGAAAAGTTACATTCATCAGCACTGGCTGGGGCAGCGGTGGAAAGTAACTAAGTACATTTACTCAAGTCCTGTAATCAAGTACAGTTTTGAGGTACTTGTTTTTTACTTGAGTATTTCCACTAGTTTCACTATACTTCTACTCCGCTACATGTCAGAGGGAAATATTGTACTTTTCACTCCACTACATTTATTCGATAACTTTACTAGTTTAATAAAAATATAATCAACTAGATATCCAGCAGTATATGTGATAATTAAATTTATGGGCCATTTTGCATAAGGAGTACTTTTACTTTTGGTATTTTAAGTATATTTTGATGGCATACTTTTTACTTCGATTCACATGCTGTTGAACCAACCATGCACTTTGTTTGAAGCATTTTGACCCTTTTAGTGTCCCTGTTACTCTGGATAAACCACAGAACACACTGGAACATAGCTGGAACTACTTTCTACTGAAGACATAGTGCCTATAATAAATGGTTGACACTGTGTTCTGTGTATTATCCAGGGTAATGTTTTGAGGTGGAGGAAATCTCAGAAATTGATATTCCAAAACCTGGGCTAAAACTGTCTGTATGGATAGATACCCCTAGCCTGAAAATATATATTTTTGTGGCCACAAGTACCAATTGTGGGATTTCTAAAAACACTTAAATGTAGTGTAATGGTACAAGTATAAAAGAGTCATAAAAGTCAATGAACTGAGCCAACATTAGCTACTCTAAGCTACTTGTAATACCAGACCAAACTAGGTTGTAGGAGCATAACCCCTGAGTGTATTGTCTTGAACAAGACTGTTTTATCGCTTATGAATTGAACTTTTCATTTGTAAGAGGACTGTGTTATTTCTTTTTTTTAAAAGTCGCATATTCTCATTATAACACCACCATTGTGAGATCCACATACAAGTAGACAGGTAGACCCACATCTGTGTTTTTTCATTAGCCTGCCCTCAGGAAACACAGCAACTTTGATCTCCCATTGACATGCTCATAGCCTCCTTAAAAAAAATTACTGACAGATCTTAAACTCCTCCCTCAACTTCCTCCGTTCTCATCTGACTGAACACATCGACTCTCTGTAATTATTATGTATATATTCCACTGCAGCGATGCACTGTGTACGATCCCTGCAGCTTTGATCTCAGCCTGCTGTAAGAGGAAAAATCTGTCTAGTAGATACTCACCACCATTCCTTCTGTGTCTTACTCTGTAATTCTTCTGTCCAGGGATGGCAGATTGATCTGTAATCACCCACAATGACCCACACGGGGGACAAACGGGGCTGAGGGGGTTTAATTACCTCCAAGCACAAAAGACAAGGACACAGCATTCGATCACTGTTTGACGTCTAAATCTCCTCAATGACTCCTCACATCCTTTGCCATAAGTTTTTTATGTCGGCTCACTGACATCCTTTCACACTGAGCTCATATGGATTATCATCAGGCTCCATCTGTCCAGAGGGGCTTTATGCAGTGCCTGTAACAGACCATTCACCTGTTGTTGGGGCGGTCGACGTGGAGCCACGCTGAGCCGCCTGTAGCCATCGAAACTGTTCACAGCATGTAGAAACAAGGGCAAGTCTACTGAGGGGGAGATCATGTGTCACTGATGAGAGTGGAGAGGGGGTCAGGCCAGCTGTTTGTGGGGGCAGACTGAGATGAAGTAGCAACAAGAACAACTGTCATGGGCTGTGGTGTTCATTTAACAACTTATTGATTCATGCATTTAATAGATCTCTGCCTTAGTAATCAGTTATTCAGGAATGTCTGCGTTAATTATGGAACTGGAGCCAGGAGCCTATTAGCCTAGCTTAGCATTAAAGACGGGAAGCAGCAAGCCTGTCTCTTTCCAGTGCTCAAACATATGAATACCAGCGCCTCTAGAGCTCACTAAATAGCATGTTGTATCTCATTTGTTTAATCCGTCCAAAAACTGAAACAACTATTAGCTGTTTAGCGGATTCTTGGCTCTGAGCAGTAACTTTTTGTAGTCTCCACTGGTTACCTGGCACCTTTAGAGTTGCTGGAAGGCTGATTTGTTTACCTTCAGACAGACCCGGTTTCCAGTCTTTGTGCTAAGCTAAGCTAATCAGCTACTGGCCGGAGCAATTCATCTACTAATTAACTACCTTTAATGCAGAGACATGAGAGTGGCCCCCTCATCTACCTCTTAGCTGGAAAGCAAATAATTGTATTTACCAAAACACATGCATTTTGACAAGTTTCTCCAAACATCTCCGTTTCAGTAAATAACTATACAGGAATTCTGCATTTGTCAGTATTTAACTACTATATCTCCAGCATTTCCAAATGAATACTTTCATGCACTTAATTTCCTGCGCACATAATATCTTATGTTGCTGTTTTGAAAGCAAACGCCTCAATATAGAGTTCATATCATCACATCACAATAATGCAAAGCTGTCACAATTTGACATATGGAAGATGCATGTTTGAGTAATTCTGTGACAGAGATAAATGTTACATCCCAGAGGAGTTATAATTCTGATGACACCCTCACTAAATATTGTTTTTATGACCTGTAGCACTAAATTAATTGTAATCATTGTAGCAAGAAACTGCAGGACAAGGATGTTCCACTCCATAAAACATCATTGTCTCTGAATGAGATAATCAGCAGTGGCAAGTGCATCGGCAAGCAGGTCAGATCCATCACTGCGGCTTTGGTCTCTGAAGGCCAATTTCCTTAATTAGATGTCCAAACATTTATCAGCAGAAGTGACACAGGGCCACTAGTACATGGCTGATACAGTGAAATTTGCCCTTTTGTAAGCCATTTTTGAAGTGGGGACCATCAGTGAAGGGCATGAACTAAAGTGAGTGAGAGGAAAGAAAGTTGTACCAGACAGTAAACATAACTAGTCATAGCTCTTTATTATGCAGGCAGTGGCACACAGGAGAGCGGTTTATTTGTTTTATGTCTTGCTGTTTATAACCTTCTGATTAAATTAATTTGCTAAAAAAGCCATGCATCGGATGGATTGATTTTTAAATAAAATGAGGCGGCTTTAACAAGCTTGGGCTTTTGAACAAATTATTTGAAGCCGTCAGTGGACACAGTTTTCAAAAGCCCAAGTTCATCTGGAGACTGTGCTTGGCAGAAATGTGAAGGTTATTATTTCAGACTGCCGAGGCCTGATCAAAGGAGTCAGCACAGCAGTGCAACTCAAAGCAGTGCAGAGCCACTAAATGACCATTCAGACAGCACAACACATTATAGTGTAACAACATGGATAAATACACCGGATGCTGACTTTTATTGAACAGAATTACACTGGAGGACCATCTGCCCAACAGTGGAATGTAAAGATGGGATTTCACATATTTTCCTGCCCTCAGTGAAGTTGGTTCAAACACAGCCTGAGGGAAATAGTGCTGCCTCACTCTTGTGACCTTCACAACTAGTTGAATCTGTATTTCTTTTCTTATTAATATTTTGAGTTTAACTTGCATGAATATTTAAAAAATTTGCTGACATGGGAGGACCAAAAAAACATTCTGGTCGTTATACTACAGAGCAGGAACAAGAAGGTGGTTAGCCTAGCTTAGCATAAAGACTTGCAGCAGGGGGAAACAGCTAGCTTGGCTCTATCCAAAGTGCCCCTCAAAAGCTGAATAATTAACATGTTGTGTCTCGTTTGTTTAACCTGAACCCATACAAAAATGTAAAAATTACAATTTGTAATTTTAGAGGCATGTAGTGTAACTGTTCCTCGACAAACAACCACCAAGCTCTTCTGTGCAGCATTTTTGTGAAGAAGTCACTGCACATGGATGTTCACCCAGTTCACAAATTGTTATTTTTACATTTCTGTGTAGGATGAACAGTGTGTTAATTAGTCAGCTTCAGAGGTGCTTGTAGGCAAATTTTTAAACTTTGGACGGAGCCAGACGGGCTGTTTCCCCCACTGCCAGTATGCTGAGCTAAGCCAATTGCCTGATAGCTCTAGTTTCATATTTACTGTACAAACATGGGAGTGATATCGATCTTCTCATCTAACTCTCGACAAGAAATAATCATATTTTTCAAAATGACAAACGATTACTTTAACACTACAGTGGCAAATGGAAAAATGGATCCATCTTCAAAAGCTCTTGAGATATAACGACTATGAGCATCTATAAAAAAAAATATTGATTTAGTAGCCACAAAACTTTTCTGGCCCTGAGAGGTCTGCACAGGTCATGCTTAAACCTCAACTGTACTTTAAAGTTTTAATTTTCAATTATTGAGTTTCAGTTTTAGTCAGTTCGTGTCGAAGAAGTATTGGCGTATCTGACACAACTATATATATATGTATTATATATATAACTTAATACTTTTAGAAGCACTGTATTATATAACTAAGGTCCAAAGTGATAGGAAACAGAACAAACATATTCACAAGCAATGAGCTATAATATAGCGTTTGAATTTCTTGTTGCACTCGGGCCCATTATGCAGGTTAATCAATAACTAATGCTTCCACATTAGGCTGGAACAATAATTAACAAAACCAATATAGTATAATGAGAGAATATAACAGATTAAACTAATATAATGAGTTCATAAACATTGTGTTGCTCCCCTTGGTTTACTGTATAACCGATAGATATAATCAGACAGGTATTTTCCAGAAGAGAGGATGTAATGTCGGCTAACTCTCCCCTGAGCCTTTATGCACAGATACTCGGCTTGTTCTTAGAGGAGCTGGTTGAGGGCAAGTATGTCAGTCAGCGTATTGAGTGTGAGCCACCACAGATGTTTTTACTGTGTTATGGTCACATCACCTCCTTGAGGCTCAGTATAAACGACAATGGTCCAGAATCACCCGGTCTCTATACATAAAACACACCGCAACCCCCCACCCCCATAACAACCTGTCTATAACTTGCCTGTCAAATCTCAACATACTGAGCTCACACTCTCTTTCTTCTATATTCTTCTGAGGTGAATGCTTTTCTGGACGCTGACTTAAAGGTTTATTATGTCTACTGAGACCATATTTTGCAAACATCTATCACAGTTATTTTGCACTCAGGAGTCTCCCCAAGCATACATCTTTCTTTTCATTAAAAGAAAAGGTAAAAGGTAATAAACTACTACTGTAATCCACTGGGATACTTAACGCTGATTTATATCAAATGGTGGGTTCACACACACACACACAGAGTATCAGTACACCCATAACTATCACTCAGTATTCTCCTGCTGCTGTCCTCAAAGAGATACTTAGTATTTGCAAACCCTCATTCAACCCTCTGCAGGAGTGAAAACTTTGCATCAGACCCTCTGACGGGAAAAGAAACTGACATTTCCACGCAAATCACTTTTCTCATATTGCATTTGCAGTTACAGTTTCCTTTCCATTTTCATGAGTCCAGGGTAATGTAGCAGTAAACAGCAGAATCAATCTTCACTGGTCAGTATTTAGTTTGCAGAGGCACAACTGTATTGATTTCAATGTTTAACACTTTCCATTGACATCTTGAAAGGTTTTCGCATAGTCAGCTGCGAGGCCATTTAATAATGCATTTGAAACAATACATTGATTGGGCACAAGCTATGTGATTTTTCAAATAAAAGTGTATTATATTCAGCTATTTCTGAACCGTGTTCTTATGATCCCACAAGGGCAGACGTGATGGTTTTGCAAGAGAGCATTCTGCGGAAGTGTGGAAGAAGTGTTAAGGTTTGGGGGGGGTACGGAAACCATTTTTGCAGGCGGGTTGAGTGGGTTAAGTGCAGCATCCTATTCTGCTATTTTGTAGAAGGTCATATTTAATCTATGTAATTATTATCATGCAATTTTATGCAGCTCTCTGCCTGAATCAAAGTGCCCTAGGGTGCACCTACGCAGCGTTTTAAACATTTCTGTTGAAAAAATGAAACTCATTCAGCACACTGTAACGCTCCTGGTGCATGTTTTTCCTCTTCTTCTGAATCTGACATCAGGGAGATTACCTTTTTCCTTCTCCTGCAGCTGAAAATCTCTCTCAAGCTGAGATAGTGCCCAGAGGGGTGGGCTGTTAAGCCACAGCATTATGCACACACATTCTTATTCAAATTAATGTGTTTGACCATCTTCTGCAGGATATGAATCCATTAAAATATCCCGTTTGATCCGTTTGAGGTTTGACATTATCTGCTTTTAGTGAGAGCAATATTTCATCCATGATGTGTTGTTTTGGTTTCTTCCCTCTTTCTTTACTTTTCTTTTTTTTTCTCTTATTTGTAACATACTTGTAGTCTGATGTCTTTGCCTTTGGCCTTCCCACATATCAGATGTCAGTCTACAACTTTGCTTACTCTGCTTAGACTCAAACTGAAATTTGAATTGGAAAGGTGAATCAACAGCTCTCTTTTCCTATTACAACCACTTTTTAACAGTTGTAAAATGTCATAAAACAACAATAAAGAAACAGCTCTTTAGGGACATACAAGAACAACATGATTAGCTTGAGAAACTTCCATTTGTCCGTACCATTTGTATACAGGCTACCTACAGGGTTTTCCCTATTTTTAGACTGAAGACGTGTGTAGAAGAAGATCCCCGTCCTTAAGGTCAAGGGAGAGAAGAGCAGGGAGAGGCAAAGCGGGGTCTCCGTGTGTTCGTGCTGTCAACAAAATGGTTGGGTGTAACTCAATACCAATATTCCAGTACGTCACCAGAAAACAATCAGAGCTGGGAGTCAGCTGGATAGGACACGTGAGTTTCAGGAATCCCTTTGACTACTTGAAACAAACACAGTAGTTGTACAGTAGTGTGCAAAGTATCTGAGGGTTCAGGCAGAATGTCATACTGTGTTTATTTAAGCATCCAACAAGCAGGATCCATGATTTAACACTAGATTTAATGCACACACAACAGTATGATAGTGAAACACTTTGCCTTGTTAATCATTCTTCTCCACTCTCACCGCATGCTGTGCAAGTTGTGGAATGAAATGTCAGAAAATGTAAACGCCATCGGAAATAAAACAGAAATGCAATTTAATTATCAGCTGAAGACATTTCCTCAAACAAAACACCTACACAGATTTAGAGGATTTAGAAAAACCTGTGTTGCACACACACATGCATCAGACTACTTTCTCTTTATGTCGGCCTGTCCACCGTATCTTCAGAATTGTTGAAAAAAATGGATCCATCTTCAAAAGCTCTTGAGATATAACGACTATGAGCGTCTTTAAAAAAAAATATTGATTTAGTAGCCACAACCATTAGCTAGCTGGAAATTCTCACAATAATTGTGACTACTTTTGTGAAGGGATAATGAGCACCGTTTTTGAATAAATGCTCAGGAACACCTCCCAATTTAAACACCCACTAAATGCCACAGGTGACCAACATGTGGGTGTAAAAATTGATGATTAGCCAGCAGATCACAGCAGGTCACAGTAGAGAGGATCACACATGGCTGTGGGTACATGGGTAAAGGAGTGTGTGTGTGTGTGCAATTATTTGTGTGCACTTGTAGGTAGGCGGCGGAGAGGAGGGGGGATGTTTGTATATGGCAGTGTGTGTGTGTGTTCCTGTAAATCTAAATTTGAACGTGAAGGTGCATGTGTATTTGCATGTGCATCTGCTGGAGGAACATTGTTCCGTTGCACAATGCGCGCCTTTGACATTCCAGCTCCACCTGTCAGCATGTACAAAGGCCTTTCTCCCAGGCTTTGACATGTGTGAATCTGCTGCTGGCCAGGAGAGATAGCAGAGTCCTCTATAGGACTTGTGTGGGTGGACAGTCTGCAGAGTCCTGCCTGACCTCCTTCATGATCTTTCTTTCAGGCTGCATAACTTAGACTGGAGCTCCGTGGAAAACATTACCGGAAAGGTTGCTAATACTGAATCAGTGCCCTTTTACTGATCAAACAAACGGACATCTTGTCCCAGTGATTGATGCAGACACCCTGTCAGTAAGGCAGCAGTAAGATGCATCACTTCAGCCATTTGTCCAGGATTACTTTTAGCTAATACTTTTGGCTAAAATAATTACTTTTTGCTCGCTATTTAAACCATTGAGCTAAAAGTAGGCTAATGGATGAACAGTTGAAATAAATGGTGGAAATATCCAGCTTCTGACACTCCAAGTGGTGTTAGTATGAATGTATAGTGTAAATAACATCCAGTTTAAAATCAATTCAAATGACCACATTTATATGAAGAGTGGTGTTGCTGAAGTTGAGTTGATTTGGGCTGTGGAGGACTATCAGATTTTAAAAAAGGTTGGGAAAGGATGAATAGATTTAGTTGAAAGTTATTCAACTTTTTTCCACTGCACCATTTCATTTTCAGGCTACCTTCTGCTATTAATGCCCTCGTCTTTTTCTTCATATGCCCCATTTTTGGTGGGAAAACCATCACTGTTTTTGGGAACGAGACAAGTAGTCAAGACATTTCTGACATTGCTCATTTCATTGAATTTCACAAACTAAGACTGGGCACAGGAACACAATCTTGACATAAATCATCCCTCCAGGTTGCAACAAAATCAAACTGCTGACATCTCTGAGATGTACTGTTTCAATTGAATATGTCAGATTTTAATTATAGCTGCCCTACTGTGCCAACTAATGTAGCTATTTGTGCAGCAAGTTTCATGTCACTCAGACTAACGGTGTGGGAGTTGAGACCTTTCAAACTGTGAAAATGTAACCTTTAAGTACAGCGCCCATTAAGCCAATTTAGAGCCCATTTTCAAAACATGGGACAGCGTGAAAATGCATCGTCCTTTCATTCCTTTCATCAAAATAAGAGCAGTAATGCATGAAGACACACTTACCAGGCAGACACTGCCCTATTAATACTCTTACACCTTCTATTTATGTTGATAACCTGCTGGCCTGATAATGCATGCCATTTTGATGAATTAATGAAGAGAAGAAGTCCTCATCTCATTATTTATATATTCTATTTATATATTCATCACAGTTCTTTCTTTTCTACTCAGATTTTCAGGTTAACTAGCCTGCACTCCGTAAAAAAACAAAATTTGAACTGCGGCCATGCCCTTTTTCTTTTTTCTTTTAACCTCCATCCATTTTTTTTTCTTTTTGCTCCTTCCTCCTCTCCCCATGACTTGGTGGTCAAGTTATTCCCCTGAACCTCTGGGGAGGAGCAGAGTGGTGATGGCTGCTGCAAGATTTAAACCCATTATAGGAACGTGACCTGCAGCCAAGGAAGCTTCTGAGGTCCCGGTGTCGGTTACATGATCCTATCTGCAGCCCACTGACTTTTAACATTCCTGCACAGTAGAGGGGTTTTATATCTCATATATTACCTCCCAATCATACAGTGTCAGTTATAAAATTACACTGATGCCAAGAAGATCACATAAACAGCCCTGATAATATGTTGCTTTTATATTCCCTACCATACCCATCACCTTTCTCCAGACCTCACTGAAATGTATGTCATTATGAGTCTCTATCACTATTAAATATTAACAGTTTTCATTCAGTGATGCCTGTACATCCTTCATTAACCTATCACGGGATGACTACATTTCTCTTTTCTCCTGGAGGAGCTGCCAGTCTTTATTATTAAAAACATTCATTGTGATATATATTTCTGTACAGAGGAATATGCTACAATGCAGTCTACAGTATGAGTGTGAGGACTGGGGATGGGGGGTGTTATATAAGAAGCCTACATGGGGGAATCAGTGTACTGGCTGTTCAAACAGAACCCCATCAGCCTACAGGGAGTCACTGCGCAGAGGCACAGCTCATCAAGTCAATATCTCACACACATATGTCGCTTTAATAGGAACAATTCCTCAAATGCATTAAAGGTCCTTGGAGAGCATTACTGAGGTCCTATTATTTCTACGAGGCTATTTACAAGCATGTCTCCATCGTGGTATCATTAACCCTAAATTGTGCAGGCTGAGTTTGAACAAGTCAACAATGAATAATTGGTTTGAAGTTTTGTTGTTGTTTATCTTTTTTTGCAGAGTCTTTCCAGCTGATGCAGGGTCTTCAGTGTTCATGAGATGAAATATTCAGTGGCCTCGGCTGTACTTTCAAAACTTGTTTCCATGCTGGGGGTCTGGATGCCTGCCCCTCCCCTGGGATCCTTCAGTAAGGGAATGTATGTGTCGCTGTGACAGGAGCGCATGGGGTTGTCCCACACCCCTGCACCGCAAACATGTTTATGGGCGCCGGGTGCGGCCTCCAGCTCGGCATTGCCGGAGCGCAGTGCCATCAATTCAATCTCGTGCTTGGCCGCAGTCTCCAGCACCTGTTGCTTGTTGTAGAACAGGACAAAATTGTTGATGATGGGGTGGATGGGCAGCGCTATGGCGATCACCCCGCACAGAAAGCTGATGGCCGCGTTACACCGACCTAAAGTGGTCTTGGGGTAGACGTCTCCATAGCCCACCGTGGTCATGGTGATCACAGCCCACCAGAACGACTGTGGGATGCTGGTGAACAAGGTGTCCGGATGGTTCTGCTCCATGGTGTAGCCCAATGCGGAGAAAAGGAAGACCCCCACGCCCATATACATGAGGAGCAGTCCGAGCTCTTTGAAGCTGCTCTTCAGAGCAGATGTGAGGGTCTGGAGCCCAGAGGAATGTCGTGCCAGCTTGAAAATGCGCGCAATGCGCATTATGCGTAAAGCCTGCACTGCTTGCTGCACGTTAGCCAGCTCCATCACTCCTGCGCCGAGGGAGGTCAGAATCAGCACCACGAAGAAGGGCATGATCGCCATGAAGTCGATGATGTTCATGAAAGATAGGACGAATTTTATTTTATTTGGGGAGGAGATCAGACGCAGGAGGTATTCAATAGTGAACCAGCCGATACACACCGTCTCGATGACCTCCAGCGTTGGGTGCTCCAAGAGGTTACCCTCCGTGTCCTCCACCTGCAGGTCGGGGATGGTCCCGACACACATCACCACGGAGGAGATAAGGATGAAGATGAAAGAAACTATGGCGATTATGTGCGCAGGCAGCGAGGACTCCGGCTTCTCCATCAGCCTCCAGAGGTACATCTGGAAACGCTGCCAGCCTCCTGCAGACGGATCACCCTCTCGGTCCACCAGGATAGTTTTCACTTTCTCTGCGATCTCTGCAAGTTCATCCTCTACCTCCTTCAGGTGACATTTACAACAGTCATCCAGAAAATCAGAGTCGATTTTCCAGAACTCCATCTCCTTCATGAAACAAATTGGACAGATGCCTCGTTTCATGTGAATCTCTCCATAATAATACAGCTCAATTATACACTTAAATGCTTCGGGGTCTCTGTCAAAGTAAAACTCTCCTGTGTCAGGGTCGTAGTCGTCACATAGTGAAGATATTTCTTCAGAAGACTTTAGTGAACAGTCCACCAGTTCTGCCAGCCGGGTGTCCGGGTAGCGATTCAACACGTCCCCATACAACACCTGTTTCACCCCGCCGATGTTAACAACAATCTCTGTCTCGTCACTGGCTTCAGAGCCGTTGCAGTCTGCATACCGCGTCCTCTGGATCCCCCACATTATGTTGACAACAAGTCCGCCACAAAAGAGCCCAACTGATCGAGGTTTTCACACAACTGTGCTGTCAAAGTAAACGCAAGTCACCAGAAGCTCTGGCGCTGTGCGTAAAAACCTCCTAAATCTTCTCGTTTCTGCGTTTTAGTTGAAAAAAGAAATGTTTCCTCAGAGGTGACCGCAGCTTGGAGTCCTCTCCCTTCAATACAGCCGTGCTTGGTAGTGAACAGTGCGCCTGTGCGCTCCGAGAAAGTTGGCAGTGAAGTGCGCGTAATGTCAAGTACGCCACAATCAAATGACACGACTTCCGGGCATAACTTTCAAAACAAAACGCTTAGTGGGTAACTTTTTGTTGTTGTCACTCCCTTCACGCAATTTGGGCTGCTGAGTAAAAAAAAAAAGTGTTTCTTTAGCTCCAGATTATCAAGCAGTTAGTAAATGTCTGAGGTGTCTTGTCAGTGGTGGAAGAAGTGACTAAAGATCCTTTGCTTAAGTCCAGCATTCAAAATGCAATTTAAGTTAAAGTAGTTACAGAAGTATAATCTGCTATATGTATCCCACTGAAAGTGCCAGTAATAAAGCACACATATGAGTGGAAATGCATGTAAAATCTTAATCTCTAAAGTAACCATAGCTTTCAGATAAATGTTGTCAAAATTGCAATAGTCCCTTTTGAAATGTAGTGGAGTAGAACTAAAAAGTAGCATTAATACTCAAGTGAAGTACAAGTATCTCAAGATTGTTCTAAAATTAACTTCTTAAATTACATTCCACCGCTGCATTACATCTAATTAAAATCAACAACTGCTTTATTCCAGCTGTTGCTATAAACACTCTACTGTCAAAAACACACCTGTCTCATCAACCAATTGAGTTTTTGTTGTTGTATTGTAACTACAGTTCTCTATAATATTAAATCAAATGTAATCTTACGCGCAAGCGACCATAAACTTGTCAGCCTGTGCTTTTATTTCTAAGGCTTTCTCCGTGTCTTCCGGCCGTGCTCTGTCTGCCTGCAGTTGTCTTGACGCAGCGCAGTGCAGCCAGGCGCAGCGGATCATAAATCTCAGCCGCATGTAATGAATTGAGAAGTAGCAAACAGGGAAATCAGGGACACGCACTCCGCTGGGTTTTGGTGGCAGCTCGAAGCGCAACAATTAGTTAAAGGTAATCGATCAACAGGCAAAACTACTAGCAACCTAAATCATCCCTTTTTTTTTTTTTTACAACAATAGCCTATAAAATCTTTCCCCACACCTAGACGCATTATCCATCATCCATTTTGAATGTATTATAGGATATCACCCAATAAGCCAGACGGAAAAGACTCAGGCTAAGTAACAATCACTTCATCTGAGAGAGAATATGGGCTCTTTGAATATCAGCCTATTGTAAAACCGTGTTATAGGGCTCTTTAGTGATGTCAAGGGATCGTGATGGTTGGGGCTTACATTACAGGATTTCTCAGGCTTTCAAATATAAATTAGCAGAATAAGATTTCTTCCAACTTGTAGGATACTGTGAGTTCAACGGAACTGTTCTGCAGTAGCCCAAGCTGAATTATTGATTAGCAGACAGACCATACAGCGTCTCAACAGCACTTTGCCTTGTTGTATGTCTCCACCTAGTGACAACAACCTTCACAACACAGTAGCCTAAAGGCTTTTATTTTTCTGCTTTAAAACAATGGCGCAAACCACTGAGGATTGGAGTCCATTAATAAGTGATTTAAAAAAACACACGAACAGAACAATACAGTCCAGTGCTTGTGTTATAGACCACTGTAAATACTGAAAGCAAAAAACTTCTGAAGTAAAACCCTCAATGCAAGTCAAACTTTCAGAATTTGGGTGCTGTTGTTGATGCTTTATACTTCACTACTCTTCAGAGGGAAATGTTGCACATTAATATGAGGCATTGTTAAAGATTAAAATGCCCAATAGCATATAAAGCAGTTAATTAGCTCCTCTGCAACTGGCTACAAAATTAAAATAATGGTTACACACTATTGCATCAGTAACAATAATCCAGTATTATCATTATTATATATTATATATATCATTATATAGTACGAACAAGGGCCATTCTCTTGTATAATAACTACTTTTACTTTTGAGACTTTACATACATTTGACTGACAATACTTCCTGCTCTTAGTCTGTATTCTCAGGTTTCATTATGACCCTATCGTAGTTATTGTATATTGTTCTCATTATAAATATGTATATGTACATGCTACACTTCTGCATTATTATTAGACTTGTTAGACTGAGTCAGCCTCGTCAAATTTGTTTGCATCTCCTCTTGGTGGAGTTACATGTTGCCTCCTTTCTCTCCACGCAGCGCCTCGTCTTCAGTGTACCGTCTATAAACTACACGGCGCACGCTGATTGGCCGAGGCGCAGCGTCGCCACCGGCGGACCAATCAGCGTGGGCCACGGTGAGATTTTTCGATCTACTTTTGAGGGAGACGCAGCGGCAGCAGTCTGCGTGTGTTGCTAACAGTGGAGACGAGCCGAGAGCAGCTAAAACCATGAGACCGCTTTTACTTGGTGAGTGACAACAGCAACAGCTTTTCTACTTCTATAAAAAGTAATTTTTGTGAGTGTGTTAATGTTAGGTGTATTTAACTGCCTTTTCGCTACTCTGGTTAGCTTAAATAGCTAAGTTAAGGTGTACAGAACAGTGCCAGGCCTCCGTTATCGTTGAAACAATGAATTAATAAACGTCAATTTCACTTGCTGTTACATAAGTTTGCATCACTTCTGCTTTTAAACTGTATTTAAGCAGGTTTACGATGTCCTATCGGCTGGCTGGACTATTTAATTGAACACATTTGAGCATGCATTGTTGAGAGTAAACCTTTTTGTATCTTCTCCTTCAGGAGTGTTGGGCTGCTCCCTGGTGCTGTCTGTCCAAGCCTTTTACTCATCCAGTGATGATGTTGTTGAGCTCACCCCCTCCAACTTCAACAGGGAGGTGATCCAGAGTGACAGTCTGTGGCTGATTGAGTTTTACGCTCCCTGGTGAGTCCGTGTAACTTTAATGGCCATTTTTCATTATAACAAGTGTCTTCAGATCAACCTAGTTGTGACACAGGGACCTTAGTTTCAATACAAGCATCTTATATTGACTCAGTGACGCTTGAGTCGTCTGTTTGTAACTGCCCCTCCTCGCAGAAACAATAACCGTATGATCTGAAGAGACTGTGGAGAACTCCTCCTTGGGTTAGAGTGCAGTTTCACAGATCAAGTTCATTTTTTTTAAGCACAGTCTCATACAAAATCAAGTGCTTTACAGTGAGTTCAAAAAAGGAAAAAAACAAGTTTCAGCATAGTTACAGTCAGACATCATGCATACACAACACAACAAACTAAAAGCTAAACTAAACAGGAAATTATTTGTGCCAGATTTAGATTGAAATCTGGTAATTTGGAGAAATCAGCTGTCCTGTGACCCGAGGAGTCTGTCAGGTCTAACTTTAAAGCATGTCAAATATATATTCAGGGGCCAGGCCATTAAGTGCTTTATGTACCAGGAGGAAAGTCAATTCTGTAATGAAAAGTAGCCAGTGGATTTGTCCACACCTATGTAAATTCTATGTAAATGAAAGGTGTTCAATATTCACTGGATGTGTTAACATTGGATCCTTTGGTTCTGTGGTTAATAGGAGTGAAAGGTGCTTGTGATGTATTTTGAACACATTCAGCAGCCCTGTACAGAAGGATATACAGGGATATCTCCAGATAAAATGAAATGTTTTTGCACTTGAATACTGTTGATTTCTAACTCATGAAGTGTGTCTGTACTGTAAAACTACATTATTACTAATTTCATCTTTTGTTCCTCCCTCCTCCCTCACTGTTTATCGTCACAGGTGTGGCCACTGTCAAAACCTGACTCCAGATTGGAAGAAGGCAGCCACCGCCCTCAAGGTAACTCAGTCACTCAAAAAACAAACAAACAAATAAATAATTGATGAAATGTTTTTTGTTTTTTTTTTTCATTTTACTGCTTTGCATCATTAAAAACCAGAACCAAATAGACAACATTGAAGCTATATCACGATAATTAAACTCTAGCTCACAGCTTTGTTCCACCTAAAAATAGTTTCTAACTGTGAGAATAACAGCAAACAGAGACGTGAGACATGGGCAGATATGGGACTGTAGTCAAATATTAATGAATAATATTAACTTTGTCCTAGATAAAAAACAACTTGCTGTTAATTTCATGGAATGTGCACATAGTTATCACTTCTAATATTATTTATCTACAACAACATTCTGTGTGTGTGGACAAATCCTGCATATACATAAGTAACTGTTGCAGTTGGTCATTGACATGCTGACTTCCAGAGTCAGCATACAAAATGTTATGTAGTAAAACTCGAGACTGCACACTCCTCAACCTGTTTGTTCTGAAATCCTTCAGGGTATCGTCAAGATTGGTGCCGTAGATGCAGACCAGCACAAGTCACTGGGTGGTCAGTATGGCGTCAGAGGTTTCCCTACCATCAAGGTCTTTGGAGCCAATAAGAACAAGCCAGAGGAGTACCAAGGTACAGACAAAACCACTGCACCAAACTGAATGTGAAGCTTTGGGATTTTTGAATTCTTTGTCCACCCTGTTTAAAAAGCTTTTTTTTAAAAAGATAAATATAACAATTTTCTTTTTTGGAAACTTTCCGACTGCTGAAGTCATTGCGAGGCAGACTTTGAGGTTTTGTAATCAAGTGTTGTTTTTGGCTGCAATGACTGACCTCTGTCTACACCCCTCAGGCGGACGCAGCAGCCAGGCCATCGTGGACGGAGCCATGAACGCTTTGCGCACTCTGGTGAAAGAGAGGCTGAGCGGCAAGTCTGGCGGCCCTGGCTACAACAAACAGGTAGATGGTGGTAGTGAACCCGTGCTGAAGCTTTTTGATGCAGTTATTTTAAATTGGAAATATCAAAGGCTTCAGTGAACATGGTTAAGTAACTCTCAATTGCGTTCCCGCAGAGCGGTGGTGGCAGCAGCGGTGGCAGTAAGAAGGATGTGGTCGAGCTCACTGATGACAACTTTGACAAGATGGTGCTGGAGAGTGATGACATTTGGATGGTGGAGTTCTTCGCCCCCTGGTGTGGACACTGCAAAAGGTGAGTTTGGTACCTGACAGTCTATAGGAAACTGTGAACAAGGACTCATTAGGACAAGAGAAATGAGATATCCGTCTCTGAGATTTCTGCCACCCCAATACTGCAGAGGTACATGGAATTTTGTTTGTGCTGCTCAAAGCACTGAAAAGTTGCAAAAACAAAACAACAGTGTTTCTTTTGGGAAACAATGTCCCAGTAAATCTGGATAATCCCCAGAGCTCACCGAAAACACTTAAACTATTCCTTCAGTAGAAACTAATCGCTATCAAAACTGTTCAGTGAGATCTGAGATATTTAACCATGTGAATCCAGTTAGCAACACCTTTTACCTTTTTTAGCAACAGTCAGTATTTCAGAAGCACATTAGTTGGGGTTTGTGCAGGAATCACATTAAAAGAAACAATGCACACTTATTTTGAACTGTGAATTCTCTACTGTGGATTTAATTCTTGATATCAGTATATCATCGTCAGTTTTTCTTAACCATCGCTCTCTTCTGTTGTCAATAGCCTGGAGCCTGAGTGGGCAGCTGCAGCTACAGCTGTTAAGGAGCAGACCAAGGGCAAAGTTCGCCTCGGAGCTGTTGATGCTACTGTGCACCAGGCAGTGTCCAGCCGCTACGGGGTGAGTAAGAATCAATAAAGTTAATGTGGTACGTCGGTGCACAATTCTGGTACAAACTAGTGTACTAGTAGACGCAAAACAAAAGTGTGAACCAGAACTGCTCAGTTCAAACACCACTGCACAATAGGATACAAGGTGGGAAACTTTGGCCACAGCTGCTAAGCTTATCCGGTTTTAGCCATTGTATAAGTTTAACTCAAATTAAATAGCCACATTAGTCGGTGAACATGATAATCCACCAGACACTAAGCCTTGGGACAAAAGGGTTTATCTGCTTTGCACATGCCTGCTTGTGAAGTTTGAAATGTTAAGTGTCAAACATGAAATGATTTGTATAAGTCTCTGCTTATACTTACATGCTCTTCTCACTGGCATTGGACATTGAATTATAGTCTCTGTAGCCTTTTAGTAGAATAAAAGTCAGACCACACTAATTAAATCTATGCCTCAGGAATTCTAACTTCAAAGTCAAAACTTCAAAATGGCAAATCGTGAGTTCTCCTATTAGTGTTTCTTTTGATCTTTATTTCTTGCTCCGTGTAGCTGTAGCTTCTTCATGCTGCAGTCACATAAAGAAGAGCACGGTGTAATGATCCAAAGTAAAGTCTTAAAGAGGTCACCTCTTTGAAGGATTTCTTTGTTTGACTGTCTCCGAAGACTAAGTACAGTCATGAACAAACACGAACAACTAATAACATTTCAGTTTAAGCAGGAAGTGCAACGTCGACTAGCAATTGTCTTGCCACTGGATGTCACTCAGACGTATCATATCATATAGAATAATTACAAGATATCTTTTCTGTACTGCATCCAGAGTTAAATATCAATATGCAACTGAATCCAAGGCAACTATTCAAAGAACTGAGGCAATTTATGCGTTTTGTGTGTATAGGTCCGTGGATTTCCCACCATCAAGATTTTCCGCAAAGGCGAGGAGCCCGAAGACTACCAAGGAGGCCGCTCCCGTGGTGACATCATTGAGAGGGGTTTGGATCTGTTCTCTGACCACGCCCCTGCTCCTGAACTGCTGGAGGTCAGTACACTTGTGTATTTGCATTATACATTCATGTATGGAAGTTTATTGCCGGTATTAGATTAAATCCAGACCAGAAGGGAGATGATGCTTTTTGTATTCTTAAGTCATAAACCACAAGAATATCACCTTTTTTTTTGTATATTTTGTTTCTCTGTTGCTGAACAAAATAGTGATTCAACCTATAATCAGTTCACTAACACTGTAACTTTGATTGTTTGAGCATGAGCAGTGACAGCTACCATGTCTGACCAGACAAATCAGAGAAATTCAACACAAAATCCAAAACGCTGTCACACTCTGTTGCACAATAACACTCTTGTTACCAAAATTAGACCCAAACAGGAAAAAATAACATCTCATGGATCTCAGAATTCACATTAAACATTGAATCTGTGTGTATTGTAAATGTTTCTCAGATCCTTAATGAAGACATCTTGAAGAAGACCTGTGAGGACAGTCAGTTGTGTATAATTGCGGTCCTGCCACACATCCTGGACACAGGTGAGACCAGACACACACACACACACACACACACACACACACACACACACACACACACACACACACACACACACACACAGACATCTGACTCTGAACATGTTAAATAGAAATGTAACCTTAAAGAACACTAAATTAAAAATGGCTAAAACTGATGTAGGGTTGCACTGCGTTTATATCCTTTATTATTCAATAGCTAATCAAAAGCTGCAGTACTGCTAGTGTTGTGTGTAGATTCATCATAAGACCCTTTTAATTCTTGAATCACTCACTGTCCACTGTCCTCGTGTCTCAACAGGCGCAGCAGGTAGAAGCGGCTACCTGGAGGTGATGATGAAGATGTCTGAGAAGTACAAAAAGAAGATGTGGGGGTAAGGATGAGAGACCAATGTGGGTTAGTATTTGTATAACTAATTACAACTGTGACTAACAACCCGCTTTCTCTTTGTCAGCTGGCTGTGGACTGAGGCTGGAGCTCAGATGGAGCTGGAGGCCTCTCTGGGTATTGGTGGATTTGGCTACCCTGCCATGGCTGCCATCAACACACGCAAGATGAAATTTGCTCTGCTCAAGGGCTCCTTCAGCGAGACTGGCATTCATGAGTTCCTCAGGTCTGTTTTTTTTGTCACCATTACAAGAATCAAAATTAACATGCTGCAGAGTAAGCTGAATGATGGCACTAACTCGGTTCATCTTCCCTTCAGGGAGCTTTCTGTGGGCCGTGGCTCGACTGCCACATTTGGAGGTGGCGCCATGCCCAAGATTCACGCTGTTGAGCCCTGGGACGGCAAAGATGGACAGGTGAGTGGGAGCATCACAGTAGCCTCAGTCAGAGAAATATCTTGCTATTCGTACAGAAGAAGGCAGGTTTGAGTCCTTCAATCTAACAGTGATAAGCTGGGCCGACGTTTTTATTAATTTTATACGTTGCGTTAACTCATACTGCACGTTTTACTTGGCCTCTGTTGTACAAATCTAAGTCAAGACCTTTGGCCACTATTTAAAAATTTGGGGCTTAATATGTAGTGTCTGCTCGGCCTAAAACATGAGTTGAACGTTTTCATGTGTCTCTCCATCTTTGCTTACAGTTTGCCTTTTTATTTTTTACTCCTTGTCAACCGCAGCTTCCTGTGGAGGAGGACTACGACCTCAGTGATGTAGACCTGGACGATGACTTTGAGAAGGACGAGTTATGAGCCCAAAGGGGTGGGATCTGATCCAGATTGGCTTGGTTGGATCTGGTCTGGTCTGGTCCTGCGCGACCCGCCTCCCCTCTCCTGTGGACGAATGGGAGGCCCGGTCGCCCAGTTACTGAAATACTCCAGAAAAGACGCACGAGAGACACCTGCAGTTTCTCACACCATCTTTGTCAGTCACACAGGGGACAGGAGGGAGGGGGGCGTGTGTCGTGTCCCTGGAGTGAACTCTGCCTCACATACCTGCTGAACGTTAGAAGCTGCATATTTATACAGCCACCGCCAGCTGAGGAGAGGAGGGAGGAGGTTCTGAATGTGGCATTTCTGTTGTTCGTTCAAGGCTTTTTCAAACATTCCCCTCTCCCCTCCTCAGCCACCCTCAAGCACCTATTTTAAGATGTGGACTTGTCAAAGTAACACTTCAATGTCCAACCTGATGTGACTTTTTTTTTTTTTTCTCTTTTTAAACCAGTAAGTGTGAAACTTGGTGGGTTTGCATCATATCTGTCCAGGACAAGGGGATACTGTGGGACTTCTTGTGTAGATTTTTCTTACACGACTTTATTTCAATTGTGTGAAAACAAAACAACATTTTTGTTACAAAAATAAAAAGGAATAAAAACAATCACGGCCTCCTTATTAACGTAAACTGCTGCAATATCAGAAAACGCATATCACCGAGCGCATGCAATACCAAAGGCATGTAGAACTTGTTCAGTACAGCCACTTGTTAAGCTGCAGTTGACATCCTGAACAACAACAAGCCTTTTTTTCAACACCATTAAGTTGAATCAAATTATACAAAGTGATGTAATTAGTTTCCTCTTAGTGTAACATAATGGGAGTCATAATACTTGCCAGCACATAATCCAGTCAGTATAAATATATGATATGGCACTTCACTTATGGACAACAGGTAAAAACCATTTCAAGGCAAGAGAGCTTTGGAAAAGCATAAACACAGAATACCTGAACTGAAAGCACGTCATAGTCCACAGTAAAAGAGCCACATTGACGAAAGAGAAGTATCCATTAATGTAAACATTAAAACATGGAGTGTTATTAAATTGAAAGGATTCTCTGTCGAGGGGGGTGTGATGACGGCCGAGCCTCTACCAGGTTAACAGCAGGAAGCTGGATGGATGTGGGTTTGTGATTGTGTTTTAGAGAGCGTGCATCTGTCATTGTCTCTGTCCTTAGAACTGACGAGAGGCTCCCTGATCCGACTGCAGCAGTCTGACAATGGACGGGTCGCTCTTGGCACCTTTGATGAACTCCTCCAAAGACAATCTACCTGTGAAGCAGAGACCAAAAAAAGATTCACAGCCAGCAGCAGTCAAACGTGATGGAGGAGTGAATCATGCCGCAGCAACCACCCACCAAAATCAACAGGAAAGCTTCTGATGTTCCTTGTGAGCTGACAGTATGTGGCAGTGAATCTAATCACGGCTCCTGGCCCACATAACATATATTTTAGGTAAATTACAATGAATCGCCATTGACATTTTTATGACTGAAAGATCGAGTCATTCAGAGCTGTCAAGTCACATCAACCAGCAGGTGATGCTGTTGTGCTTTTTTCATGTAATTCAGGAATTCGTTGGGGGTATTGATTCGCACTTTGACAAAAAGTAGGGAAACACTACAATTGTTTTATTTGCATTTATGTAAAGTAACAGTAACTAATTTTAGTAAGTAATTTCTAAGAATTAATTTAGAAATTCCTTTAAAATTAATTGGTACACATAAAGGCTGGCCATAATAACATATCTGCAAAAAACATGCAAAAGTATTAAAAGTGATTAAATGTTTTAATATGTACTACAAATGAGCTGCAATGGTATATTAATTATTTTGTTATCATTCAGCCATCCCTAACAATGCATCCTTGCACTATTTTGATATTTTACATCTCACTTAAGATTTTCACCCTGTCTTTTACACTGCAAGTAAAAATAAATGTTGGAAATAAAATGATGCGCTAGCATTAATAAAAAGACTCTGCAACAGTACATCATAATTAGTTTAAAAATAACTACAACTTTCTGGCACACAGCATCTAAATTACATGCAAAAGGAGGGTTAACTGAGTTTTGGTGGATTTACCCTCCACTGCAGCTGTAGCCGTAGGCCTGGTCTGTGGTACCTCGCCATGTTATAAAACTTAAGCCTGAGACACACAGTTTGACCTTCTAGTTGAAAACACACTGAGCTGCCCACTGCCATATGAATATTAGCTCTAAATATCTTACAGAGACGTGACGTGTCAAAGACCTTCAGAACAGTAAGTGTAATTACGTACGTATCACATGGGTATAGCATCACCTTTTCACACTAAATGTCAAACCACTGGCATCGAGGTGGCTCAGCAGGCTCAGGCGCAAAAGGCTGTTAATGATCTTGTGAGTCGTGTTCGTCATGTTGTTATGTGAAATCCTATTTCTCTCTCTGTCTCTCTCTGTTGCCCATCTTCCATATTTCCTCTAACTCTCCAAACTGCTTGGTGGTGTATAAAGACTATTACATAACTAATCTTTCATAATACGTCCTAAGTAGCTAAGCCATGTTAGTTCCCCTTTGTTTTTTTAAAAGTTTCATTCTGAGTCACGGAGGACCAGAATACTCATTAAGCATCTATAAAAAGTACTTGGTAACACAGTCCCGATGTTTAGCCTTTATAAGCAGTACACAAATAAATGGTTTATAATACACTACAATGTAGTTGTAAGCAGATAAGGACATTTTATTAGTGTTTATTAAAGTATGGTATTTGTCAGCAATTATAACTAACTCCTATTATTACACCTGTGTTTTACTATACTGTCATTCATGATCTGTTTATACACCAGCCTCCACCTATGGGCGCTCACAGAAGGAGTTATAGTTGTTGACAAATACATTAATAAACACTTACATCTGCTTACAACTGCACCAATTATTAAAACACTAGTCTTACCATCATTATCAATGTCCATCTGTCTGAAGATCTTATCTGTTCTTTTCTCTGGTGTCGATTCATCCTCAGGCATCTTCATCACCGATGACACCATCTTGTAAATTGCCTATAAAAGGGGGGTAAGGACTTTTGCTGTTATGTGCGTATTGATTTGGTTGGTTGTCTGTGTGAAGCTTTTAGGCAGTGAAGATGAAAAATAACATATTCGTTGTGTGTTTTGTCTGAATGCTTTGACCTGTTTTCTGTTGCTACCTGGTGATGATGGTGTTGTGGCAACTAAAGCTCATCCTGCTGTTACACTCACTGCAGTGTTATGTGTCTATTTGTGTCTTCTAAAACTGTACACGTTTCAGATCATGTAAAGGTCTGTGGCTTTGAAGAGAAGAAGAGGTTTTGCTGAAAAACAGAGGGCATTCTACAGCAACAAAAGCACTGATGCTTTTTTTTTTTTACATTCATTTGTATCCACAAACACAGCGGACTGAGCCAATATTGATACGTCCCTGCAGGCTGCTCTGCTCACCATATTGGAAGAGTAAATATAGCCACAGTGATAAGAAAAAACAGAAAGGGCTGCCTGCATCCATGATGTGAGGTGAAAATACCTGATGAATTCAGACCTGCAAACAACTACTAAAGCTAAAATGCATACAACACAGGGAATTAGTGCTGCAACAATTAGTGGATTAATCAATATTTGGCAACTGTTTTGATAATTAATTGTTTCAGCAATTAATCGAGCAAAAATATTTGCTACTTTCTTTGTCTTTATGTGATAGTAAACTGAATATCTTTATCTCTTCTTGTACTGTTGGTCGGACAAAACAAGTCACTTGAAGACGTGACCCTGGGATTAAGGAAATTGTGATTTTTCACTATTTTCTGACATAAAATGTGCGAAATCCCAAAGGAATCTTATTAGATATCTTCCTTTTCCCTCTCCTTTTCTGGTTCCAGATTTTTACTCCTACATTCCTCCTACTTGAATAATGATTGTATAACATCAGCTACATTTTAAGGTCTGTATGCACTACTAGAACCACATCAGGTCACATTTATATCTCAGATGATGCAGGCTGCAGAAACTAGTATATACAGCATATTCATCCATGAAGAAACCCTATTCTGTAGTATGAGTCATACAGTGTGTCCTCACCTGAACTATCTCCAGCATCTCTGCCCGGCTGATGTACCCATTCCCGTCCAGGTCGTACATACTGAAGGCCCAACGCAGCTTCTGCTCCAACCCGCCACGAGACGTCACGCTCAGGGCAATGATGAACTCCCTGAAGTCAATGGTGGCATCACCGTTGGTGTCAAACGTGCGGAAGACGTGCTCAGCAAACTTTGAGGCGTCTCCGTAGGGGAAGAAGTTGGCATAGATCTTCTTGAACTCCTCCACAGTCAGGTGGCCGGTGGGACAGTCCTTGAGGAAGCCACGGTACCACTCCTGCAGCTCATGGTCGGTGAACTCTGTGTTTTCTCTCAGGTCGTTCAGGACCTCGGGCCGCAGCTTGCTGTTCTGTTTCCCCATGACACAGCACTGTCAGGCAGGCAGATAGCTGGGCTGGTGTCTCGACCTTCTCTTTTCACTTCTTCTCCACTCTCCCTGTGCCTTTACTCTCCACGTCGCTGGCTGCTCGGCTTTCTCTGCTCCTGCAGGAGACCAACAACCCTCATTAATACCCTCGTGTGAATATCATAAATGATTAATTGGTTCAATGATTCCTCTCTGCTTGCAGCACTGTTTTCTCATAAAACATATTGAGGGGATAAATCTGGACAGTTGAGAGTCCATACACAGGAGAAAAAAGAGATAAGATTACAACTCAGATGTCATGAGGTTACAATATGTGTGTCTATGTGTGTGTATGGTGGGGGTGGCTTGGTCTCCGTGGATACAGTATGAATCCTCTGGCACGGTGATAATTTATCGACCCTTCACTGCATGGTGGAGGCACAAGTGTCCTGGGGCATTGTAATTCTCAATAAAGCCACTTTCTAAAAGGTCAGGCTGATACTGACTGTTGTTACTGAGAAGGCCAGACGTTCACCTCAACAATAATCTCCCCCTTTATGTGAAAATGAATATTCCAATTGATTTTAAGCAGGTGGAGTTCATACACGGGTTAAAGAGAAACACAAATGATGGCTAAAAAATGCCAATGCAAACAAGGACACTGAAGCATTTGACCACCTGGGCCTATTCACCTTTAGTTTCTGTGGTTGGTCTAAATTCTGTTTCCATGGTTATATTCTGCTAAATCTGTTTATTCATGTATGCAGGGGTATTCATGATTGGGGATATGAGGATGCATGAAAACAACACATCCAGAATAAAACCATAACAGCATAAAAGGCATTAGATGGGACACCTTGTGCATGCAACCCACTGATGAATCAAAGGCAAACATGGGCGTGTTAGTAAGCAAAAGGTTTGTGACATTTGACATCATACTGATTTTTTTTACGTTAAAAGGGGGTAGTGGGGTCAGACTTTTTTTCCCAAATGAGAAGAAAATGTCTGTTTCATATATTTTGTCAGCAAGACGAAAGTGGTATATGAACACACATTTATTGGCAATTTACATTAGGACAGAATAAAGTTATGTATTCTCCTACATAACTTCAAACATTTTCAGTATTTAACCATCTAATATTTGTATTTCATAAGAGATTCGAGAGCATGGTCACGTTTAGTAAAGATCAATATGGTCAGAATGTAAAAAAATTGTTTAAAATGTAAAAACACATGATGGCTTTTACAACATGTATCTGGTAAAGTGTGTGTGGGAGGGACACAAAGAGATGTGCGGGGGCAGGGAAGAAGAAAGAATGGAAAAAGTATGACACACAGAAAGAAAAACTATTTCCGGCTATATTATATGAGCTGCTTTGCTAATACCTGCGGTTCAATTACATAATAATCCCTCTGAATAACACCTCCACTGCTCTGAGTGACCTATAGTGAATTTATCTGAGAGAGAGAGAGATGTATTATCCCTATGTTCTCTCTCTTCAACTTATTGAAATCCCATCGCTCCTGTTATTGGCATGAGGATGATTGTATCTGGCGTAGAACAAATGAGAGCAGTGTGAGTTTGGATGAGGTCTTTTCTACACACGGACGCCCTCGTTTCTCATAATTGTCACGCGGGTGTAATTTCCTGCAGCGTTATGAATCGAAGTCACAGAGGAACATGAGAGGCAGGCAGATTTTACCAAACAGCCAGTGACACAAACTCTTAACAATGTCACTCAGGCTTATGGATGGAAAAGAAATGAATGAAACCAGATGCACAGCACATTTACAGTTTATTTCATACCCCAATTTTCTTATTTGTGCACATACAATTGTGAAATCAGAAAAAAAAATCCTCTGCAAATGAGGCTAAAAATGTTTCCAACCAGTGTGGTGGGTAAAATTTAAAAAAATTATGATGCTATAATATTTAATTCCAGATAGTTTCATTTTTTGTTGGAAGTGTTGAAAGAAATATAGCAAGACTTCAAGAGTCTACAGGCTCTGTGAGGCTGTACTTGCTTTGAGCTAAATGCTAAAATCAGCTGCTAACATGTTGTAAAGATATTTCACTTGATGAACGTTCTCACCAAAGTCATTAGGATTAATATCTTGCTGAGATATTTCAGTCTGGAGCAAAGTGGTGGGCTGAGAGACCAACAGACCAACATTGCTATCCCTGGATGCTGCTAGCTAAAAAATAATCTCATATAAATGATATTGGTTTAAAACAGAGCAAAGAGGACAGAGCTTCGATTGCATTTTAAAATGATAACACATTATGATATAAGATTTTGTGGTGCCTTATCCAACTTCGTAGCAAGGTTATGAAGGTTTCCACTGCCGGGTGACCCACTAGAATAAAAGTGATGCAACATTTGAGAATATAACATCATTGTCATGTTTGAACTGGGCTACGGTATAAATCACACACTGCCCTGCAGGCCTGACCGTTGTCCTTCCGCTCTAACATACAACAGGATGAGGAAGCGGCAGCACCTCCTCAGCTCTGGGTCACATGGACTTTTCCAGGACAGCTCAGTGTGCAGGCTGAGTGGGAGCAGACATAAATATGGGCGTTGCTATTTATTCCCTCAAACACACAAAGCCACATGAAACCCAGAAGATTCCAGGCTGGACGACTGAAGTGCTGCCGTGATGTTTCAAGAAGCTCTGAGGCTAAAGAGTTTACTCCCAAGGGGAAATGGACATAATTTGGGGGAGAAAACAGCAAAACACTGACACACACTCTGGTAAAGAGGTTATCAGTTAAAATAATACAAACACACTCAAAGATTGTGGGTCACGAAACAGATTCCACTGACCTCTGAAATATGCTCATTAAAGCCTAAAACTAAACTAGAATCCCTGAGATGAAGTAGGGATTGCAGTTAAGGTTTATTCCATGTTATCTTTGTGACTTTCTTTTCAGGATAACAGAAACAAAGTCGGATGATTTTCGAGCATTGGATTTTGAGTCTTAAACGTAAACAGTTGCCTCATAATTGTTGTTTTAAACGCATATGAAGCAAGAAAACAGTTTAATTGATTCCAGTAAGTTGTGGTTCATTTTATTACCTGCTGCAGAGACTGCTGCTTGCCTCAGTACACTGGACAATTAGCCGTATGTTATTCCATTTGTGCTTATTAAATGTAAGTGATTCCTACGTATGCACACAGGCCTGTATTTAAACGTCAGAGGATGTTTTATATGCATTAACAGCTGGGAACTGGGCAATTCTGGTGTCTTTTTTTTAAAGTTGCTACTTGGTGCAGTGGAAAATGTTTTGAAATGTGGTCAGAAATAACTGCAGAGAGAATCACGCTCTCACTGCCTTGACTGCTGGAGATGCAGAATAAGTTTGTAAACTGAACACAGTCTGCGAGTGCTGTTTGATACACAACAGCCCCTCGAGATTGCCATTCCACATTCAGTGTTTGCAATTCCCCTCGATTACACAGCAACAGTCTCTCTCCTTGTCCCCAACCCCCATAGCCATCCCTGTTCTGTATGGTCTACTTTTTCCAGTGGGTTCCCTGCCTAATGAGACCGTTTCACACAGGCTTCAGTGCAGCAAGTATCCCCCTCCCCAAGGCTACACTGGAGATCCTATAAACCTCTTACCGGGCCAGTTTGCCGTACTTAGGTGCACTTCATTTCCTGGGTACAGGCTTGTCACAACAAAGAAAGCCTTTATTCTTTTCCCAGATGCTCATTACTTCTTGTATTGCAAAGAAGACAGTCAGAAAAGAAGAGATGAATGTTTAGATTTGCACACGGATGGAGTTGGGCAGCCCTCCCAGTAGTGCACCCATAAAGCATGACACACAGCTGATGGAGCTCATTATATTATCATTATTATCAGTTAGTGAGTGTAGGAAACAAAAGACAACAGGTGTCAAAGTTTACATGTAAATGTAAAAAAATAATTTCTTTGGAAAGTAAATACTATATATATTATATATACTATTATATTGATCATCATTTTGTAAGACAATAATCCCTGGCTCCAGCTTCTAAATCATGAATATTCACTGGCTTTCTTAGTCTTCTATGATAGTAAATTTCACATCTGGGTTTTGGACTGTTGGTGGAACAGGCATTTAAAGACTTGTAGTCTGAGAAATTGTGATGGGGATTTTTCAGTATTCTCTTACATTTTACAGACTAAACAACTAATCAATTAATCCAAAAAAGAATCATCAGATTAATAGATACTGAAAGCGGCCCTAAAACAGAGTTTGTTAATCAACTGGATAATTACCCTTTTTTTCACCTCCATAATAAAACTGACTCTACTACATTTTACAGAACATTTCCCAACCCCAACTGTGCATAAACACAACTTAAAATTTTTCGTGCTGTCTGTATCGTGCCTCTTATGAGTGGAAAGTAAATCAAACAAACTGATGTGTTTTGGTGCGCAGAAAGAAAACAGATCCCATTTTCATGGTGTGCGTAGCCTGGCGTGCATCGGATAAGCAGAACGGCACTGGAGCCTGAAGTGCTACTGGTAACTAAGACCGCATCAGGTGGGTGAGGAGTTGGTCCAGTGTAAGAGGAAGAAAAAGAGAAAATGAGCTCTCCAGTTGTTCTCGCTTTCAGCGCTGCTTCGTGGCAGTCTCTCTGAACTAGTGTCAGAGAAAATCATGCAGTGGATCAGGATGAATTCCCCTGACACACCAGTAGTCAAGGCAACAGGATAGTAGTGCTAAGGCTTATGAGAGGGAGGCGGTGTAACTATCAATCTGGGGCACACGCAGGGCAAGAGATGTATCGAGACTCAAGAGAAACAAGACATTTATTTCTGTTTCCATATATTTCAACTGTTTGTAGTTGGTTTCAAAAAACAGTTTAATCTCATACAGCTTATTCTGTTTAGAGTCATCCATAATGATTTCTTCATCAAACTCATTACTTGATATTGTCCAGTTTACAAACTGTTTTATTGCATATTCTAAATGTAACTAAATGTGAGCATAAGTTCACATCTGCAAAATCCTTATGTTTATTTTTATTTATCTATTTAGCAGTGAGTTTGTAAAAATGTAAGTTTTTCAACTGGTGAGTGGGCTTATTTAAATTTGGATAACACTTATCACAGGTTGGCTTTGGTCTTGCTTGTAAAAAGTGTGAGATAAAAACTAAAAACACTACCCACTACTAAATAATAGGGAGGAAAAGTACTTGAAATTAGTGGGCTGGCATGCATAATTATGGAAAGGCACAAAGTCAAATTTTCCCCTGAGGATCAAAAAAGTATTTCTGATTCTGATTTCTAGAAGTTTTAAGGGATGGATAGTCCCAGAGCAGGCAAAGGGGCATGACACACATCTATCTGTCTATCAATACTGTCTTCACACAAAATATTTTTCTTAGGGCTTGACAATAACTCAATATTATCATATATAGACATTCAGCAGGATCATATAGTGATTCAATTAACTTAGCATGTTATCATGCTACACAATTCTGTAGTCCAAAGTAATGTTTTCAAGCAACCTGTAAGTAAAAATGATTTAGTTAGATGGTTAGTTGGTTAAGCTTTATTACATTATTACATTACATTATTTATGTATTTGTTTTACACATATAAAGGTTTGCTCCAGATCATTGTTCTTAACATTTTTATTTACGTATTTGATGTGGTTGTGCATACATTTGTATCTTTATTATATATATTGTGATAATGATTTTTACCACATTGCCCAGCCCTACTTTGTCTTCAACTAAATATTCAGGATTTGTTTACAGTATGTTTCAAGCTACTTGCCACACTTGCATTGATTAAAATGTATTTTTGAGTCTGCCAACGACTGGGTAATACAACAGTTTTAACATATCCTGAAGTGTAAATTAGGTGAGATGTTGCTAGGCTAGTCTTGTATGGGTGTAGTCCTTGCTACACCCTCTTCTGTCTTGGGGAAACTACCACAGCAGTCCAGGGTAGACTAACCCCAGGAGCAGACTGGACATTACAGTTACCCCCCCCCGAGTATTTTGTTTTCATGAAGTGATGTAAACTTACCTCTTTTAGGAGTTTATGAGTGTTCCGGTTGAAAAGTCCACTTTCCCACTTTATGGCGTCACCAACAGCCCAACTTAACCGTTAATTTACAGTAGTCTAACCTAACACCTCCTCCTCTTGATAAAACTCTATAAAAATCCAACACGAGTATCATTCAAGAAGCTCGAGTGAGTTTTACGACCGTCAGACACTTTCAGAGAAAAAAAAAGATATGAAGTTTGAGCGGAATGGGCTAAATGTCGTTGTTTTCTTTAAGCTAGGTTCTTATTTAGTCGGTCCTGCCTCCAGCTCCCGCTGTAGCGGCTTTATCATTTAGTGGAAGATGTGGCACAGAGCTCGGTTTTCATCCGACTTGCCCAAGTTACCACTAAAGGGTTTTTTTTTTCTATTTGAGGGCGATTAAACATACTTCGTCTGACTGCTGGAGAAGTGAGCCAGTAGTTTCTAGTACGTGTCAAAAGTAAATATACCCGTTATTTAAATGGTGTTTTATAATGATTTGTCAACTTGTGGTTTACGTGTAGTACTTCAAACCCCCCCACACACACTGAATGGATCCGTCCACACTCGCTGCTTCCATCGTAGAAACAGTCGCAGCAGCGTCCTGTGGAAAATTATCACTGGAGACTATTATTAGCACAATATCTAAAATAAACCGTTCACATTTGAGGGAAAATCTTGATACTAGAAGAAACACTCAGCAACTGCACCCAACATACATACTATCATGCAGAAATCCATTAAAAAAGATGTTATTCTATGATAAAACTTAGATAAAGCAATTCTAGAATAAGCTACAGTTTATAAGACATCCTGTAGGCATGGATGTTTATTGGAATAATCCTATTATTAAGATTTAACCCCCTGAGAGAAATATACAGAAAGTGTTTTCTTGTTGGAGTAGCACAAGTGTTGGTGGTGCCATACCTCCTTGGTGGACAGAGTTTTTAATTACAGCCTACAAACACCAGCATCATTATGTGTTCTGATAAATAAAAGAAAAACAAATGTATCTATATTGTCACAAGTCCCTCTAATGTTGTGGTACAAGCTGCACCAGAAAGCAGTGGCATTACATAATCAAGTTATAACTTAATTTCATTTTTTCCCAGTATGCTTTCTCTCTCAGCCTCTCTGAAGACATACAGTCATCCATCAGTACCTATGACAGTAACCTCTATTGTGTAGGCTAAAGTGACACTGCAGGTAGGGTGGTGTGTATGTCAGCATTTCAGTGAGTGGATAAATAATTAACTGTGTGTGCATGTGTGTGTGTGTGTGTGTGTGTGTGTGTCTTCCTGAAGCCTGACACCTGTTTCTATAAGCACATGGAGTGTTTATCTCTACCTGAGAGTGAGTACAATACAGACTGGGGGGGGGGGGGGGGGTTCAAGGCAGTGATAAAGTCTGAGGTTGCTTTTGTTGTTATTGTCAATTTGCAACTCAGTGCACAGTGTAGCCACTACAGGTCAAACCATTTTGAATGTTATAAAACCATGTTAAGGCCACTATAAGGTAAACTATAAACTTGTATATGTAAACCCTGGCAAGATTGAATAAAAACAACAGATCCTGAATTTTGAGATTGGAAACATTAGTTTGACCAAAAAAAGAGAGAAAAACTTGACTTAAGACTGTGAGATGTGGTTGAAATCTCTAGAAAAGGATATTAAGTGGACCTTGATGATCCAAATATTTACTGCTAACCATTGTAACACTCACTTAAAATGTCAGGTCAAATATTGAATTCTTGTAGTTACAACTGTGAGATGTTGCTGTAAACTAATAAGTGGACCTTAAGTTAAGATTTATTTTAGTTTTTGAATGTTTTTTTAAGACAGTTACTTTGTCCCTCCAACAGAGGCACTGCTGTACAATCTATCTGGTCTTTTTCTAAATTAAAAGCTCATCAAAAAAGTGCAGTAGTAATGGATAGAGGACCAATTAAATTAAACTACACATATATCAAATCGAATATCATCATATGTTACAAAATGAACATTTAGCTGAATCTGCGGTTACATTTTACATCTTATACACAGTTTAGGCATCAAGTTGATGCTCTAACAACGGACAGAAAAATACTGCGTTTATTAAATCTTGCTCATGGTCACTACAACAATACATAATGGCTGAGATGAACATGAGACAGTGTAGTCATGTAGGAGTATGGAGAGGGGCCGTTTCTGTGTTGTTCTGCAGAAACATAATGATCCACTAGAGGCCGCTGACAGCCCTCCACTCTGCTGCTACTGTAGTGTTGTCGGTTGGTTATTAAGTAGGCACGTCTGTCCTAAAGCTTGAACTCAGGTGATGGGTGGGCTTTACGAGGTCAGGCAGGTCTATTTATTTGTGCTAGGGGTGTTTACGGGCACAGTCCCCTTCCAGCCAATAACTAAAGAGTATTCTGTATTTGGGTGAGGTGGTGCCATGTTGTGTCACTTCTCCTTTCTGCTTGTTTTGGTAGTTCTTGACAGCATGTTGTTGTCACAAAAACACATATCGCTCTTTTATCCACACAGATATGCTCATGCACACACAAACATGTGAACATGTATACAACCACATGCACAAACACAGGTCTCATACTGTATCTAAAATGTGTTTCTCTTTTGCTCTCAAACTAAAAGTGTTGGATTTGTTTCTTTATAAACACAGTACGAATCAGTTTGATGCTGGCAACTTATTTGTACAGTACATAAACTAATACTTGTTAAACAAAGTTTTTATGTTGCCATGAAATAAACATCAAACTCAGAACAGGTCACCTTTCGCCATTATGATGAAAGACCTCCCATTAACTGGTTTTGTGGCAATATCTTAAAAAATATTGTGAAATTTACCTTTTCACAATTAAAGGAATTCAATATTTAACCTAAGATTTCATCGACATGTGAAAACACTTCAGAAAAAAACATTTAGATCATCATGGGACAACCAATGAGTTTGTCCTTCAGTCTGAGTTTATCTTACTTTTTGGTTGTTTAGCAGGTCTATCTACACAGTGTGTCTGTGCAAGAAAATTACATTAATTTCAGAAACAATTCTTACTTCACACACTATTTTCTGGTTGCTTGACTACATAGTACCTTACTGTGTTTTATATAGTCCTGATGTGAAAGGTTAGATACACTAAAGTTTAAGTCTATACATGTTGCATAATAGTGTTAAATTAATTCATAAAAACTTGCTGACCCTCTGTGCTTCCTCCATTTAATCGTCTGCATGATTAGTGACAAACAGTCACTGCTGCTGTAAAAGCAGCACACACTCCTCAAATATTGATCTGTCTGTCTTTACATTACACAGAATGAGGGTCAATATTTAGGGAGCACATGGCACTTCAATCAAGGTTTAAGTTGTAATAACATTCCTGTTAAATCATTTCATTTCAATCATCATCATGTCATGTGTTAAAGTCCAGGGTACATTAAACCAAAACATAATTGTTTGATCAATTAACCAACATTTTTTGATGTAATTAACTTACAAAATAATACCATGTTTAAACAACCTCCATCTAATGCCAGTGCTACTGGTGGTGCTTCTGTTTTGTATTATTTAGACACTGTGGCAAGGATCTGGAATAAACCGATGCTGTTAATCAAAGTTATTTCCATCTCTGCTTTCAGCTTTCTTCTCTTCGACCATGTCAGCTCTGTTTTGTGGAGAAACAGTGCCATTTTTCCTTTTTGCGGCCTCCAGCAGACTTCCCACAGATTCAGTCCCTTTTGTGCTCTGTAGATTCTGTCACTCATCTTGGTAATAATCTTGTTTGTTTATGACAATTACAGCAACATCTGAAGAAAGTATTTTAAACGCCTATACATATGCAGATTTTTTTAAGGACATCAGGCTGCAGACAGTAGAATCATGTGGACATGCTGATACACCGATAAGCTACATGTGCTGTAAAACCTGCAGCTTGCTGATCATATTTGCACTACTTCACTTTTTATTGTGCTGTGTAGATAGTGGCAATGCTGAGTAGACCTTCCTAGAAGTTTCTAGATGTACATTGTAAGTGAATGACTTACAATGAATACACTGACATCTTCATGGGATATTTTGTGTATGTGTGTGTTTTAGTAAAGCTTCTGGCATAAGGTAAAACACGGGTTGAATAATGATGGGTTTTTTGTAGTTAAGTAGTTATTTATGTCATAGGTGATGAACATTTAAGTGGACATGTTATGTCATATCACAGGTGTTGTTTTAGGGGCTGGTCAGAAAATGTTAGAATGGAATGAACGGTACATGCAGTTCTGAGTTGACAATATTGAATATGACGACACCTCCTGACATATCTTTGCATTAGATAGAGTGAGACTGTGAGACTACAGCCACAGTTATTGATGGTTTGATTTGTTCATTTTACAGCTCCTTAGATGTTATGTATCATAGAGAACCCCTTAAAAAGCATTATAAGACCAAATTGTGACTAATGCCTTTTTTGGGGAGGAATTTGTGAAATATATTCGACCAAAAGTCACATCTTGATACCAGTACCAGTTCTCTGGTCAGCCCAAGCTCTGCCCTAGTTCCAGACTCATTATCTTAAGCTCTGTTGTCACCTATGGCCCTTATGAAAGTCTGCCAATTATATGTAAAGTAAATGCATTATTCTAAGAATTCTCTACTAGTGTTTGTCTAACCTTACCCAACTGGTCCACTTTTATTTAAATCCTCTTCTCTAATGACCTCAAGATTAATATATACAATATTGTAAATGTGATGTATTACCACAGGTATTATTAGTATTATGAAAATGTAATCTAATGTCATAAGTATAATATATTACTATAAATGTTACAAGTGCAACTTAACATTTATTGCCAAAACAATGCATAGTTGTTAGTTGAAGCCATATTATGATTTTGTTTCAGGGGTCGAGTCTGAATGGCTCTATAGGGATGGAAACGTTGCTCTGTCTGTCTGATGGTCGGTGCAGCTTTGGTCCGGACTGAAATATCTCAACAACTATTTGATGGATTACCATGAAATGTTCTCCAGAGGAACATGAATGTCGAGGGAACATTCATGTTCCCCAGAGGAACATCATGTACAGTCAGCGAGGTCTTCAGGGGTAGAACAAAGGTTGAATCCAGCACAATTTTGCCAATCAAAGTCCAAACACAATGTGTGTGTGTCTGTAAATGTATGTGCGTATATGTCTATTGGAAGGAAGCCAAATGTGCAGTGTATTTGATGTACTGCACAGGTACAATATAATGTATGTTCTTTACAGGTGAAGTACTGTGTGTGTGGGTCCTGCTGTCAACTTGCAAGGACTCCATAGAGGCCATAGGAAAGGGACTTTCAACAAGGAAGGTGGTTAAAATCACACACACACACACACACCCACACACACACACACACACACACACACACACACACACACACACACACACACACACACACAATTAATTCACTGAACCTTTTTGAAAATGTAACATTTATTTGCATGCTATAAACAATTCAGTCAGTAACGGTATTGAACACACAACACATCCCTGATAATATATCAACACATATCTTTTCAATGATAGTGTCTCAAGTGCAATAATGTTATATGCAATAATGCAATAATGGACAGATCAGACTTTGTGTACAAGGGGTGAAAACAATGACATTAAATACCTGTGAAGCATAAGATATAAGATGTGAAGCATATGCACTCTCCAAATAATGCTACCCTGCATTAACAGTTACCAAAGAGTTACATTTCTCTATATTGATGCATATGCAAAAATCTAAGGATTACTGCACATGTGAATCTTTTATGTATGTATTGTGCATGCATGTATTCTCTATGCTGTGATAAACTTTGATCTGTCTTCATGCAGTGGTTCTATCAGTTTTTATCAGGTTCAGTGCTATCTGTCAGCTCCAGATAAAGCTGAAGAACAATATGATTTCGAGGGAACATTGCGGTTTATGACACAGCGATACCCTGTGCATGACTTCATTGTGTCTGGACTTTCAGCCAATGTTTGCTCAACCAGGCTGACTGATAGGTCAGTAAACTGTAAGAGAATATATTGCAAACTGTATTATGCAATTAACAGTGTTGCAGGTTAATGCATTTTTTGTGCCAAAAAGATACAATCTATATTTAAATACAGGACTGCATGTTAAGCATATTATTCAATATACACTGATACAATACATATTAGTGGACAATAATGTTGATTCTTTAGGAGAATATATTTTAGAGAATATCTAAATCTTTCATGGTTTATTTAATATGGCTATGAGTTGTGCAATATTTCAAGTGAGAAACACTGAACACTGTGATAATCTATCATGTTGTTGCAGCCCCTCCGATAAGTGAAATGTCATTACATTTAGCAGGATCAGAGTTGATATGTGCATTTGTCCCCTAAAGGTAGTTGCAATACCACGATGCACTCTCACAAGACTTCAGTCAGTTCATGTAAAATGGGCTACGCCTAGAAGACTTTGGCAAATATTTATAGGAGAACAGTATACGATACTGCCCAGCAAATTAAAAACGTTTTTATTGAGGGAAGGCATACAAATATATACAGTAACAGATGATGTTTGGAGGAAACCATGAAATGTGCAAGAGGAGTGGTGAAAAAACTTTTTTTGCTGAATCTTTCTTGGCCCATGACCAATCTTTGTTACAATAACCAAATGAATGTAAAACCATCTGCAGTCAGCCACTAATTATGAGAATAGATTTTTGATTTTGCAACAGACCCAAGATGGAAAAAGCAACAGCTCACAACCAAAGTTAACTTTTTGAGATCAGTTTTGTTTGTCAAATTTAGGGTAGAATCAAACATCATGGATGCATATATTTGAGGATAGAGGCTCAAGGGCATTCATTGGACCAAAGATGGAGTCTGAGAGACTTCTGTCTTGCACTTGTTATACTGATGCATCCAGCATTTAACATCCTCAGGCAACACTCATTTGCACATGTTGTTTTATGACAAAAAAGAGAATAAAATAGGACCTAAAATGAAGCCTTTTGGTACTCCACGGGTGATTCTTACAGAGGAAGAAAAGTTCTCAATCCTAACAGAAACTCTTCTGTTTCTGAATGAGAGAAATAAATTACAGCATGATTACTGTCCAAGGGAGTGACGTGATCAGCTGTGTCAAGGTGGTGAGGTCTTACAAAATTTGTTTACATTTGGATCATGCATTGTGTCTTTGAAGCTAATGAACAAATGGCCAATTTTGCTTCATTTATGCTACCAATGACAATGTTCTTACAAATATTTTAATCGTTTTTGGCATTTCACCCTTTATTGATAGTGATAGTAGAGACAGACAAAAGATCCTAAGGTCCAACAATTATTCCACCAAGGGCAAATGTTTCTTTTAAAGTTTAATTGCTTTGTTCTGAACATATTGAAAGCCTGGTCCTCATGTTTTCTACATATAAGTCTGTTTCATTTAGTAAATCTTATGTCACATCTTGTGAGGTTATTGTGTTATGGTATTTTATTGTGTGGTCTTGCTTAGAAAAAATAAAAATAAATACAATTTATAGTCTAATTGTGATTTGAAAGGCTATAGCATTTTGTAGGCTTGCAATAATAACATCTTTTCCTGATTGAATCATTTTGACTATCTTGTTTAAAGTAGCATCACTCAAAGCTTATATGATGTCAAAGCTGATGTTGGCAGATTTGGCAAACTACTCAGCACAGCAATCCATACTGAAGGGTTGGGACATGTGATCGAGAAGTCTACAGATAACCTCTGATCACACGGAGCAAAGCATGCAGTCGATAATATCTGCACTGCTGGGCCTCTTTCAAATTGCCATGGGTTAATGTTATCACGCAGCTTGATTGTGCATTGTCAGGAAGCTATATGTACTCTTCAGACTACTTTTAACTATGGAAAATAAGTGAATGATAAAGTCGAACAGTACTTACAAAACAGAATCAGTGCTCTCACCGGATCAAACTGCTGACCTTTATGCCCAACGATCGATTAGGCAAGAGTGCCTACAGCTGCCCTGCTGGGGGACTGCACATGTCTGTCTCCTGTGATGCAGGTCACAGAGTTTATATCACTCTCACGGGCCTCATCAGGTGGACAGCAGCAGCAGGATTATGTGCCATTCTTTCATTTCTTTTGACTGAAAATAACCCACATTGATGTGATCTGCTCACTCTGGCCCGTTGTCTTTCTTCGCCACCTTCTCCATCTCTGTCTCCTCCTTTCCCTTCTCCTTCTCTGCCGTCTCCTTCTTCTTCTTCTTCATCATCCACCCATCACCAGACTTCATAAACTGATCAACAGAGTGGCTATTTATATCACGAGGAAAAAAAACACAAACAAGATTGGCTGCAGCCCACAACATCAAGAACAAAAAAGTAATAGAGATAAATATAAAAAGGTAAAAAAATGGTTTGCTACAAAATACGGAAGATTCCTAGGCACTCTGTTGTTTAGTGAAGTTGATTTTGTAAAAACAATGTGCTCAGATGTCGTGGTGCACATTGTTGTACCATAAAAGCTAACATTACACATGGCTAATATTTAAGATTGACAGCAGGTTAAAAGTACTTTTAAACTAAAGGAAGACAAGGGTAACACCTGCATTTAGAAACAAACTTATCATACTGTAATAATCATTAACGTTGAACATGACTGAAATGACTTACATCTGTATATATAAGTACACAGCACATACAGATTTGATATGTTTGGTGATATGGATTGCTCGGTGGCAACTGCCTGTTGAATAAAATCTTTCAAAGAACAGATGTTTTTTCTTCAGCATGTAGTGTATGATTCAAACACGAGAGCGTGCTAGCAACTATTTTTAGACTTGTTCCCTCAAAGTACCCTCTCCCATTAGACCCTCTGAGATCATTGAGTGCATGGAGATGCATTACTCTGCTGCAATGAGGCTTGGCAGGATAATCCTCAGACTGTATATCTGCAATTGTCTTTCAGCAAAGACGATTGTTTTTTTGTTTTTTTAAATATCTACGTGAATATATGCAAAAAAAAGGATGTATTCAAACGTCAGCTAATGTCTAAAATGCCAATGAAACACACAAAGTGTTCAGAGGCTCAAGCCCCTTTGGACTCTCTCTGTGTACACGTCTGTCAGTGCAAACACTGCGAGTATCTGACAAACTTTTAAAAGGTGCTGATGGGGATATATTGCAACATGCCATTACACAACATTCAAGTGTAGTTATGTGATCAATGTACAAAAGAAGGAAATATTCTTTAAAAACTATGCGTTCTCTTGAACTTTGCATAGTAATGAAAAATACTTGTAAAGTATAAGGAAAAATACTTAATAAAATGTAATAAAAGAGGATACTTCAGCCAGTCCATGGTCATCGCTGTTTATTTATATGTGTTGTGCTGTGACTGCCACAAACTTGACTGCAGTCCCAATTTAAACAGCAAATCAAACTCGACATGAACCTTTGAATCTTTGTAGATCAAAGTTCATCATCTTACCCATATCGAAGTTTGGCAAATGTGTTTACTGTCTTCATTTTGGCTTGTGGCAGTGGAAGCAGAACAACAAGCATCTAACTCTTTTACAAGGTAATATACTGTAAGTACTATAAAATTATTCTAACTGTAAATATTAGCCACATTCCCATTTAAACCAAGTATAACGAGTCCTAATGTGTGTAGTATTGTGTTTAATAAATGTACTTAAAGGTAATTAAGTTAATGTAAAACTGGCTGCAGATGAAACTGCAGATGAAAAACAACCTTTTGTGTAACTCTGCATTTACAGACACACTGTCCCTGTTAAATAAACCAGTAAATAAAATGACCAAACCAACACTAAAAGACTAAATCCAACATTTATCTAACCGAGGAAATGCTGCTTTAAAGTGTTGGTTTCTTTTTGGTCAGTATCATCAAGAGATAAAGCAGCTGATAAGTTTTAGTTATCATCTTTTCATCTTGAGGGACTTTGTGTTTGGAGCACACCTTGATCACTCTATGTTCATGAATGAGTCCCTATCAGTGACCTAATTAACACTGGAGCTGTTACCCCTTTAATTTCATTGATTGCATTTTTACAGCAGAAGTTCAAGAATATCAACTTCTGCCTGATTATAGGCAGATTATTGCCTGAAATATTTTACCCAGATTTTAAGTCAAAACAAACTCCTTTAGTCTAACCTTAAGTTATATGAATCTACACAATGAATAACAGTAAATCACCTTAAATCTAATAATTCTTATATAAATGAATGGCTTGTTTAACACCGAGAAATGGGCCTAGATATGAAAAACAGTAAAATCACTGTGACCACACAACTTCATGGATATCTCAATTATATTAGAAGTAATGAAGTATTATAAAACCACCAGTATCTGATAAGGCTAATTTCTAATGTGCTTTAATCAATCAAAATATCTTATCCAAAGTCCTACGTGAATTTAAATATCCATAAAATGCATCTTTTAAGCAGTAAAAAGAAGACATTTTGAAGATTTAACAGAATTGATCAGTTTTTGAAGCCTGCGCTTTGAGCCATGAGTATCTTTTCAAACCTTTTGCCTTTGTCCCTCCACACAGGAGGGTGGAGTGGACTTTGTTCGTTCGTTCAAAGCACTGTCTGTGCCTCCCAGGCCTCTGACGGAGCCCAGCTGAGGGTATAAAAGTCCCGAGCTGAAGCTGAAAAATCAGTCTCGTCTGAGTACTCGTCAACTCCAAGGGAGAGAGCTTCAACGAACCCATCATGGGGGACTCCAAGCTCTGCCTTTTGCTGCTCCTCAGTACATCTGCCTTGGCTTGTGAGTACTTCTTAGAAAACCTTTTTTTGAACATTGTACATAGTTTAACTGTGCAATGTTTTTTTTGTTTTATTTTTTCCATTTGCTGCAAATTATTTAATCAAATATTTCCTAAATTGTATTGTATTCTTTTTACACAGCTTTAAAATTAGACTTATCATGTCAGTACTTGTCATAACAGTGAAATGTTACCCACCCATTTGCCACAATAATAATTATGACCTTGGACCTATGGATTAGTGTAGTCATGCTATATTTTATTTCATTTTATTTAACAGTCAATCTCATTGTTTTCAATTGCATTAGAATTACTAAAAAATAAAACTGACTTTTTTCATAACAGTTGCCCAAGATGAAGATCAGCCTACCTGCCTGCGTAAGTTACACCAGACTCCTGTGTTGACATCAGGTCTAAATATTTACAATACTTATATGGGAGTAAATAGATAACTTAACACTGATTTTCTCTTCTAGTGGCCAAAAGGTACAAGACTCTACACAAGTATGAATACCAATATGAAGCTGAATCTTTGAATGCCATCAATGGAGCCTCACAGCTCAAGAACGGACCCAAGGCCTCTTGCACGGTAAGAGAAAGATCTTTCACAATCATCTTTAGTCATCTGATTCTTCTCTTTCCATCCTTTTCTGAGAGTTGAATAAAAAAACATTTGCCTTCACTCACAGGTTGAAATTGAAGTGCCTCAAACTTGTAGTTTCATCATCCGCACCACTGGCTGTAGCCTGAGTGAGGTGGTCGACATGGACGCGGAGGGCAACCCTGTGTTCGGTCCTGCACCCAGCTCTGACGCCTTTGCTGCTGAAATGGAGAAGTATGTTACTCCATGAAAACCCCTGATGTCAAAGATTATCTTCTTTGCAACTTGTATCACCAATCTGATATTTTGGAGATTTTGCACTGATAATTAAATTCAAATATCATACATTTTCTTTTAGATACCCTCTGAAGGTTGTAGTTGAGGGTGCGTACGATGTGAAACTGTACCCTGAGGATGGTGAGACAACAACCATCCTGAACATCAAAAGGGGTATCATCTCTGCCCTGGCTGTGCCTCTGTTGGAAGAAAACAAGGATAAGAACACGGTACATTGAATAACCAAGAAAATGAAAAATCTGCATATTTTAGTACCACCTTCAAAGTAAACCATGCTGACATTCACTGTAACTGCAACAACTACCTGTAGTACATTATAAATATATATTTTTTAATCTGATCATCCGTTTCAGCCCACTATCCATGGCAAGTGCAAGACCTATTACACTGTCAACGCCAGAAGGGACATTATAACTGACATCAGCCTCAACAGGGATCTGTCCAGATGTGACAAATTTGTCCCAATGAGAGATCACACCAGCCCCCTGGCACTTATCTCTGGCATGGTAAGACATCCAAATTTCATTGTCCGTGGTAGCAACATGAACTTTTCAAATAAATCTTGACAAGGTGATTAAAAAAATATCTATCTCATGACATCTTTTATGCTAGCTACATTTGCTGTCCTACACATCCAGTCTTGGATCACATCAAAATATTCCTGGTGCACATTAAGTTATTTTATGTTGTGAAAGCAGCAGAAGTATTTTTTGTAAATTAGGAAATAAATTGATTAGTTGAGCTGTAATAGCAGCAAAGACACAATAAGGCACCACCAAAAGAAACTCAAACTTTATGGAATGAAAATCAAAGTAAAGAGACTGAAACGGTACCACAAACTTCTGTATATTTGTGGTATCTGGGAAGTGCACTGCACTTCGTTTTTAACTGATTTCAATTAATCCATTATATTAATATGATTGTCTATTTTCAGCACTACCCTCTTGCCCAGCTGGTCAGAAGCTCACAGACCTGCAACTACAAGTTTGACAATGAGAAGAAACACATGACATCTGGGTCCTGCACTGAGAAGCACATCCTCATTCCCTTCTCACATAAGTAAGTCAAACCTAGACTCTATAAAATGATCTGTGTACATACTGATATGTCTTCTTCAAGAGATCTACAGTATTTTAACCTTGTGTTTTCCTCCCACAGGGGAGAATATGGAGTTACCAATGTTGGAAAGCAAGAACTGACTCTGGTTCAGGTTTCACCTCACAACGAAAGAGTCTTTGACCACAGTAAGCGCCCTTTGTTTAATTTATATTGTTTTGATTGTTAGTTGTTTTAAAATGGTCACTAAAGGTAACTCATTATAACAATGTTGCTTGTGTATCATAGGTGATATTGTCAAGAGTCTTCACATGGAGGCTGTCGAGGACAAGAGTGTTGTCCAGGATAAGGATGCAGGTCTGAACCTCCTGAGAGAACTGGCCTCTCTGCCTGAGACTGAGGGTGAGAGGAGGGCTCACCTCTTCCACAAGCTTGTCACCATGGTCCGTGGAATGAAGACTGAGACCCTGAGTCCCGCCATTCCTGAAGCTCTTGCCGTGTCCCGTGTCCTGACCTACCAGGTTCTGGCCCAATGTGGAACCCCTGAGTGCAGCAGTGCCATCATGCAGATCCTCAGGACTTTTGACAGCTCTTCACTCGAGGTTGATGCTGGTGTTTTTGCTATGGGACTCGTGTCCAATCCTTCTGCCCTCCTGATCAATGACATGCTCGAGATGGCCAAATACAAGCCCAGCAAGCCCATCATGTATGCCCTGAGCAATGTTGTCAAGAGGTGAGTGGGGTTAACCACACTTTATTCCAGGTTAAATATCTGAGTAACATTTCAGCAGACGTTTTTCCTCTTTATGTAAAATAAAACACACAGGTTTTGAATTTGAAATATCTTTTTTTTTCTTCGACAGATTTTACAATGCTGAGGGAAAACTGATTCCTGAGATTTACTCTGTTGCCGAGTTCATGGCTGCCCAGTTGGGTGACTGTTCTGGTGACAAGGACAACACTTTCATGACATTGAGAGTGGGTAACCTTCCCTATAGATCAAAATTGAAATGACTGCCAACACCAATAAGCAAACCAATATTAATGAGTCCTTTGATTCTAGGTTATTGGAAACATGGCTCCAGCTGTGGTACCTGCTGGTCCTGCGCTCAGAGCCACTGTGATCCAGTGTGTGAACCAACCTGCAGCTTCCCTGGCTGTGCAGCAGGCTGCCATTCAAGTGTTCAGGTTGACTCCTGTCCCTGAGGAGGCAAGTCAAATTGTGTAATGGGTTTCACAGATTATCTGAAGAATTTTTTATACTGTATGCTCATTTTATTGATCTCGTTTGGTCACAGGGCAGAGAGGTTTTCATGCAGGTGCTTTTGGACAGTGCCAGCCCCATGCAGAAGCGTATTGCTGCATATCTGGTACTTATGAAGGACCCCCAGCCCACTGAACTGGCCCAGCTGGCTGATGCCTTGACCAATGAGCAGGACAAACAAGTCAAGAGCTTTGTGATCTCCCACATTACCAACATTTTGTCTTCAACTGAGCCAGACACCCAAGTGTAAGTGAAAAGCAGTTGCATCTATATTTTTATGTTTTTGAATTCACTACATGGTGAGCCTAATTGGTGTCCGTGGTGTCCTAATTTCATCACCATCAGTGGTTTAACTGTAACATATTTTTTTCTTTCCTACAGACTGAGACAGAAGATCAGTGACGCCCTGCAGGGGAATGAGGTTGGGCCCACCATGGACCCCACCAAGTTTTCTCGCAACTACAAGATTGGATCTGTAGAAGGCAACATGATCTTTGAGGGTACCAGCTACCTGCCAAAGGAGGTCATGCTTGAAATGACTCTGAAGGCATTTGGTTATGACATTGACATGATGGAGGTAAACATTTTGAGCTGTTCTAAAGCGTGCTTTGAGACAATTTTTCAGTAAGCTGTTCAGTTGTGACTGTGAAAACTTTGTCACCTTTACAGATTGGTATGGAGGGCAAAGGATTTGAGCCAACCGTTGATGCCCTGTTTGGAAAGAATGGCTTCTTCCCCGACACTGCCCTGAAGACAATGTACTTTGTCTCTGACAACATGCCACTCAGAGTCAATGAGATTCTGCAGAACATGCTGCCTGCTTTGAAGAAGGACAGGATGAAGAGACAGGTACTTAGACAAGTCTTTTTTGTACCCCTTAATCAGACTAAAAACCACCGTAATTATGATGATCAATTTTTCCAAAAGGGAAACATCTTGTAATAGAGTGTGCACATCTATATTCAGGCCTCCCAGAACCTGATGAGGGACCTCGGACGCAACCTCAACAAACTTGTGAGGGAACTGAAGATGGCACAGTCTCCTGAGGCAATGGTTTACCTGAGACTTTTGGGAAATGAGCTGGGATATCTGAAGACCAACGAAATGGAGGAATTGGCCTACTCTGCCGCCATGATGATTGACAGCATGTTCAAGATGTTCCCAACTGATGTAAGGAAGTTTAGTAGTTGTTCCTTTTTTTTAAGAAAACTTGATAATGAAACAATGCATGAATGTAGAAATGTATTAAATGTCCTATGTATTTTTATTTGCCACAGCTGATCAAGGCACTGATGACCAAGGCTGACAACACAATCTTTGCCCACTACATCTTCATGGACAATGAATTCTTCCTGCCTACTGTCACTGGTGTGCCTCTGAGGATTGCACTCTCTGGTACTTTCACCCCCGGAATCAAGGGTGGACTTAAGATTGCTTCTGACCTGGTAATTATCTTAAAAATTATTTCCAAAAATGTGTTTTACAACAAACTAACTGCATGGCTTTCTATAACACATCAACCCAACAAGTCACTTATGTCTACTGTGTTTCCACAGAGTGAAGTTACCTTCATGCCCTCCGCTGGCATTGAGTTTGTAACTCAGGTTGGCTCCAACATCCCTGAATATGTCAACTCTGGATTAGAGATGCACACCAACATTTTCCACGAGAGTGGGCTCAGTGCCAAGATCTCCATGGGACGTGACAATGTCAAGCTGACCATCCCTGCTCCAAAGAGTCCTACAAAGCTCATCAAAATGACGTAAGTCTAAGTAGAACTTTGAGACTCATTACTCAGACTTACTATTCAGTTTTCTCCACCTTAAATGCAGGACACAGGCAACACCATCACTAGTAAGGAAGAAAGAAGCTGCATTGCACTTCTGTGTAATCATGAAGATAATTTAAATTTCTACATTTAAATGAAAACAGCCAAAGTTATATTTTAACTTTTCTTCATTGAAACTTTAGAAACACCCTGGTAGCAGTGACTGGATCAGAGGTGAAGACCATCCCCCCTATGGTGATGGACAAGGTTGATGTTAGTGAGTGCACTCCTGTCTTCGCTGGAATGACATACTGCACTGCTCTGCAGTACATTGATGCTTTCTCTCAGGAAACGGCCCCCTACTTCCCCTTCACTGGAGACAGCAAGTGAGCAAGGCCAACAGCAAATATTTATATTTTTAAAAGTAAATGACCTACGAATATTGGCTAATTCATTGAATTATCTAAATAGATTTGCTGTGGAGCTCCACCCCACTGGTGAAGTCACTGAGTACACAGCCACCGTTGCCTACGAGCTCCTCAGGGAGGGAGAAGAGGGACGACAGAAGGTTGACTCTGTGAAGTTTATCCTGAGGGCTGAAGGTAATGTACAATATTGATCTTTCTAATTTATCACCAGCTCAATGTGGAAAAGCACAAAGAATTTTAGTGGAGTTACCTAATATTGTTCTATTGGTTGGCCAACAACAGGTGCAGAGCCCACTGAAGCCAGAGCAATCATGAAATATAACAGAAGGAAGAATGTCATCACAGCTGACGTACAGATCCCTGACTACGATGTGGAGGCAGGACTCAGGCTGGGTGTTGTTGATGGAAACACCAAGGGCAAAGGAACTCACTCCATCTCTCTTGACTTTATAAACAAGAACATCCCTCAGCTCTCCCTGGTTGGCCGTGCCAAGTAAGAAATCAACTATGACTCCTCATGAAATAACATTAATTTCACCCTCATAATGAGAGTACACTAACTCACTGTTAAATTTTTCAGTCTGAAGGCCATGAAGGAAGGTATGCTGCAAGTCCAACTTCTCGTCCCCTCAATCAATGCTGATGCCACAGTCACAGCTAACATGAAACGTGATGAAGAATTGGAATTGGAGCTTAAGAGTGAAATCAAGGTCATGGATGCCACCTCTGAGCAGAAAGTCGCAATGACATATGGTAATTTTCCAGTTGCTCTTACAGTTACATCAGAATCAGAAACTGTTTATTGACAAGTAACATACATCACAAGGAATTTGCCGTGGTCTGAAGATGCTATTGTTTTGACAACAAATATGTAGAATATAAAAATAAAAATAAGATAAGATAAATAACAGTGACCAAAATAAAGTGTCCAGATAAAGTGTCCGGTAGGTGGTGCGTACATAACCATTAATTCAATAGTTGCTGACTTCTTAGACATGTGCATATAAACCTGGGTCATATCCTAAAGGTAGCTACATCTGGCATTATCAAAATTGTGGTTAAAATTTGGGACCCAAAATATGGGGCCAAAAACCAATCATAATATATTGTAGGCCATTTAAATGCAACTCAGTTTGAGGGCACAATTAACAAGACAGAATGAAGGTTTTGATCATTTCTGCTACTCATCCCATGCATACTGTAGTCATCAAAGCCATAAAAACATTTAGTTGCAAAACTGCCATTTTGCTTGAGAGAAAATGCTAAATTTGATTTTGTTTGGAATCAGTTTACACCCAGTTTAACACTAACCCGGCTTTTAGAGGAATATTTCCTCATGTCTCAGGATTCAATTATTTGTTCTCCATTTTTGCAGATGCCAGCAAGGTTGAGGTTGAGTTCAAGTCTGATGTGAACACTGAGACCACCAGCTTGCCAAATGCTGATATGGTTGAGAAGTATGGCAACCAACTTCTTGACATGCAGGTGGGGCAGACTGACATGAAGGTCCGACACATCTTCAAGAAGTTTGTGGAGGTATGAATCTAGGATTTAACAATTATTCAGATTTTCTTTGGTAGAAGCATGCATAAAACACTTATTGTCTTTTTTTCTTAGGCAGCAAACAACTACATGGAAAAGTATGGTGCTGATATCCCTTACATTCAGAACTTCAGAGTACCTGATATGCCGGAGATTTCCCTGCCAGAGACACTGTTCCTGAACACGTAAGCGTGAACAACTCCATGATAAATGTTTAATTTGTCTGAATATTTTCCAAAACATTTATGCATTCTACTTTTTTCTTTTCAACAGTGAAGCAAAGGCTGTCTACCACTTCAACAACGAGCGTCTCACCATTTCTATCCCTCTCCCTCTTGGAGGAAAGTCAACAGAGGAGCTTAATTTCCCACCAGCTTTGACCACACCTCAGATGTCTGTGCCCCAATTTGGACTGGAGATCGTCTCTATGGAGATTCCCATCCCAGAGCTTGTTGTCCCTGAGAGCCTTACCCTTTCTATTCCTCTTTTTGGCAAAGCTGAGGTTTCAACTCTGATGAAGAGCAACTTATACAACATGGAGGCCTCAATGGCTGCCGGAAAAGATGTTGTGGAGACACCAAGCTACTCAGCTAAGTTTGATGTGAAAGGAACTTCCCCAATTGACATCTTCTCAATAAAGATTGAAGGTATTTCATAGTAAATATCATTCATGAATTTAGAATTTGTAACAATGTTCTCAACTCAGTAAAAATGATATGTTGTTCACTTTTGGTAGAACAGTTTTCAGTTAATGTCTTTCATCTTCCACTGGTGTGAAACAATGTGACTTGATTTCAGTTACAATTTTAAAGTGTTCTCTGATAAAACTACACTAAACAGGTAGATTGTGTAGATTTCTGTTCTGTTAAAAAAATCTTAATGTTTTCTCGAAAATTAATCACTGCAATTATCACTTATCAATCCTCTTTTCTTCTTCTGTGTTTTATTTAGGCTCTGGAATGGTGGCCACCACTGATTCCATCCAGGCCCATTTGAAAAGCTCTTTGGCCCATAAATTCATTGAAGCCAGTTTCAGTATTGTTGAGGATGTGACCATCACAGAAAAAATCAATTTGAGATCAAACAGCAAGATTGAAGCCACAAGCCCATTTGGTCTCAATATTGCACTAGAGCACACTGGTATGGCTGGACTCACCACTGAAGAAATCTCTGCTGATAGCAACTTTGAAGGAATGTTCAAGGCTGGACCCATGTATGGCAAGACCATTTCAACCCAGTCATTCAGCATCTTCCCATTCAGGTCAGAAGCAAAGATTGATTCTACTGTTCAGTGTGACTCCACAATAGTTAAGGCCCAGAACACAATTGCAGCAACCCTTGCCAATGGTGAATTCTCAGTTGTGTCTAACACCAATGCCTTTGAAGACATCTTGACCCATGTTGCTGAGCTTTCATTCAAGGACAGCAAGCTGTCACTGAAATGTGACGCAAATGCCCTTGCCCTTGGTATGAAGATCCGCAACCAGGCTGAAGCCTCTGCTAGTGCTGGCGAAGTCGCCATGAGAATGGAGACAAATGCAGACCACACTGAAAACCGTGTTTACTCTCTGCTGACTGCCTCTTTTGATGTTAATGGTCTGGCTGTAAACAGTGATGCCACCGTGAAGCTCCTTGATAATGAGGCTACTCACAAGGCTACTGTGAGAATGAACAAGGATGGTTTGACCACAAGTGGAACAACCACCCTCCAGAGCCCCCTGTCCCTGGAAAACACCTTCAATGCTGAACTTGATTCTTCAAGGGCTACTTTATCCATTAACAACAAGGCTGCTATTCGTGACATCAAGGTTGATAATGCCAACACTCTGACCATTACTCTCTCTAGCCTTGACTTCAACTCAAAGGCTGAAGCCACTGCAAGTGAGTATGCCTCCTACACTCATGATATCACCATCGACCTGAAACCCTACACTGCTTCTGCAAATGTTAATAACAACCTGAAACTTCTGGCGGCCAACTTCATTAATGAGGCTCAGCTGCAGGCAGAGCTGTACAAGATGGACCTAACTGGAAACCTGAAAGCCATCTATGGTGAGGAAGAGATAAAGCACACCTATCAGGTAAATTATGCTGATATGACTGCTAACGCAAAGTGCAGCACCACCGGAAAACTCTTTGGAACTCACATGAGCCACAACACTGAGCTTGAAGTTGTCGGTCTTGCTGCCAGGATCACCAACGATGCCCGCTTCAACTCACAGCCAATGCGCTTTGACCACATCATCCGTTGCAGTATTGTGCCTTTTGATTTCAACCTTGATGCCATTGTCAATGCTGATGGAGACATGATCATGTTTGGAAAGCACAGTGCCCAGCTCTATGGCAAGGTTCTCCTGAAAGCACAACCCCTGGCTTTTGCTAGCTCACATGAATGCAGAGCATCAGTAACCCAGCAGCTAGATAATGGTTTTACTCTTGAAACCACATATGACAACAAGATGGATAATGTCCTGTCCCTCCAAGAGCAGAGAACCAGTTTTAGAATGAAGTCTAAAGTAAATGAGCATGCCTTTAACCAGGACATCAGTGTTTACAACACTGCTGAGAAAACTGGAATTGAGGTTACTGGCACCATCCTCACAAACATCCTCAACACACAGAACCAGGAATTCACCATCTCTGGCTTCCTCAAGTATGACAAGAACTCAGATAGTCACATTATTCAATTCCCACTAATTGAAAATCTACCTTTCTTCTTGGAAAGCATCAAGGGCTTTGTTGTGCATATTGCAGAGGCACTGCAAGACTACATCAACAATGAGGAGATAAGGGCTAAACTTGAGGCTCTTCCCCAGTATGCAAGTGACCTCGTTTCTCAACTGAATATAGAAAGCAACCTAATTAAGCTGAAGCAGTATTTCAATGATTTTACCCAAGAATATGTCATCTCCATGGAGGATGTGGAAGCCTCTTTGACAAACCTGAAGGTAACTGTTGAGAAACTGCTGGTTGATCTCACTGTTTACATCCAACACTTTGCTGGTATGATGAAGGAAATTATTGTTAGTGGCACCCTGCCTGAAACCCTCATTCAGAAGATCCAGCAACAGCTGAATGCCATTAATGAGGAGTATGACATCAAGGCTATGGTTGTCTATGTAATAGATACCATGAGGGAGATGATTCAGCAGATTGACCTGGAAAAACTGAAGGGCAGCAGCATCGCATTCCTGCGTGATATCGATGCCAAATATGAAATCATGGATACACTACAGGCAATCATGCGTGATATGAAACAAATAATTGAGAACTTTGACATGCAGACATTTGCTGCTGAGCTGAAGAGCTACATCTCATCCATCAACTTTAAAGCTCACATTGAGAACCTGGTGAGTCAGATTCCCACAGAGATCTTCAGCGATATAACAGATTATATTAGGGAAATGATTCAGGACCTTGACATCCTAGGTAAGATCAACACATTCTATGCCAAGATGAGAGAGTTAATTGTAAGGTTTGAGGCTGAAAAAAAGGTTCAAGCTATCTTGGAAAAAGCTGCGGAGCTCATCAAACAGTTCCGAATTGAGGAAACCATCAGTGCTGTAGCCAAGATGGTGAAGGACGCAGACATCCCTACCAAATTTATGGAAGTCTTCCAGGGTACTATCAACTACTTGAAAACAACTGAGGTTAAGGATATAATTCAAGACCTGAATATGTATATTGAAAGCATTGTGCAAAAACTTAAGTCATTGGACTACAATGACTTTGTGGATTATGCCAATCAAATTCTTGCTGAGTACACAGTTTACGTGAATGAGCTGATCAGGACTCTTGAAATCCCCCAGAAGCTTGAGGCATTACGAGATTTTGTCAACCTTGTCTTATCCTCTGGTAGAGGCTTTATGGAACGCCTGAGAGAAATCAAAGTTGCAGAAATGATTAAATCTGTAAAGGATATCATTGACCAGGTTGTGTTTGATAATCTTAGGGCATTTGCTGAGTTTATAAAACAGGAAATTACAAATCTTGATGTTAAAGCTGAGATTACCTCTTATTTGGACCTTGCGAGCAAATACTACACAAGAGTCATAATCCTCATCACTGATACATTCAGTAATATGGTTGAGATGATTAAGGAAGTGGCACCTGAGCAAAAAATCATCAGCGAGATTCAACAAATCATTGATGGGCTCACTGCTGAACTTAAGAAAGCTGAATTGAACACACCATCCTTCATCATTCCTTTCACTGATCTTGTTGTGCCTTCAATTAAGTTCAGTATGGATAAGCTTGAACAGTTTGAGATCCCAACACAGCTGGACATCCCTGAGTTCATCATCCTGGGCTTCCACACCGTGAAAGCCACCACAATTTCCTTTGATGACATCAAGCAGAGAATCATTGAACTCATTAATTTCTTTGTAAACGTTGACATCAAAATGCCTGATGTGGATGCTGTCTTTGGAGACCTGACTATGAACTACCTTCCTTCCATGCCTGAGATAACCTTCCCAGAAATCACTCTTCCTGAGGTCTCATTCCCTACCATCCCACAAGTTCCTGTAGAAAAGCTTGTTAAGTCTCTTCAGGTTCCCGAGATCAAGCTGCCAACCATTCCAAGTGAGATCATGGCCCCATGCTTTGGCAAACTCTATGGTGAGATCAGATTCCACACTCCCATCTACACCGTAAAGACATCTGCTGAGTTCCAGAACTCCACCGAGAGTGAAAAGAACCCTACATTCACTGGGTTCCTTACTTCACAGGCCACATCTTCAAGTTTTGAAATTCTTAATTACAAGCTTGACTCCACTGCTCGTATTGCAATCCCAAAAATGAGTCGTTTTGTATTTGCAGAGACTCTTAAATTCAACCATGTTGCTCTTGGAGTTGAACATCAGGCATCTGTAACTCTATATGGCCCATCAGCCCAGGCCCAAGCCAAAACTACAATTAAGGTTACCACCACACCTTACACGGCTGACTTTATGAACACAGCCTTTATTGCTATGGAAGAAGGAATGTCTGCCTCTCTCGATACAACTTACAATCATGTAGTGGACCTCCCAATTGTCAATGTCAGAAGTGAAGCCACTCTAACCCAGAAAGCAATTGCTCGCCAAGATGGCTACACCCTCACTCTAACAGCTGACAATTCAGGCAATGGCAAGGTTAATGCTGATGATGGCAACCACAAGAGCAACTTGCAAATGTCCCTCTCTCGTGGCATTTTCACTCTCACTTTCTCTGGTGATACAGCCTCCCCCGTCTTAAAGATGAAACAGCAAATTACTGCTGAATCTGGCATCCTTACCTACTTCAAGTTTAATATCCGCAATGAGGTAGAGTCACCAGTCATTAAGAACAGTATTTTTGTGGCATCTGGAAACGGCAACCTTTATGATATGAAAGTGGAGCTGAAAGCAAACCATGACACAGAACTGTATGGTGCAGTCAGTGGAGTCCTGTCCAACGGAATCAACATTGTAGCCCGTCCTCTTGAGTTTGTCTTTGAATTCCAAAACAAAGGAAATGCCAAGGTCAACATTTATGAAGCTCTGACTGCTAAGATAGATCTACAGAATGATTACACAGCCATCTTCAAACCTGAGAGCCAACAGATGAACACCGTAGCTCTGGCTCGTCTTAATCAGTACAAAATGGTCTACAACTTCACCATTGACAATAATGAAAAGGAGGCTGGCATCTTTGTTGCCATGGAAAGCGAGGCCAATCTTGATTTCTTGACATCCCCCATCAGCATTCCTGAGATTGACCTGCCTTTTGTTGACTTCCGTACTCCAGCTATCAGTGACCTGAACTTGTATGAGCAGACTGGATTGAATAACATTTTGACCACCACTGAACAGACTGTGGATGTAGATGCCAAAGTTGTTTACCAGAAAAGCCAGGCTGCCCCCCTTGTTGATATGATGGGTCTGATCAAAATTCCCTCTGTGGGTAACCTGAACACAGAGCTGTCCTTAAAGTCTGCCATCATTAATCTCAATGTCAATGCTGGACTGTATGCTGAGGATGATCTTGTGTTCCGTCTGGGAGTTACCACAGCCTCTGTGTTTGAGGGTCTAAAAGCCAAACTTGATAGCACCACCAGTCTGACCACCAAGAGAGGAATCAAGTTGGCCAATTCCCTCTCCCTTGAAAATCGTCACATTGAAAGCACTCATGACAGCACCATCAGCATGAGTACTGAGAGTTTTGTGACTGTCGTCTCTGTGGTTAGTGATGCGAAGATTGCCCTTCCTATTCTCAACCTGGAGGTAAACCAAAATTTGGTTGGAGACACCAGAACCAAACTAAATGCTGTCTCCACCTTGAGGATGAGGGGGGATTTCAACATCCCTGTGATCAAGGCTGTTGGAAAGGCTGATGCAGACCACAATCTGAAGCTGGACGGAACCTTTGAGTATGTTTCCATGGAGTCATCTACTAGGGCAAACATGGATGGCACAGTGCTGGAAGACTATCTAGCTTTGGGAGTCCTGGATAATGAGGTTAATATGTACCTGAATAATGATGGCCTACGCTCCACCTCCAAGGTTATTGCTGATGCCAAACTTAACCATGGCACCACCAAAGTCATTGTCATGGATGTAAATGAGAATCTTGCTGTTGAAGCGTCCCTGAGCCGCGTGTATGCAGTGCTGAAGTATACTGGCAACAACGAGGCAAACCTCTTCAATTTCAACACCAACGGGAAGCATGTTGTCCAGGCTACTATTGATCTCGCACCAAGCTCTTCCTTGACTGCTGATGTTGAGATTGATATGTCTCAGCCAAGCAGCCTGGGTGACTTCATCATCTTTGAGAAAACTGTTGCTGAAGTGACAGCCGCCAAGCAGAAGATCTCTACCAACGTGAAGTTTGTCAGCCCACTGTACACCACAAACATGGCAGCTGAAGCAGAGGGCAATGCTCCTGCCTTCACAGTCACCTTAAAGTCCACTGCAACCTCTGTCATTGCGTTCTTGGAATATGACATGGATGGTGAGTTGATGAAATTACCTAAACATATTTATCTGTTTGATGTTGCAAGCATTGTTGAGCACTAAATCTTACAAAACAATATTCTTTCAATAGCTTCTACTACTGCAAACTTTGAGAATGAAGCTCTGAACATGATTAGCAAGGTTGTCCTGACACACACTGACCTGAACATGGATGTCAACCATGTCATTACCCAAGCCTTGAGGTAACATTCCATGTTTGTTTTACAATATATGTTAAATAATAACCTCTGATATTCAAGGTTTAAAGTAATTAACCCATTTTCTTCACATTTTAGGAGAAAGCGCCAGGCTGATGACAGGTAAATTACTACTAAACTAATGTTTCTTCTCATTTTCATTTATTTTATAAATCTGTCCTATTAAATATCAGGTCAAGAATGAATTGTGACTTCTTATCTGAATTGCCTTCTTTCTCTTCCAGTGACTCTCGGCACACCTTGAATGTGGACATCACCAGTCCAACTTTCACTGATGTGAACCTTCGTTATGCTGCTCGCCGAGATGGTATCAGTGCCTCAGTGTCTACACCTTCCTCTGGCTTCCTGGGCCTTCAGTTCAATGGCAGAGTCCCATCTCAGATGAGTGCGAGAGTCTATGGACGTTATCCTGTGAGTATCATTAACATCACCTTTTTGATACGATGGAAAACGAAATTTTAAAATCAAAATATAGCTAGAACAATATTTTCTTCTATTCAACAGTCTGCCCCAGAGGTTGATGTTGACATCTTGGTCATCAGATCATCTTCCAAGGATGCTGATAAGATGAACCTGCAGATTGCCTACAACATGGAGGCACCCAAAGTGATGCTTTCTGAACTCAAGACAAGACTCCCTTCCATCTTCTCTACAGTTACAATGTTTGCTGACAAGTACCAGATCACAAGGAGCATTAAGGAGTTGAAGAACTCTGTTGTTAACCTCTTTAATGAGGCCTATGATGCTGCAATGAACTATGACATTCAAATGAGCCAGCTGTCAATCTTCTTCAGGAACATCATTGTCCAGTACCAGAAAAGTGTCCAGGTCTTCCTGGATGCTGTCATCAGCATCTTGAGGGAAACCCAGTTCAAACTGCCTGGGTCTGATGAGATGACCACTCTCCCTGAGGTCCTAAAGAAGCTGACCAGCAGTATTGCTGCTATGCTAGATATGACCCTCCAGAGTATCTATGAGAACACAGAGGTCTACTATAACTCCTTTGTTGAGAAGATCAGCAGTGTGAAATTACGCATGCCAGTTGGTGATGCAATTACTGGAGGCCAGATCTTCGATCAGGTCAAAACAGCTTTCAAGAAAATCTTTGATGAACTGGTGGACTTTGTGAAAAATATGGAGAGTCTTGACACAATGCTAGTGAAGATGGGTGAGACCCTGGAGGCTGTTGTTGGGAAGTCTCAGGAGTTTGTTGACTCTGTCAAGTCTGACTATCTAGATGCAGTGTTCAACAACATCAATGTCCTCTATCGTAACCTTATCACAGTCATAAAGAATGTTGTTGACCAGATCTCTGCCCTGAATATGGAGCAGCTCATCAACACATATGAGTACATTATGGACATGTTCATTTATGTAGTGGACCAGTTCAATAACACTGTTTATGGTTTCCTGCAGCAAGCTTCAGAGGAGGCTCAAGCCTACATGAAAGTTAGTGAAGGAAGGCTTGAGGTTGACCTTCCATTTCCCTTCCAACAGTGAAAGACTGAGGCATAAGTCCATATGAAACACTACCATCTGTTCAAAACACATGCTTGGAAGGAGTATGGACAATTAGCTCTTTAACCATATTTATAATAATGGGTTTAACAAAAACACCTGTTGTATCATTTTAATTTAGATGGTTTATTGTGTAAAGTTTTACTGAAACTCACCTTCCGGCAAAGAGTGAGAAGCATCAATAAAAAAGTATGTAAAAAAGTATGATTTCCTGTTTCATGATGTTTTTTTGAATTGACATCTAAACGTTACAAAAATGAGAGCAACTCATCAAAATCACTCTACACAAGAAAGGGTATCACTTAGTTGTTTGTTGTTGCAGACATGATTGCAGAGACATGATTCATGAATTGATTGGTACTTTTTAAATAACTGAGGATCTGCAAAATTGACATAGCCGAGTCAATCAGATAGTGAAGTCACTAAATATTAGTCACGCTAGTGAAAATCTAAATTCTTGTAGACTGTATTCTTGTATGTTTATGTTACTATTGTCAACTAAATGTATACTTTCCCAATCTAAATGTGCAGTAGATCATGCAAGCCACAATTTTCTATATCAGCAACACAACCCAAGACTTATTCATGCTACATAATGGCATTTTACAAAGAAGTTTCACTATACAATATGAATATGCACTGTAAAGGGTTAAGTAATTCCAACACTAACAAACTAATACAATGCAAAATTAACATAATTATGAGAACATAATTATTACAAAATTAGAACAGACAATGAAACAAAACTGGCTACAGCAGATATCTACATACAAACAGCCAGGTAGGTTGCCAGTTACAAAGGGCAATGAAGATATCAAGAACACACATTCACACTGTTGAAAGACTTGCACTGACACACCAACCCGAACTCAAAGAACTAGCACCAGCAGAGCCCAACTGATCATACTTTACATCACCTCTTTTTGCATAATTTAGATAGATTCAGATAGATTAGAGCCAACAGCCGACTAACATGCACATACTGTATGTTCTGACCCTGTGTCAGAAAAACTAACTAATCAGTAGCTTGTGCAAGTAGTAGGCTTGTAAACAGTTGCAACTGCCACTGAAAAGCATCTTTGCACTTAAGACAGCTCCTATGGTGAACATCTCTCAAGGGTAGGGGCTGAGAAAGCCTTCATGTTAAGAATGACCTTAAGAATTTCTTAAGCTGAGAGTGGAGGCTGCCAAGAGTGGAGGTCCTGAAAAGTCCTCCAAATATTGAACAAAAGGGAGTTACTAAAGAACTATAAATCAGATTATGCAGAGATTATGTTTGTAGTTGATCTTCTCATTAGGAAAAACAACAGCAACAACAGCAAAAGAAAAACTATTTTTGAATACAATAGAAAACCTGGAAAAGAAAGAGAAGTGACAGGTTTGCTACCAGCGTAAGCAAGACTAACATAACGTTCGTGATCACCGACCGACTAATAAACCAGCCATTGCCATCCATAGATCCATGCCGCTAGCATGGCTAAATAAACTTTCTGTTTACAATTTAACTTGGCTTTTCAGGACTTTCTCCCTACTCATCGCAGATTTACGACAGAGAAGCCAGTGCAATCGGTTATGGAAAGAGGATCCAATCAAGGGGACAGCAATTACTTGAACCATTAGAAAGATTAATGTTTTTCATGCATATAACAAATTACACATCGCAGACTGAAACATATTAAGAAGTATTTAAGATAATTTTTGAGCTGTTTATCTGAATTAAAAGCATCCAGACTGATTCTCATGTGACAGGCATTCACTCAGTTCCCTCTAGGGTTTCTTGTTTGGATCATCTTCCTTTAAGACTGATTTACATCTTTAAATCAGACTAATCATTTAGATATCCCATGCATGTCATTGGGAAAAATGATAATCCCTTTCATCCTAGGAAGGTGAGATTTTCTAAAATAGAGGAGAAACAAATAAACCAAATTGTAAACAGTAGCACAATTCAATGGTTACATTTTGTTAATTACAGTAATTGTCTCTTTAAGGTTTTTACCTCTTGTAGTGCTATCGAGATGTTTTTCTAAGAACGGACCCTCCTTTTGTTTATCTCGTACATGCAAACAAGGGTGTGGGTGCATCACCCACATGCACACCTGATACACAGTCATACCAATGGCGACACAGTAATCCACTGGTGGTGGTAACATGCCAAGATATGCAGCAATGCCCCAGCAAAAGCAGGGAAGAAGAGGACTGCAGGCAAGTATTCATGGATGTAAACCATTTATTTACAATGCTGGATTTAAAATGCACACGACACATTTTGGTGAGGAACTCTAAATGTAAACATAAGTTTCGTTTGTTTACAAGAAAACTCCACAGGACCCCTTTGAGTAGCCTGTAGCCCTTCCAGGATCGAGCAAGCACAGACTAATCATTATTTTCATTGCCATCAAGTGGTGTAACTATGGGCTCATATCAAATACTAATGCAATTTGACATGATAAGACTTCTTAGATTAGATATTAGACAGTTTTAACAACTACCAGGTAAGTAAGAAACATTGATTTGCTTTGAGCAGTCAAATTGTAAGATAAAATAAAATGAGATAATCCTTTATTAATCCCTCAGTGGGGAAATTTGCATTGTTACAGCAGCATATAGGATAGTGTAATAGCAGAGACATAAGTAAGAAAAATCAAGATATAATAAATAAAAACAATAAAGACAATTATAAAAAAAAGCTGCTAAAACTAAAAAACAACTATAATTTACAAATTTACAAATTCACAGAATGAAAAAACAAAGGTAAAGGAATTATACTGTATTGCACATAGAGAGATGTAGACATTGCACCATTTGTTATACATTCAGAAATATTGCATGAGAGTGGATTGTCCATTTCGGTGTGTGTGGTCTACTGGGAGCAGTGCTGTTTGGAGAGCCTGACAGCAGCCGGGACGAAAGACCTGCGGAATCTAATTGTATATTTGAGTCCAGTGTTTGAACACAGATTGTGCAGTAAAAACTTAATTTGTCACTATCTTTGAAGTGTAACTCTTTAAAGTGTGAATGCAACAATGCAAAACATTTGGAGAAAATGTCTTTATGTTATTATCTATTAAGAGTTTAACATTCAAAAAGTGAGCTAATCTGCTTCATCTGTACTGTTTGGGTGTGGTTTGATCAGATTTGGCTGACAAACGACCCAACTGTCAGCACATTTTGCTTGGTGCACACAAGTACATGACATCCCCTTTTTCCAACTAAGCACCACCCACTTCCAAACAGTAAGAAAGGTGCAGACAAAAAAAAATACAGAAAATGTCTCTCTTGTGGAATAACCAAATCTGTCCTATATTTGGTAGAAAACTATGTGTTCATGCAGAATCCATCAATCAAAGTTATACAATCAATTTTCTAAATACTAGATTTGTTTAGAATGCAATTAAAATAACTAATATCCTTCTACAGTACCAAGAATTTGTCTCAATTTTGTCCTGCTAATAGTCTTAGTCTGAATTTCATCTTGTCATGATAAAGATATTTTTATCCAAAACAGATAACCAGTTCAGAGAATGTAAAACCTAATTCAATGTGTGCAACACCATGTCTTCACAGTGGACCAGGACTGTAGTCCAATACTCCTTTGACAAGAATTGATAACAATCTGTTCAAGTTCTGTGTTACAACTCCTTATCAAGGCTAGGGGGCACAACTCCACAGTTTCTGGGTTGTGCTTCTGAATAAGCATTCTAACTATATGATTATCTAATGTATGGTTCTCAACTTTACACACCAAGTAAAATTAAGAAATTGGAATGTTTTAAATCTTTAATATTGGCTGTTGATTATCAACATTAACACTGTTAAGTATTTCATGCAAAAGATGAACTTAGTAGTCGATTGAAATGTGTTGGTGCAGATGTAGTTTTGACATAAACCTATACAGCATTTCCTGTAATTAGACTTTTGGAAAACCTGGAGGTATTAAGAAACTCACAACTATGGATTTATGTGGGACCTAAGAAGAAAGAGCAGGATATTATTTCTGTGACATAAAAATCTGATATTGTACCTACTAAGAATATGTTATATATATTTTTCATGACCTGTCACTGAAAAAACAATGCTCAATCTAATGGCCTTTGCTCTGGAAAGATGTCCATCAGTAGTGATGTAGAGTATGTGAATTCTTCTGTTACATACAGGATAAAGCACTTCTTTGTAACTGTATTTGTAACTTTAAAGTATATTATGCAGAATGCTACTTGAATGTGTCCCCACATTTTAACACAAAAAGACAGATTCTGAAACTTGACAATCATATTCAAGGAAAGCTTTATGAAACCAGTTGCCTTTGTCCCTCCACATGTACGTATAGAGTGGACTTTGGAGCAGAGACAGTACTGTGTGTGATCTCCACCTAACGTCCTTATGGAGCAACTTTGGTATAAAAGGCCTATGAGGAGCTTGAGGCCCCAGTCTCATCTGAGTACTCACCAAAGGAGCACCAAGGAGAGAATTGCACAGAGCCCATAATGGCGGACTCAAAGCTCTGTCTTTCCCTACTCCTAATCACACTTACTTTTACTTGTAAGTATTCTTTAAATTACATAATGTTTCTTTTGATTGGGGATACCGTTAATACAATATAATGGTATTAAAGAATAAACACCACAGTGAACACTCTGATCTCTCTTTGAAGTAAAATAGTTTTCCTGCAGGAGGAAAGTTTTACATCAAATGTTCTTGATTGTCTTTACAGATGCCCAAGAAGAGCATGCAACCTGCCTGAGTGAGTTCCAAAATCTTGATATGTTAATTATACAATCTGAACACTTTGTAAATGTTAATTATACTGTGGCTGTTCAAGAAATATGGACACATATAGTATTTTGTCTCACATTTTTAGATGAAAACACTATTTGATGTCTTATCCATACAGCACATACTGTAAATCATGGCTTTACTAAAAATCTGATGTAAAATCATTATCTTCTCTACCAGTAAACCAAAGGTACAAAGCCTACCACAAATATGAATACCTGTACGAAGCTGAGTCCTTGAATGCTATCAGTGGTGGTTCACATCTCAGGAATGGACCTAAAACCACTTGCAAGGTACATGCTACTGTGCTTTAACAGTTATCATCATTCTACATATATATAAAGGTACACCTTTTTCTTTCTACATTTTATCTAGCAGGGAAAAGCTAAAATTATCTTTTAAAACAGGTTGAAATTGAAGTACCCCAGACTTGTAGTTTCATCATCCGCACCACTGGCTGTAGCCTGAGTGAGGTGGTCGACATGGACGCAGAGGGCAACCCTATGTTCGGTCCTGCACCCAGTTCTGGTGCCTTTGCTGCTGAAATGGAGAGGTATTTGACATCAACAGTTTTGACACATCCAGATAAATGAACACACATTATGCAATGAAACACAATTGCTATAGGACTTAATGGTAAAAGTCTCACATTTTCTGTAGATATCCTCTGAAGTATGTGGTTGAAGGAGTGTCCGATGTGAAACTGTACCCTGAGGATGGTGAGACAACAACCATCCTGAACATCAAAAGGGGTATCATCTCTGCCCTGGCTGTGCCTCTGCTTGAAGAAGACAAGAATAAGAATATGGTAAGTCCCTTACTTATTACTGTATGCTAAAAAGAAAACACTTCTCTCTTCCTCATGTGAGAACAGATTCCTCAAACACAATGATGATAAGAATACAACGGCAATGAGATGTTATTCATTTCTCTGTTCACACGTATTTCCAGCCCACTATCCACGGCATTTGCAAGACCCATTACTCCATCAACACTAGAGAGGACATTGCAACAGACATCAGCCTTACGAGGGATCTGTCCAGATGTGACAAATTTATCCCATTGAGAGA